>NW_012267296.1:5816582-5853594 GCF_000151885.1 Dipodomys ordii
AGCCAGGCCCAAAGAAACATAGGTCCCATGATTTCCCTTATTTGCAATATCTAGTATATGTCTGAGTCAAGCAGAAAAGGTCAGATAAGGTGATGTTAAGGGAAATGAATAAGATGATTTCTTTGTTGCTTTGTATGTCGCTCCCCCACAGTATAACCCTTGCTTTCACTGTATTTTATGTTGGTCTAATTTTTGGAGGGGAAGGGGAAAAACAAATCATTTAAATAGAGATACAGGTGGACCCATTGCAACAATGAGATGTACAAGTCGTTATGTTGAAAAGGAACTTTACAACTTTGGTGGGGCAGAGTTTTTGGGGGGTCGGGGAGGATGGGAAGGGATGGGAATGGGACACAAAGGAAGAGGCTACAATGCTTAATAAGAAATGTACTCATTATCTTGCCCATGTAATTGTCACCCCTCTGTACAGTGTTTTCACAATAAATAAATAATAAAAAAATTAAAAAGGAGTGCTGAAAAGAGAAATTTACTATTTATTTCAAAAGTGCTAAAGGATCCAAAGATAACTGAATAGTATACATCAGAGTATATACAGTTATTTCAGGAAAGCACATTGTTTTGTTAACTAATTGCCCCTCATGCTATACTTCCTAGGGTCTTCCATATTTCACATATTAAGCCTACTATTTTTAATAAATGTACCCTATTACATTCTGGACCTTTTCACTGCAAACAATTCAGGAACTATGCTCAAGATTACTTTAAGATAGAGTGCCTCAAGAAGTAAGTAGTTGGTGCTCTCTATACTTCCACATGATGACCCATGCGATTACTAGCTGGTAATAGTACATTGAAAGAACAGGATGATTCCCACCTACAATCATAGCTATTGGGGAACTGGAGATCAATAGATCAGCATTCAAGTAAAAAAAAATGTAAGACCCCCCAGCTGAAGCAGTAAAATGTTAGATGTGGTCATGATTGCCTATCATTTCAGTTAACATAAAAGTGTAAATATGAGGATCTCGGTCCAGGCCAGCCTAGGCTAAAAGCAAGATCTTATTTGAAAAAGAACAAAAATGAGATGAAGGTGGTAGAGAGCCTGTGAAGCAAGTTCAAGGCATAAGTTCAAACCATAGAATTCCACACACAAAATTTATACATTGATCAACCCTCTATTCTTTTTTTAAAAAGCTCTTTACTGATAAAAGATTGTTCCCTGGCAACATAAACAGAGATCCAGTTAATTCATTTCGTCATCAGATAATTAATTTTAAGTCTTGGATTCCTCATTGATTATAAAATTTTCACATATTAATTCAATTAAATTTGATTACTACAAGAGTAAAAATGATATGAGTTGGTGACAATGCCTTTTTCTTTTTTTCAAATTCCTTATTGTGATTTAGTGGTTACATAATTTCCCAAATTTCACAGTATTGTGTGATAGTGATGCTTAGTTAAAGTCACAAACACATTCTAACTTTCATGGGGCAAATTGTCTATCATGGTTTATAAAATTTATGAGTTTTATAAGCTTTGCAATACAGTTATTTCTTCCACATTGGGTGATATGTACATTTTTTTGTTTTGAATAACATCAGCTGTTCTCTCTTTCCCACTTGTTTCCTCCTTCCCATTGCTGCCATTGAGTTGCTTAGTTCATTTTGATCAATGTCCAGTGCAGCTGAAGGGTCCCGCTGTTGTATGTTTTTCCCTGATTCCCTCTAGTTCTGTGTCACCCTCCTGGTTTCCCTCTGGTGTGCACATATATCCTACATATGTGATCAGCAGCATGGGTTATTTAGTAGTGATTAGACCAGATGAGTGAAAGTCCTTTGTTTCTTAAGTCCTGTTAATTTTGTCATATCACCTTACATTTTGGATTTAACATCCACTTATTAGGGAGACCATGTGCCATTTGTCTCTTTGTTCTTGGCTTACCTCGCTCAACATGATTTCTTCTAGCTCAATCCATTTCCCTGCAAATGCCATTATTTTGTCCTTTCTAATGGTTGCATAATATTCCATTGTATATAGGTGCCACAATTTTGGGTCCATTCATCTGTGGTGGGACATCTGGGTTGTTTCCATATCCTGGCTATTGTGAACAGTGCTGTAATAAACATGGAGGTGCATGTGTCCATATATACTGTTTTCTATTGTTCAGGATAGATGCCTAGAAATGGTATGACTGGGCCAAAAGGGATGGTCAATATTTAGCTTTCTGAGGACCCTCCAGACTGCTTTCCAAAGTGGCTGTATGTGTACATTCCCACCAGCAGTGTAATAAGGTTTCTCTTTCTCCACATCCCCTCTAGCATTTGTCGTTGGCTGAATTGAGGATGTGGGACATTCTGACTAGGGTAAGGTGGTATCTCAGGGTTGTCTTTATTTGTGTTTCATTCCCAATCAGGGATGGTGAACATTTCCTCATGTGTTTCTTTGCCATTTTTATCTCTTCTTCTGAGAAGTCTCTCTTTAGTCCCCTTGCCCACTTAGTAATTGGTTTGTTAGGTTTGGGAGGGATTAGTTTCTTGTGTTCTTGGTGTATACTGTATATTAACCCTTTGTCTGATATATTGCTGGTAAATATTTTTTTCCCAGTTAGTTGGTTGTCTTTCTAGCTTGGTTGCAATAGCTTTAGCAGAAACTTTTTATTTTAAGGTAGTCCCATTGGTCAAGTCTTGCTCCAATTTGTTGTGACCCTGGGACTCTGCTCATGAAGTTCCTGTCTGTGCCTATAAGTTCAAGTGTCTCTCCTACTCTGTCCTGCAGTAGGTTCAGAGATTCAGGTTTGATGTTAAAGTCTTTTATCCATCTTCAGTTGATGTTGGTGTATGGTGATAGGCTGGGGTCCGCTTTAGCTTTATGCATGTGGCCTCCCAGTTTTTCTAGCATCAGTAGTTGAAGAGGCTGTTTTTCTTCCACTGTATGTCTTTGGCTCCTTTGTCAAATATCAGCTGTCTGTAGGCGTGTGGTTTTATTTCTGGATTTTCTATTCTATTCCATTGGTCTTTGGGTCTGTTTTTGTGCCAGTACAATACTGTCTTTGTTATTATGGTTCTATAGTAGAGTTTGAAGTCCAGCATCAAGATTCTTCTCATGTTGTCTTTTTTGCCTAGAATTATTTTAACTATTCTAGGTCTTTTGTTATTCCATATGAATTTTTGGACTGTTTTCTGTGTTTCAGAAATGTACTTCATTGGGATTTTAATAGGAATTGCATTGAATTTGTATATTAGTTTTGGCGGTATTGCTATTTTCTCTATATTGTCTGCCTATCCAAGAGCATGGGAGGTCTTTCCAATTCCTGGTGTCTTCTGTAATTTCTTTCTTGAAGTTTTTATAGTTTTCATTAAATAGTTCTTTTACATCTTTGGTTATGTTAATTCCTAAATATTTTATTTTGGGGGGTGTTATTGTGAAGGGGGTTGCTCCCTTTATTTCCCTCTCTTCTTGTACATTGTCAGTGTACATTGGCGACTGATTTTTGTGGGTTGATTTTGTATCCTGTTACTTTGCCAAAGTGATTTATAATTTTTAAAGAGTTTGGGGGTGGAGTTTTTGGGATCATGAAGGTATAGTATCATGTCATCTGCAAAAAATAAAAGTTTAACTTCTTCTTTCCCCTATGTAGATCTTTTTAATGTCTTTTTCTTGACTTATTGCCCTGGCTAAGGGTTGCATAACTGTATTGAAGAGGAGTGGAGACTGTGGGTATCCTTGCCTTGTTCCTGATTTTAGGAGAATTGGTTGTATTTTTTCCCCAATATTGGCTATTGGTCTGTCGTATATGGCTTTTTGTTTTAAAGAATGTTCCTTGTATTCCTATTTTCTTCAGAGCTTTAACATGAATGAATGTTGTATTTTATCAAAAGCCTTTTCTGCATCAGTGTAGATAATCATATGATTCTTGACCTTGGACCTGTTGATGTGTTGGATTACATTTATTGATTTACGGATGTTAAACCATCCCTGCATCTCTGGGATGAAGCCTACCTGCTTGTACTGTATTTTTTTTATGTGTTTCAGTATTCTGTTAGCTAGAATTTTGTTAAGCATCTGTGTTCATCAAGGGGATTGGTCTGTAGTTCTCTTCTTTGTTGGGTCTTGGCCTGGTTTGAGGATGAGTGTGATATTGGCATCGTAGAATGAGTTTGGGATAGCTCCTTCCTTCTCTGCTGCTCTGAAGAGTATGAGGAGTATGGGTATTAGTTCTTCTTTAAAGGTCTTATAGAATTCTGTTGTGAATCCATCTGGTCCTGGGCTTTTCCTTGTTGGAAGACTTCTGATTGTTTTCTGTATCTCGTTGTATGATATTGGTTTGTTTAACTGATTTACTTCTTCTTTGCTCAGTTTGGGAAGCTTGTATTTCTCTAAAAATGCAGCCATTTTTGCTAAGTTTTGTTTCTTTAGAGAATATAACTTTTAAAAATAGCTCCTTATAATTGTTTGGCTATATTGGGTATTTGTTGTGATTTTTCCTGTGGCACTCCTGATCTTGGTAATTTGGGTTTCCTCTCTTCTTTTCTTAATCTTGCCAAAGGTATATCAATTTTATTTATTTTTTCAAAGAACCAGCTTTCTGTTTTATTAATTTTATTTATAATTTTCCTATTTTCTAACTCATTAATTTCCGCTCTTAATTTGATTATCTGGCTTCATTAGTAACTTTAGGTTCCATTTTTTCATGTTTTTCTAGCTGTTTTAATTGCAACATGAGATTGTTTACTTGGTCTGTCTCTGTTTTCTTGATGTGGGTATTGAGGGTGATAAATTTGCCCCTCAGAACTGCTTTTACTGTGTTCCACAAGTTTCTTTGTGATGTGTCTTCATTTTTCATTGAATTGTAGGAACTTTTTAATTTCTTCTCTAATTTCTTCTGCTACCCAGGTGTTGCTTAGAAGTGTACTGTTCAAATTCCATGTATTTGAGTAATTTCTGCGGCATGCTTTGTTATTGAGAACTAGCTTGATTCAACTGTGGTCAGATAGGATACGGGGGATTATGTCGATCCCCTTGTATTTGCTTAATTTCCTTGCATGAACTATGATATGTTCTATTTTGGAGAAAGTTCCATGAGCTGCTGAGAAGAATGTATACTGTGTTGTTCAGGAAATGCCATTTAGTTCCAATTGAAGTGTGGCCTCACTTAATTAGGTAGCTTGCCAGTCCTCTGGTTGGTAGACCTGTGCTTTGGTGAGAGTGAGGTGTTAAAGTATCCTAGTATTACTGTATTGGTATCTATTTTATTCTGCAAATTTGAGAGTATTTGCTTAACATATTTGGGTGCTCCAATGTTTGGGGAGTATAAGTTGATAATGGTAATATCCTCCTCTTGGATTGTTCCCTGTATTAATAAGTACTGTCCTTCTGTGTCTTTTTGTATTGATTTTAATGAAAAGTTTATTTTGTCAGACATCAGGATAAGTACTCCTTTCTTACTGGAGTATTTGATTGGTATATTCTTTTCCAACCCTTCTCTCTGAGTTTGTTTGTATGTTTGGCTGAGAGGTGGGTCTCCTGAAGGCAACAGATGAATGAGTCATGTTTTCTGATCCAATCTGCAGTTCTTTTCTTTTTATTGGTGAATTAAGTCCGTTAAGATTTAAGGATGTTATGGAGAGATGCATTGTGGTCCCTGTCATTCCCTTTTTTCCTAAGTTTTCCTTCTTTCCTTTCCTCCTGTGCCTTACTAAGCTAGACTAGGTGCATGTCCCCGTTGCTGTTGTTTTTTTCAGGTTGTGTTCCCCCTCTTAGTATTCTTTGTAATGCTGGCTTATTGTTTATGAATTCATTTAGTTTTTCTTTACTATTAAATATTTTCATTTCTCCATCAAATGTGAATGCTAGCTTTGCTGGGTATATCAATCTGGACTGGCAGTTATTGGTTCTCAGGGCTTGGATGGTACTTTCCCAGGCCTTTCTTGCATTCAGAGTCTGTGTGGAGAGATCTGCAGTGATTCTAATTTTTTTCACATTGTAGTATAGCTCCTTCTTCATTTTTGCTGCATGCAAGTTTATTTCCTTATTATTTAGATCTATCATTTTTACTATAATGTGTCTAGAAGTGTTTCTCCTGGGATCCTGCTTGTTAGGTGTTCTACATGGTTCCGTTATGTAGGTAAGATATTCTTTTTTAAGATGGGGGAAATTTTCATTGATAATCTTGTTGAATAGGTGTTGCATTCCCTTGCTTTGATATTCCTCACCTTTGTCTGCACCAATTATACAAAGGTTAAAGTTTTTGGCACTATCCGCTTTCTCTTGGATTTCCCTTTGGCAACATTTTAGTGATTTTTCCATATCTGTGACTTTTTGGTCTAGTTGGTGTATTGTCGTCTGTATCTGACACTCTAAATTCCATTTCATTTATTCTGTTAACTATAGCTTCCATTGTGGTTTGCATGAAGGTAATGGACTCATTTATGATTCGATGTTGGTTCTCAAAGTACTATTCTCACCTCTTAGTGTGGTGTGTACTGCCTCTATTTTATACTAATCTCACCTCTTAGTGAGATGTATACTGCCTCTATTTTTGTGTGCACCTCCTGTTTGAGACCCTGCATCTCTTTTGATAGTTTGACCCTGTGTTCTTTAAATTTCTGGTCTATTTCTCACTTTAATTCTTGAGTCATTGCCTCCAGTATCTCTTGGATGTAACTTTTGTCTTTCATTCCTGCTTTGCTCCCACTGAGGCTCTCCCCTGGGTGGCTGCTGGCTTTTGGGGATAGCTTGCTATCCTGGGTGTTGATAAACTTTGTAATTTTTCTCTGTGATTTTCACATAGGGATTGAGGGATTATTGGAGACTAACCTGAAATTTTGTTTTGGTCAATAGGTGTCTGTCTTTGCTTGATTGCTGTTTCTGGGCCAGCAGAGAGAGTCTCAGTTCTGTTTGGGGCAGACCTCCAGCTGCTAGTCTGACACACATAGGGCTCTCAGCTCTCTGCTGTTTATCACTGGCAGTTCCCACCTTCAGAAGGACTGAGTGGCCTAGACTGTTCCTGTTTACTCCTACAGGTGCTCTTGGTGAGATCAAATGTGCTGGATGTACTCTCCCAGTTTCTGGAGTCTGCTTTGAATACTAAGAATACTAAGAGGGGGAACACAACCTGAAGAAAACAAACAGCAATGGGGACCAATACCAGACAGGTATTAAAAGTCTAGCTTAGTAAGCACAGGAGGAAAGGAAAGAAGGAAAACTTAGGGAAAAAGGGAATGACAGGGACCACAATGTGGTTTTGTTGTTGTTGTTGTTGTTTTGTGTTTTTTGTGGTTTTTATTTTTTTTGGCCGGTTGTGGGCCTGAACGCTGGGCCTGGGCGTTGTCCCTCAGCTCTTCAGCTCAATGCTGGCACCCTACCATTTGAGCCACAGTGCCACTTCTGGCACTTTCTGCTCATGTGGTGCTGAGGAATCAGATCCAGGGCCGCATGCACACAAGACAAGCACTCTACCACTGAGCCACCTCACCAGCCTGAGCTCCTGACTATTATCAGGTGCTGGCGGCCTGAGTTGTACAATTCCTGGCCTCGGATATATGGGTTGTGTTCTGGTAGAGTTTGAGCTTCTGGTTCTCTTGCCCTGGACACCCAGGTCTTTTTCTGTCACCGGTGTAATTCCAAGGGGTTGCAGTTCCCTGTTTCCCCCCCTCTGAGGCATATTATCAGCTTCTGACTTCAATTGGGAAGAATTGTTTGTGTTGCTCAGGCACTGGATCCCCAGGCCTGGTCTCTGGCCTGAGGCATACCAGTAGACCTGTGCTGCTGTGTATCCCGCATGGGTTATGCAGCCTGGAGTACACAGTTCAAGTTTCTTCCACTGTTGGATGTTGTGACCCGGGGTGCTGTTCCTGGCTTGAGTGTTTAAGCTCCCTTCCAGGGACACTCTTGATCTAGCCAGGCCAGCTGGATATGCTCCATAGGCTGGTGAAGCTCTGAAACAGTTTCCAATTTTAGTGGGTCCTGTAGTCCAGGTATTGGGGTAGGGGTCTGGGTCAAGGTTGGGGGTTCCCATCAGCTCTGGTCTCTCTTGAAGGATACACTGTACCCTGTGGGGTACTCACCCTTGAGCTAGTTGTTTTTTCTGTGTGATGTAGGTCACTGGTTGCCACTGCAATCAGAGTTCACTTGAGATGCTTTTGTGCTGGGCTGGGTAGTGGTGGTTATGTGTGTTTCTCCTCTGTCTCTGCCTCTGTTGATGCTGTTCAGGTTGATGCTGCAGGATGGGCCTCCGGCCTCCAGCCGAGGGGTGTGGGAGAGGTCTCCGTGCAGTTCTGAGCACTCTGTTTGTGCTCTCCAGATCAGCACCAGTACCTTTCAGGTCTTCTGCTCTGGCATTCTGTGAGTGACCCGTGTAGTTCTGGGGTTCCCGCTGTGGGACCGAGTGGCACTGGCAGGATAGAGCCCCTCTGCTCAGAGAGTGAGGGGTGGGTGTAGGATCTTTGTGCAGGCTCCCAGCTGTTCGTCACTATCAGCGGGTCCGACACTGGTACCTCAGGTGTCTTCTGCGCAGGTGATTTACAGATGACCCCCGTGTCTCTGGGAACTCCGGCAGCCCCACCGGGCCTGGCTGGCCATGGCATGGCGAGTTGCAGCCCAGCCAGCAAAGGTTGGGGGAGGGGTCTTCGTGCTTCTTTGTTCTGAAATTCTTCTTTTTCTCCCTTTCTTTTTTGTTTTTTTTTTCCAACCTCCTGTTTTTCTCTGGGTGTTTGTCTTTTTGTTGTTGTTGGTCTCTTGGGGAAACTAAGCATTGGAACCCGAACTCTCTTTTTGGTTGGAGAGTTGGAGAGTGATGTGGCGTTCCCTACCGTCTGGTCGCCATCTTGGTCTCCCCTTCCTTATTCTTTCAGATAACTTAGAACTGGTAAGTTCTCATTCAGGGCTAAATATTTTTGTTGTCGTACATATACAGAGAAAATAACATTTATTCTGATATCTTGTGGACAAATATGTTCTAGGTGTCCACTCACTCTGTGTCTGCCACGTGTGTTTTCTCCTTTATTTAAAAATCCTGATATGACTGTTCTATGAGTATAATTATAAAGTACAGTGATTCTTCACCTATCTCAGGATATATAATCCATAGACTGAGATTCCCTGAATAGGGGAAAATCCATTAAGTACCAGCGTTATATAATCGTCCTAGCTACATCACAGTTCACTTAATGCTACTTCGCAGATTTTCATCTATTGTGGGGGGCCTCTGGAACCCAACTCCCATGGTAGTTGAGGGTTACTATTTATGTATTTTTGTTTTTTTTTTTTTTTTTGTGTGTCCGGTCGTGGGGCTTGAACTCTAGGCCTGGGCGCTGACCCTCAGCTCTTCAGCTCAAGGCTAGCGCTCTACCACTTGAGTCACAGCGCCACTTCTGGCATTTTACTTATGTGGTGATGAGGAATCGAACCCAGGGCCTCGAGCATGCAAGGCAAGTGCTCTACCACTGAGCCACCTTCCCAGCCCCGTGTATTTTGTTTTTAAATATGAAATACAGTGAAGCTACAGTGAACCACAATATAGCAAGGGACAACTGTATCTACATCCAAACATGTTAAAATGTACCAGTGAGAAAAGATGCCTTTTGTTTCTAACTCAAAGCAAAGGAATGGGCTTCTACAGTAAATTAATTGCCAATGAAAGGTTAGGAAAGTGTTTTATAATCAGGAAAGCCCCACAGAACACAAGACAGATTTATTCTTGCCTTTAGAAATCATTCCCTATAGTAAAATATTCCTAGCTCCAAAATCTCTACATATCGTTTCCAAGTACACAATCCTGACAACAGGATGAAAAATTAGAAGATTCTGTGGAAAGTTGAGAAGGCTCATTTTTGATAGATGGTCTTACCCTACTTCTTATGTTTAAGAGTTTTATTAGCATCAGGGAACGATTTACATATTAATCAAGACAAATAAACATGTGGTGATTGAACTAGGAAAATGTTATTTGGATGACAATTTAATCAGCATAGGTTGAAAGGTCTATCACTGCAGCAACCTGTTTCTGCTAAAATATTGATTACATTACTGATCTCAGTAATGTTTTATTTTACAGGGCACAAATAACCATGTAATTGCTCTTTAACTGAATGATAATTGCTTCTTGGCAATTATTTGTTTTCAGTTTAATTACAAGGTTATTTGTGTCCTATAAAATGAAACAAGCCTTATTTTTGCTACATTCCTATCCAAAGAGCACTTCTGATAAATCATACATGTACACTGAAAAGGAAAGTTGTTAGGAAACAAGATAAATAACCATGGTTAATATCAAACCTTTTGGTATGTAATTTGAGTAAACTGTGAAGGCTTTATGGAATTAATATTAGTTATATCTGTTTTTCTTTGGGTTCAATCTTTAACATAATTTATCTTGATATACCCTTGAAATATATATTGATATTATTTCGTATATCTATAATTTAAAAGCATTACCTTCCAGCCTATAAAAATTGTAAAATTGGCAGTTACTTAAGAAATTCATTAGGTCTTTTTTTGCAAGGAAAAAAAAAGGCCTATTTTACTATAATATCTATCCCAATTTATAACAGACAAAGTAGCTGATACTTTGGTCATTATAACTATACAATTTCACTGTTCTATTTATTTTTCTTTCATGTAGTCTTTCATTTATGATCAAGTGGTAAGCAAGTGAAAAGTGGGGAGAGGTGGAGTGATTTTCATGTTCCAGAGAAAATATTCCCATTTAGAACTAACGATATCCATATGTTAAATAGAAACTAGGAAACTTGAGGAAACCAGTGAGAATGGGACAGAAGCAGGGGAAAACAATGGAAGAGGTGACACTAATCAAGAAATATAAATGGAAATGCATAAATGGATATGTTAACGAGAAAACCCTGTGTACAGCTATTTGGAGATAACAATTAAAAAGTGGAAAATAAAATGAAAGATTAAATGATGTCGTAAGTATTCAAGGTATCTACTGTCATACAGACAATATTTAATTTAGTAAGAAATCACAAGATATAACACCCTCTTCAATTAAAGCTTCTCTTCCTGTCCCTTAAAGGAGCATGCATAGAGTTCTGGGAGAGAGTAAGAAAATTGTTGAAGATATGGAAGAGTTAATGATAGTAATAGAAGTTCAGAAGTGAGAGCTATTAGCTAAGACCTGGCATTTACTTTTCAAAGCTAGCACTCTTTTCCCATAGTAACTTACATTAGACTTCAGGAACCAAGATTGACATGAGCTTTGAAAGTGTTGTTCACCTGTCTGAGAACACTACTCTGATTTCCAATCTGTTTGTTAAATGAGAATCTTCTTGCCAGAACACTAGGACTTTTAACTGAATCATGGATTGATAATAATCTCTTAAGTTTGACATTTATTACAACATTTCAAGGATGCCATTGGTAGTTAAACTCTACCTGACCTTTCAGTGTTTATGAAGAGAAAGAAACTCTGACCTCACAGCAACCTGAATCCATCTTTTCTTAGAGATGGCAAACTGATCATTTGTCTAACCATTGTACTAAATTGTATTCCTAAGCAGATCAAAGGCAGCAGCTACCAATTCAGCAACTGGGAAAATGTCATCCATGCAAAATGGGCAATTAACATTAATCATATATGAAATTGTTAAGTTGATAACTGGAAACTGGTCACTATGGCAATTCCCATAAAATGGTGTTCATGTTTAACTGGTTGTCAGTCAATATTGGTTCATAGGAACTTAAGACTATGGCTCATCATTTCTCTAAAAGTTATCCATAGAAGGAACAAAAACCACAGTAGAGAAAAGATCATTTAAATTATATCACTATTTACTTCTTTTGTCAGAACTAATAGGCATACTGAAACTCATATGTAGATATATTAAAATCATCAAAACCAACATTCCCTTAGAATTAAAGAAGTTGATACAATTCTTTAATATAGTGTTTCAGAAATGAAGTAAGCCCTCCAAATTTTTAATGAGCAATGCATTAAAGTATTGAGGTTCATTGTAATGACTTCAATTATTTATAGATGTCATCTTAAAGTGTAATCTTTCATTTCCTTGCTAATGTTAAATGACAGTTTTTAACTTCAAGAAAGTAAGAAAATTGACAGAAAAGTCAATTGAAGAGTGACTAGTTACTTGATATAACTATGCAGCTATTTTTATACTTCATTTACCTCTGTTCCATACAAAAATGAAAAGTACTCTAGACCTGGGGACACATCTTTGAATATATTTTTGTCATAAATTAACTAAGCATAGGTTTTGTTAGTTTTTAATAAATACTGTATGGTTGAAACAAAAGTATATTATTTGAATTCTTAGTGATCTCTTCTTATCCTGCTGCATAATTGCAATTAATACTTAAGTCTATTCACCTTAGTAAATGTATATAGTTAATCAAATTAAATAACAACATCCCTGACAATATGTGCCATACCAGTATAAAAACAATTATAAAACAAAGGCAAAGTTGAGCTTGCACAGTACATTACTGTGGGAAACTTCTGACATTAATTAAGAGAATGCACAAGAGTTTTAATATTCACATTTCAATATATGTCAGTGACAATTCCAAATCAACATAATGTGTCCCTAACTCCTACTCTCTAGTTTTCTCTTGTTCTGTCAGAAACATAAGACTGCTCTTATTTGCTCATAACATAGCTTTTCATCAATTCCTGTTTTAATCTGAATAATTTGGTTCCAGTGTAATATTTGATCTAATCCCTTAACTATCTCTGTTCCTACTTCTGTTCTGTGCTTGTTTACAGTTGCTTGGAATCAATTGCATCATTATATTGTAGACTATTCTCAATAAATTGTTTGGTGACATTGTTTCACTCTTTCCTCAAGAACTTTTTCTATTGCTTTAAGACTGCATTAAATAACTATCCAAGATCAAGAGTCAAAACCAATCCTAACATAAAGGCATTACTGAGTTCACAGAGTCTGGCAAGATGCCCCCAATGTATCTTTCCTTTTCATGTATTGCTTTTTAAATGAGTCTCCTACTTTGGCTGGACTAGTCAATTTACTATATACAATATAAGCAAAGAACACTTTCTCTGTGGAAAAATCTCAAGTTTCTAAAATGTGGGTTGTTAAATAAACACCACCTTGGGAAGGCTTAAGTGTACTTTGCTCTCAATGTTGCTGGCTTGTTTTTTGTTTTTTCAGGTCACTTTTACTTTTTATCATCATATAGGCTTTTAAAATTATATTTTATTGTCTTTAAGTAGCTGTAAAAAGGGGTTACCATTCATCAAATCAGTTTATAAGTTAAAGGTATGGCTGACTTTAATTTTTATTGCAAGGGATACTTTAGTGCAAGTACTACTGAGCCTACCCAAACTAACCACAATATTGTATTTCATGTCTGATAAATGATGTCCCATCAGTCATTGTCTGTATGTATATAATCTTATGATGATCTCAAGGCTTAACATTTCATTCCCAAAATGTCAATGAGAGGAAGCAGCAGCATGATGATAATAGCACAAGTGCTGAGATTTTATCTTAGAAAGTAGAATAAGTCTGTTAGGAAGGTGATTCCTATTAATTGAACTGCATTACTCTCTAGGAATAGGAATATAGTCTGGAAGGATTCATTTAATTTATAAGCATGAAAGGTTTTCTTGTTAGTTTAAAGTCCTATTTAAAAGTTTGCATTTCATAAACAAAAATTAGCAATTCATAGTAAAAGCATATTAACCATTTTAGATTAGTGAAACATGGCTTGGTGTGATATGGAGTGGTGTGGTATGATATACAGTTATGTGGTACAGTATGGTGTGGTATAGTATAAGATGGTGAAAATCACTGAAATTTAAGCTTGAATTGTCATCTAAATTGTGGCAGATACAGTACCACAGTTCTCTCCTTTCCTAAATGTTATAGTCCAAATTGCAAAAAATATGGTAAGCTATCATACTCAAGATTATATTGTAATACATGGTAAAAGGGATTTTGCAAATGTGATTAATATAACTCGTGAGTTGACTATCTCTTAATCCCATTAGGCTTAATTTAACAATATAAGACTGCTAAAATTAACAGGAAGTCATAGAATATACTGTTACATATTCTGAAGGGCTGAGGACTATGTCAAGAAGCTTATGGAAATTAAAACAGTCTTAGCCTGGTAACCAGCAAGGGAAAATGGGAAGAGCCCTATAATTACAAAATTTCCAAATTTCTAATGAGTTTTTAATCAAGTTTTCCCTTAGGGCTTTCAATAAAAGTTCAGCATAGTTACCACCTTCAGTTCAACATATTAAGATGTTAAGAACCAAACTCAGTTAAACTCACCCAGGTTTCTGGCATATAGAGCAATTAGATGACAAATTGGTTTTGTGTTAATACCAAAATATACTTGATTTGGGCTGGGAAGGTGGCTCAGTGGTAGAGCACTTGACGTGCATGCATGAGGCCCTGGGTTTGATTCCTCAGCACCACATAAGCAAAAAGAAAAAAGCCGGAAGTGGTGCTGTGGCTCAAGTGGTTGAGCACTAGCCTTAAGCTGAAGAGCTGAGGGACAGCGCCCAGGCCCAGAGTTCAGGCCCCAAGACCGGACCAAAAAAAAAAATATATATATATATATATACTTAATTTTTCACTTTCTCATCTGTATGAACTATATATACTAAATTCCATTAAATGGCAGGATGAGATTATGGAAATTATACAAATAACAAGAAAACATTGGTGCATGATGCCATGGGATTATCCTCAACTCAGAACTGTGGGTTATTGAGTGAACAGATCTGAATATTGGTAGGAAAAGTTAAAATTCTGTGCAACTTTAAAAGTCTCATCTCTAACCAACATTATTCACACTCAGAATTACCTCACTTATGATAAGAACTCCTTGAAAAATAAGACAGGATTGCTGAACTCAGTGCAACAGGTTATGAATCGATTTTGACAGCTATTCCCTTGCATTGTATAGAAAATTGTTGGAACTCCTAGTGGCTCTCACCAAACCTGGTCTTACACAAATGTAAATTGACCTTCCCAACAATGGTTTAGGAGCAGTCTACTCAGCCAAGGTCCTGAAGTGAGATATAACCATCTGAGTCCCCAGTGGAAGGCATACCAACTTCTATCACCATCAAATGAGTTCCTCAAACATGTGTGAATTGTTTTCATGACCTTCTTATTTATGGGCTGAGCATAGTCCCTACAAGATCATACTATAGGTCAAACACACTGTGGATCTTGAAACAGCCCAAAAAATTGGCTTTCAGCTCATCTCAACTGCAATCTGACAGAACTGAACACCCAATTCATCTACGAATTATGAAGGGATATGTGCATGTCTGGTGATAAAGGTAGTCTTAAGATCTCGGTCTCAGAGTTGGAAAAAAAACCAGCAAAAACAACGATGTTGTGCCTTGATTACTTATAATCATTCATGGATCCAAGTAGGACAGCCAACCTAGAGATTCAGCCAGTGATACAATGAAAGTTCTTCTACAAAACAACAAACATTAATACACCAGATCATTGAGCCAAAAATCCAAGAATTTGGAAGAAAACCCTCATCTCAACACAGGTCCATCATGACACTCCAATTTGAGCAATATCAGTAACAAAGAATATGACAACTTGCATATGCAAAATGCTACAAAGTCCTTATGTTCAGAAATTGATTTTCAAAACTTGAGGAACTGAGATCTAATTAGAAGTAGGTTACTGTAGGTATGTCTAAGAATATAGTGGAATCACTGATTCACTTCCTATCTGCTACAAGGTTAAGTGGCATTGTTCCACCATCTACTCTCGTATGATAATTTACCCTCAAGAAAACACAACATAACATTCATTCCTTCTCTCTCTCTTTCTCTCTCTGTACAGAAAGAATTGTATTTCCTTTATGACTACAGATGTTGAACATTTTATGTATTTACTTACCATTTATACTTCATTTATAACATAGCTGATCAGTTCATTTTGCCTTTATTAACTGGATTAGATTTCTTTGGATGTTGACAGTTGACAAATTAATATTGTGAAAATGTCTATAGAAATGATGAGAATTTTCAATTTGATGCCATCCCCATCAAAATCACAATGCTATTCTTTGCACAAATAGAAACTCCAATTCTAAAATTCATTTTGAAGTATAAAATATCCCCAATAACCAATGCAATGATTAAAGAAAAAGGGTGATTCTGGAGACATCATAGATAATACCAGACTTCAAATTATATTACAAAAGTTTTTTGTTGGTTTATTGTTTTGTTTTGTTTCGTTTGTCTCCCATAGGACTTGAACTTAGGGCCTGGGCACTGTCTTTGGGCTTTTTCACTAAAGGTTAGCACTCTACCATTTTGAGCCATAGCAGTACTTCTGCTTTTCTGGTAGCTAATTGGAGATAAGAGTCTCACGGCCTTTCCATCCTAGGTTGATTTTGAACTGCGATCCTCAGATCTCAGCCTCCTGAAAAAAAATTACATGCACAAGCTACAGTGCCCAGCTTACAAAACATTTTTTTCAAAATCATGGTAGTGTTACAAAAAAAAACCACAAAGACTGATAGAATAGATTAGAGATGCAGAAATATAGCCATCTAGTTAGAGGAATATGACTGTCAACAAAGATACCCAAACTGATGTTGGAAAAAAAAATAGCTTCTTGACCATGTGATGCTGGGAAAAGTGGACACCCACTTGTAGCAAACTGAAACTAGAACTCTCTCACCCTAGATAAAAGGCAATTCAAAACGGATCAAATACATTAATGTACAGCATGAAACTTTGAAACTGCTAGAGGAAATCATAAGGAAAGCAAATATATGAGCATAGGTAATGACTTTCTAATAAGCCTCCATTAGCTCAGGAAATAAGAGCAAGTATTAACAAATAAGACTACATCAAATTGAAAAGCTTTTTCACATCAAAGAATACAATTACCAGAGTGAAGAGACAATCTACACAATGGAAGACAGTCCTTGGAATCTGGTCATCAGACAAAAAAATAAAATATCCAGAAAATATAAAGGGCTCAAAAACTTAAACATCATAAAGCTTTGTTTCTGTATAATCAAAGTCATCAGCTTAAAATATCTTCATGAGGTAGTAAGGTGGCTGAATACAATCACTGAGCACTCATATGCTTCTCCACAGAGAACAACCAAAGCAACAGGTACATAGCTGCATGTTAAAGTGATTGAAAGTAGAAAACACTGGAAATCAACAGGAAGAAAAATGCAAGATCTAGAGAACTGGTACAATATAGTAAAAATAAAATGGCATTGCACCAGACACCCTAGTTTCATAGGTTGAGGCAGGACAGCATTCCTGCTGCAAAAATTCAGTGCAGTTTCTAGTGGTCATTAGCTACTAGGAAGTTGCACAATCCATACAGGATTGTGGCTTAACTCAGTAATTAGATGATTAGGCCCAAATCTGCATAGTGATCTGATTTTGGAAAAGGAATTCCCATGTATAGTAGCCTAAAGTGATTTTGTAAAGGGATAAGTTGTGAGAAATTGGACAGCTCTAGGTATAAGAAACCCTTGCACAGACTCATCTCTGGGACTTCAGAGACAATCCACAGGGCTTATTTTAGCATGTAGCTTCCCCTGGAACCAAATTTAGTTTAGTAGAATGAATGAATGACACAATCCTACTTAGAGTGTTCCACTGAAGGTAATGAATAACAAGATACTGCTCTAAAGAAGTGAGGGATCAAGAAGCCTACTGTCCAAGAACATAGCTTTGCTGACTTTTGTTTAATTTCAAGTTCATGCCAAGACTGAATGTAGTTAGTTATGTATGTGGTTTCCACAGAGGTACCGCCATTACCAGAATATGAAAAGAATTCTGTGGTTCTACTGCCGCTGGGTCTACAAATAAACACAATCGAAGAAGATCCTGAGAGAAACTGCACGATGCTCACAAGATGCTGCTCTCATTCACACTTGGGAAAATTGAGGTAAGAAGAATATTGTTCAACCCCAGCCATAATCATCTCTTTTTCAATCTATGGTGAGAAATACAGCTGAAAAACTATGAAAGAGGAAAACCACAACTATTGCCAATCTCCAGTTAAGGTGAGTGTGATGTCCTTCCCTTAGACAGGAAAATTAATGGTGGCTGCAGAAAGAAATAAGAAAATTACTGCTGTCACCACACCCACACAAGCTCCACTACTGGTTCCCCCTGGCAACTAATTTGATTATGTATTGCTGACAAGACGAGGTGTGAGCACAAGGTTGTGCTGGGATTCCTACCATCATTTCTCCCCACAAAGCACCTGTGCCTCCATTTCTGTCAACTCAGAAGAAAGCATTACTGTTGAAGTCAATGCCAGAGACTCCCACAGAGTAAAAATCAATACTAACAGAGGAAAACACTCATTAACAGATGAGAGCGACCATTCCCAGTGCTTGTGTAGCTATAAAGTCTGCTGTGTTTACCATATCTGCCTAAACAGCTAGAGTGTTCTCAGTCTTTTTGTGTGTATTTGCCAGTAACACAGCTTGAACTTGGGTCTTGATCTCTCTCATGTCTTTTTTGCACACTGCCACTTGAGCCACACCTCCAGTCTAGCAATTGACTGCTCCTTTTGGAGATGAAAGTCTTCTAGGCTTTTATTTTTGCACTGATTTTCAATTGCAAACTTCCAGATCTCAGCTCCCTGAGCATAGACATGAGCCAGTACATTCTGGAAAAGTGTTCTACTGTTATTTGCTCAATAGAAACTATGGTTTCTCTGTAACTGGTATGCCTAAACTCACTAATTACAAAGGAGCTACAGGGACACTACACTAGAGCAGCCAGGTGAAAATAAATTTAACACTACATAACTGATACCTCAAGACCTGTTTTGAAAAGAAAGCCACAATATGATGAAGAATATGAAAGCTTTAAGACAGGTTTTTTGAAATATCAGAAAGAAATAGGGAAGAAGAAAGAATAAAGATAGCATTAAAGATCTTTAGAACGTGACTAAATGATCAAACAAAAAGATTAAGAGCACGGAAAATATTCAATGAAAAATATCAGAAATTCTCTGCAATCTTTGGAAAGATAAAGATAAGTACATACCAGTGGCGAATAGTACTGCAAGTAGACATGACAAAAAAATCATAATATATTATTGTCAACTTTTACATAATACAGGATCAAGAAAGATATTTTAAAAAAAAACTAAAAAGTACAGCAGAAACTGGCTTATAGCCCAGATGGGAACAGAATATGTTTTCTCCATGATAAATATGAAATTTCTCAAAATACTAGGGACAGAAGGAATAGGTTTCAACCGAATAAAGGCCATATATGACAAAGCTTCAATGAATATATAGAGGAATATAAAAAAATCCTTAAGATCGTGAGAAAAATAGATCATATGCTCTTCGATCACTACTGTTCAATAATATTATTAACAACTTGCCCGTCCATTTTGGAAAGGGAAAGAAATAAAAGGTATCAATATTGAAAGTGATGCAGATTTTCAAGGGAAGTGTCAAGAAGACACTACAGGAAGAAAAACAGTCTTGGCAATAAAAGGTATCTGTAAAAAAAGTAAATAAAAATAAATAAATAAACAAAAGGTGTTTGTAACACTAGATGAATTAAACTCTTGTGTCTTGAAATATGTAACTATTGACTTAAAAGCTGTGCACCAGTGACTCACACCTGTAATACTAGCTACTAATGAGGCTGAGATCTGATCACAGTTCATTGACAGCCCAGGCAGGAAAATCTGTGAGCATCTTATCTCCAATAAACTATTCAGAAAATGCTGAAAGTGTCACTGTGGCTCAAGTGGATAATGCTAGACTTGAGCACAAAGAGGCTCAGGGACAGCACCCAAGCTAAAAAAAGCCAAATTGACTTAAATTAGACTAAAAAGTCAAATGGGAAATCCAATACTAGAAGAAATAGAGGAAAGTTTTTCTGACTTGTTCTAGGTTATAATTGGTTATCATATCTAAAGCAAAGGCAATAACATAATAACAACAGTATTTAAGAAACTGTAAAAGGGCTGGGAAGGTGGCTCAGTGGTAGAACACTTGCCTTGCATGCATGAGGCCCTGGGTTCGATTCCTCAGCACCACATAACCAAAAAGAAATAAGCCGGAAGTGGCGCTGTGGCTCAAGTAGTAGAGCGCTAGCCTTGAGCTGAAGAGCTGAGGGACAGTGCCCAGGCCCAGAGTTCAGGCCCCATGACTGGACCCAAAAAAAAGAAAAAAGAAAGAAAGAAACTGTAAAAAACTGACACCAGCAACAAATTGGACAGCTGACAAAGGGTTAACAAACACAAGATTTATAACGAACTCAGATCAGTAAGAATAATAACAATAGCCCTATAAAAATTTGGCAAAATTTTGATATTGATATTTCTTAAAAGGAGACATGGAAAGAACCAAGTGGTATATGAAAAATTCTCACCATGGCCAAGAGTATTATAAATGAAAATCAAAACCGTAAAGAGTTATCACCTCAATTATCTGTTAGAATGGCTACTATCAAAAAGAATAAAAATAATAAGGGCTAGCAAAGGTGTAAAGAAATAATTTATCCATTAAGAAAAATTGTATGGAGGTTCCTAAAATAATTAAAACTAGAACTATTATATGATCTAGCTACATTCCACTACTGAATATATATTCAAAATAAATAAGTGTGCAAAAGACTCATCTATATTCCCATATTTATTTTTACTTATTTATTGGTATTGTAAAGCTGATGTACAGAAATTATGGTTACATAACTCATATATAACATGCTCATTTCAATGGCCACTGGTGGCTCACGCCTGGAATCCTAGCTACTCTGGAGGCTGAGATCTGAGGATCAAAGCAAGCCGGGGCAGGAATGTCCCTGAGATTCTTATCTCTAATTAACTACCAGAAAACTGGAAGTGGTGCTATAGTTCAAGTGGTAGAGCACTAGCCTTGAGCTTAAGAGCTGAGGCACAGGCCCAGAGTTCATGACCGACAAAAAAAAAAAGTTCATTTCTTTTTGAACAAGGTTACTGCTTTCCTCAAGCTCTCCCAATTTTTCCCTGCTTCTATTGAAAATAGACAAGTTTCTCAGGGTCCATTTACTGAGGATTGGAATGTAAAACCATGGAATAACTTGTGTGCCAGTGGCTCAAGCAAGTAATGCTAGCTACTCAGGATGCTGAGATCTGAGGATTGCAGTTCAAAGCCAGCCTGGGCAGGAAATTCTGTGAGACTCTTACCATCAATTGACTACCAGAAAAACAGAAGAGATGGTGTGCTTCAAAGGAATAGAGCACAAGCCTTGAGCTAAAAAAGCTTAACAACAGGGCCCAGGTCCTGATTTCAAGACCCATGGCCGATTAAAAAAAATAAAAATGAAAAAGATGATATATACAGATAATGCCACACTACTTAACCATATGTAAACATTAAAATTCTGTCATTTATGATAACATAGATAAATGTGGAAACATAAACATCACACATAAAAAGTATATGCAGGGTGCTACTAATGTGGAATCTTAAAAAAATCAAAGAACAAAAAAGTTCTGAAATAGTAAAACATAGAATGGTGATTACAGATGCTGGGGCAGTCAGATTGGAAGAAAGAATAAAGGTGTTGGTCATAGGATGTGTAATTCCAGATACAGAGGAGAACTATCTTAATGACATATTCTAAAAACGCAAATAAATGGAGACAGGAAATGTACAATTTAAAAGATAATAGAAAAGTATAAGAGGGTAACTAATAATGTACTTTCTGTACTTGATTGCAATATTGTAAAACTGATGGTGTTTATGACTGAACAACACTCTCATCATAAAAAGTTATTGGATTTTACATTTCAAATGGTTGAATTCTATGATAGATTATACATAGAGAGAACAAGACATAATTAGCCAATTCTCATAACTTATTTAGATAGTCACAAAATCAGACTTAGTTATAGAGGTATAGAAAAATAAGCTTTAATTTTCTTATTCCTTATAATTATGGCTAAGTGGCTAGACTTTTGTAAGTTTGTATGAAGCACTTTAAATTTGCATGACATTGGACACCATTAGGCATAACTACATGTTTCAAGATGAAAATTACATGGAGAATGGTCAAACAATCATGTGAATATAATCCGTACTACTGAAAAAATTAGATAGTGCATTTGATACCACATATATTTTACTACAGTTTAACAATAAACAATTTCAGTGGAACACATTTGAACAAATAACATACACTTAAAATGACAGAAATATGAAACAAGTTCTGTCTGGTGTTTCAGTACTAGTGGTAAGAGGGAGGGTGAATGGAGAGAGTAGAGTAGGGTGAATATGGTCAAAAAAAACTTTAGTCACATGTGAAAATGGAACATAGTGGCTTGTTGAGATTGGGTTGGGAAAAGAAGAAAGGAAATAAAGGAGAATGGCAGAAGGGATCAGTGTGATCAGGGTATATTGGATGCATGTGTACATGTATAACTAACATGGTAGTAAAAACAAAAAGACTCACTTAGGGGTTTAATTTAATTTTTGGAATAATGTACATTTTTATCATGAAAGGATTATATTGTGATTATTTCCATATGTGTCTATGGTGTACTTTGATCAAATTCACCCTCTCTACCATATTTCCATTCCTCCCCTTTCTCCTCACTTTCTCAAACATCATTTGGTGGGTTTCACTATGATATATGTTTGTACAGATATAGATATAGATATAGGTACAGATATAGATAAGATATAGATATAGATATATGGATATACGACTAGCTTCAAATAGAACAAGTAAATATGGTCACAGGATAAACAGCATAGCCTAGAAAAAATTGAATGCAGAGTGACACAACTAACAAGTAATTTTCCTTCCTAAACTGTAATTTCTTGTGAGATATACAACGTAAAGAATGGTTTACAGACTCAAACTACTTGAATTTACTTCTGTGATTTATGATTTTACAACTGTCAGAAACTCCACTTTGTGCTTGATTTTTATCATCTGCTACATTGGTACTAAAATTATGACTCAATTTTGAGAAACTGACAATTTTTGTCTCTAAAATCCTCTATAACCAAAAATATGCAACAAGAGAAAATAAATGGCTAATATGCAGAGCAGAATTTTTAACTTTAAGTAGATCATCATTTTATACACTACTGGTGAAACCAGACAGTTTCATTGTGCTTGTACAAGGGTGGCCTGGATGCAGGAGGTTTTGTTTGCTTGTTTTATAATTTCAAAGTCAACAAGAGTATCACTTTGTTATTCAATTCTGTGAAATCTCCTCTCCCATCACTATCTCCTTTAAGTAAATAAACCTCACAAAATCCAGCAAGTTGACAAAGATTAATTTTCTTATTTCCTCCTTCTAGCTTCCAGTGACTCAAACTGAATTAACTCTTTAATAAAAGACAATCTTTTCATAAGGTACAATGTTTTCTCCCCATACCAAAAATTATGTCTTTAATTACATATGATTTATTAAAGGTTCTGTTTGGAACAATCCCTCAACAGTAGTTTTGATTCACAATAAAATGCTTTGGAAGAGTTGTCATGAGTAATGCACGTTTCCATTTCAGAAGATACTGTGCTACTACTGAGGATATTTGATTCTATAGATCTTGGTAGCAACAAAACGATGTTGCCCAAAAGAAATATAATCCAATTACTTAAAATTAAATACAAGATTGCCTTGAAATAAAAGATGTAAATTTTATGTATGTATTAGCTTCAGATTAAAAAAAACCCTGGCACAAGCATAGAAAATAGGATATGCTGTTCTGATATCTAAACATACAGTTGAGTTGAAGATTATGAAAATTCCCCAGACTAGGAATGTGGCTAAGTGGTAGAGTGCTTGCCTAGCATGCATGAAGCCCTGGGTTCGATTCCTCACTACCACATAAGTAGAAAAAACTGCAAGTGGCACTGTGGCTCAAGTGGTAGAGTACTAGCTTTGAGCAAAAGAAGCTCAGGGATAATGCCTAGGTTCTGAGTTCAAGCCCCAAGACTAGCAAAAAAAGAAAAGAAAAAGAAAATGCCCTGACAGAACACAATTTTATTGTGAGAAAATGTCTAAATATATTTTGTGTATAAAAATATTGTATATATTACCTTTGTTGTTTATAACTGAAAGCAAACAAAACTCTAAACATAGGGCAAGAGGGCAAAAAATTTTCAATACTTACTTGAGAGGATTATATTTATAAATTATAAATCTGATTATATATTTATTCAGTATTTATTTTTAGCATTTACTTATCCATTTTTCTTTTCTGGAACAGCAGGCTCTACAAAATCATCAATTTGAATTTACATAACACCACTTCAAGGCAAAAAGAAATAGAAATGCATATTTATATGACAAAAGGAACATGTAGTTAGTGATATTTTCTAAAATGAATTCAACTGACATGAACCTTTTACCTAGTAGGTATAACCAAACCTTATTGAAGTAGGAAGATCCTGTTGAATGATTGCGTCTCCTACTGGAAAGGAAATAATATTTATCAGGGTCAAATTCATGGAAATTTTAATTTTGAAATATTTTTGGCAATAGAATCACATCACTGTGAGACTAAGCAATGAACCCTCTACCTCATAAAAGAGATGTGATTGTATTCATTCCAAACCTTTCTCTCTTCGTGAAAGCAATTCACTTCCTACATGTGTACAGAACATTCATCCTTTCTGACATTATTTTATAAATACAAATTGATCTTCCTCAGCATTATAGAGAATTGAGTACTTTCTCCTATTGCTAGTTCTTAAATGAAATGTAGATGAGACATTGGTAATCAGAAAGTTTATTTTAACAGGGACTATATCTTTTATTTAAATTTTATCTTCTTTTGTAATTATCTTTCTTGTGTTTTTATCATTTTAAGTAGTTATACAAAGGAATTATCATTCCACAAATCAGTTTATAAATACAATGCATCTTGATCAATGTCACACCTTTCATCAGTGTCTCCATCTCTCCCAACCCATTCCCTCCGTCTCCTTCAATATTCCTAGTCTTATAGGATAGTCATTCAATGTTATACCTACATTCCCTTTTCACTATTCATTCATCTGCCCCCTCACTTGAAACCTTTTCATTTGACACTTGATACCTCACACCTTTCAAGTACCAGTTTCCTAGTATTCATTTTGTTGGCCTGTGAGTTAATTTTTCTGAAGTATTACACGTTTTGAATTCTCCCTCATAAGTACCATGTTTTAGGTAAAACATTTGTGTATACTTGCATACAATCCTGTATGTGCTTACATTGACATTTATAAATTAACTATAGCTTTCACATATGAAAGAACACATATCCTTTGTCTCTCTGGTCCTGAATTCATGTAACATAATTTTTTCCAGGGCCATTCATTCTTTGCATATGATGTAATATTCTTCCACTAGATGAGTAAAATTTTATTGTATAAATATATGCTGCTTCATTGTACCACATGTAGTTCATGGGGAAAAAAAGTAAATCTCAGCATGAAAGATATGGTGTGAGAGAAGGGTGGAGGGGAATGGGGGGAATGAAATACTCAGAATAGTTTTTCAGGATACTTAGTATTGTGTTAATCTGAGCAATGTTGTGAAATTCGTTAGGTGCTCTGATGTAGAAATAAGAGTTTCCATGAATTCTTCCTTAACTATTTTAAAAACCAGAATGAGCGAATTGTCAGGAGGAAGATGGCGGAGAAGAAGCTGGAGGCTAAACAAGCTCTCGCATAGAAAGCAGTTTCAGTGTCCCAGTGAACAGTCCTAGGCTAGAGAATCAGACCAGGTGTGCCATCACAGTACAGAGAGTTTGGCCAGAGAGAGAAAATCCAGGCAAGGAGACAGATCTGAGCATTTGCTAGTAGCCGTGCCTGCAGTGGCAACTACTGAATATTTCACCCAGCAGTATCAGAATACATGTTTTTCTCAGCAGCACACAGAACATTTTCCAAAATAGACCACATTTAAGGTCACAAAGCAAACTTGTCCAAATTCAGAAACATTGAAGTTATACCTTGCATTCTCTCAGACCACAGGGAATAAAATTAGAACTCAACTCCAAAAGCCACCAAAGAAAGTCCTGTAACACCTGGAAGCTGAACAACACAATGCTGAATCATGAGTGGGTCATGGAAGAGATTAGAAAGGAAATTCAAAGGCTCATGATATTCAACAAAAATGAACGCACAAATTACCAGCTCCTCTGGGACACAGCAAAGGCAGTACTCAGAGGCAAGTTTATAGCTCTGAGTTCCTACATCAACAAATTGAAGAGATCTGAAACCAACAATTTAATGAAACATCTGAACCTCCTTGAAAAAGAGCAGCAAGATAAACCTCAATTCAGTAGACAGAAAGAAATAATTAACATTAAATCAGAATTAAAAGAATTAGAATTAAAAAATAGGAAAAATCAACAAAACAGTTGGTTCTTATAAAAAATTAACAAAATTGAAAGAGCCTTAGCAAATCTTCTCAGAAAAAGAAGAGAACACACCCAAATAAATAAACTCAGAGATGAGAATGGAAACATCACCACAGGAACAACCAAGGTTCAGAATATTATAAGGGAATACTACTCAAAAACTTGTGCTAAAAATTTGAGAACCTGGCGGAAATGGACCGTTTCCTAGCAAATATTGACATGCCAAAACTAAACCAAGATGAGTTAAACCAGCTTAACAGACCCATATCAAGAATTGATATAGGAACAGCAATCAGAGACCTCCCATCCAAGAAAAGCCCAGGACCAGATGGATTTACAGCAGAATTCTACAAGGCCTTCAAAGCAGAGTTCACACCAGTATTCCTCCAACACTTTAATGAAATTTAAAGAGAAAGTTCACTACCGAACTCATTCTATGAAGCCATCATAACCCTCATCCAAAAAGCAGGCAGGGAATCATCAAAGAAAGAGAACTATAGACCCGTTGCTTTGATGAACATCTATGCAAAACTTCTCAACAAAATTTTGGCCAATCGCCTTCAACAATTCATCCAAAAACCATACACCCAGATCAAACAGGATTCATTTCAGGGATGCAAAGCTGGTTCAATATATGCAAATCAATTAATATAACTCATCACATCAACAAGAGCAAGAATAAGAACCACATGATTATCTCAATAGATGCAGAAAAAGCAGTTGGCAAGATCCAACACCTCTTTATGATGAAGGTTCAGGAAAAATTAGGAATCCATGGAACCTTCCTCAATACAATAAAGGCTGTATATGACAAACCTACAGCCAGCAATATACTTAATGATGAAAAACTAAAGCCATTTCCTCTAAACTCGAGAACAAGACAAGGATGTCTATTCTCTCCACTTCTCTTCAATCTAGTATTAGAATGGCTAGCTACAGCAATAAGACAAGATGCAAACATAAAGGGGATCCAAATAGGGAAAGATGAAGTAAAACTCTCCCTCTTTGCAGATGACATGATCTTGTATTTAAAGAATCCCACGGACACCACTACCAAATTGCAGGAGCTGATTCGAAATTTTGGCAAAGTAGCAATGCATAAAATTAACCCTCAAAAATCAATGGCTTTTCTGCATGCCAACAATGAGAAAAGCTTGGCTTAAATCAGGAAAGCAACTCCATTCGTAATAGCCCTAAAAAAATAAAATACCTAGGAATTAACTTAACCAAAGAATGAAGGACCTCTATGATCGAAACTTTAAAAACCTGAAAAAGGAAAATGAAAACAGAACTTAGAAAGTGGCAAAACCTCCCATGCTCCTGGATTGGAAGGATCAACATAGTGAAAATGGCAATACTTCCCAAGGCTATCTACAAATTCAATGTGATACCTATCAATATTCCAACCTCATTCTTCAAGAAAATAGAAGAGGCAATCCAAAAATTCATATGGAACAATAAAAGACCCCAAATAGCAAAAACAATCCTCAACAAAAAGAACAGTGCAGGAGGATTATCAATACCAAATTTCAAACTCTACTACAAAGCCATAGTAATCAAAACAGCTTGGTATTGGCATAAGAACAGACCTGAGGACCAATGGAATAGAATTGAAAACCCAGAAATGAACCCACAGACCTATAACCATCTAATCTTTGATAATGGAGCTAAAAATATGGAATGGAAGAAAGACAACCTCTTCAGTAAACACAACAAATCAAAGAAAGGTTGGACAAATGGGATTGCATGAAATTGCAGAGCTTCTGCATGGCAAAGGACATAGATAGCAAGCTCAATAGAAAGCCCACAGATTGGGAGAAGATCTTTACTAGCTATATCACGGACAAGGGTCTCATATCTAAAATATAACCGGAACTCAAAAAATTAAATACCTCAACAACAAATCCTCAAAGAAACAACTGCCCAATAAATAAGTGAGCTAAAGACTTAAAGAGAAACTTCTCTGAAGAGGAAAGAAGGATGGCCAATAGACACATGAAGAAATGCTCAAGCTCCCTAGCCATAAAAGAAATGCAAATCAAAACAACATTGAGATTCCACCTCACCCCAGTTAGAATGGCTAGAATCAAGAACTCTAATAACAACAGCTGCTGGAGGGGATGTGGACAGAAGGAAACCCTACTTCATTGTTGTTGGGAGTGTAAACTTATTCAATCACTTTGTAAAGTAGTATGGTGGTTCCTCAAAAGACTCCACATAGAGCTCCCCTATGACTCAGCAATCCCACTTCTGGACATTTGCCCAAATGATCACAAACAAGACCATACTAAAGCTACCAGCACAACTATGTTTACTGCAGCAGTTTTTACCATAGCTAAGATATGAAACCAATCCAGATGCCCCTCAGTAGATGAATGGATCAAGAAAATGTGGTATATATGCACAATGGAATTCTATGCCTCCATCAGAAAGAATCACATTGCCCCATTTGTTAGGAAATGGAAAGACTTGGAAAAAATTATATTAAGTGAAGTAAGCCAGCCCAAAAAATAGAGGCCCCATGGTTTCTCTTATTTTCAATAACTAGTATGTGTCTGAGACAAGCAGAAATGGTCGGATAAGTTGATGTTAGGCAAAATGAACCCCAAGATAAGTACCCAAAAGTTTTTTCTGTCTTGCTACTGTTTCTAACATCTTTATAAGGTATTTCTTTGTTGTTTTGTATGTTTCTCCCCATGGTATAACCCCTGTTTTCACTGTATTTGATGTAGGTATAATTTGTGGAGGGGAAGGTATAATCATTGCAACAATGAGATGTACAAGACCTCATGTGGAAAAAGGAAGTTACAACTTTGGCAGGGGAGAGGGTAGGGGTGTGGAGTGGGGGGTGGGTGGGCAAGGGGGATGGGGTGGGGAGATATGGGAAGGGAGACTAAGGGGAAACAAAGGAGGAGGTAACAATGCTTGATAAGAAATGTAAGCATTACCTTGCCCAAGTAATTGTAACCGTTCTGTATGGTATTTTCACAATTAAAAAAAAATGGAATAAACAAATGGCAGGGTAACTACTTAGTACAACAAAGTGAAAGCACATTGCATATATATGTGTTTGTGTGTGTGTGTGTGTTTGTGTGTGTGTACGTGTGTGTGTGTGTGTGTGTATTTTTGTCAGTTATAGGGCCTGAACTCGGCCTGGGCACTGTCCCTCAACTCTTCAGCTCAAGGTTAGCTCTCTACCCCTTGAGCTACAAGGCCACTTCCAGCTTTTTCAGCTTATATGGTGTTGAGGAATCAAACCCAGGCCTCATGCATGCAAGGCAATCACTCTACCACTGAGCCAACGTCCCAGCCCCACATTGCATATTTTTATAAACTAAATTTAGAAGGAATTTTTTTAATACTGGCAAGATAAAAATGTTAAAATATTTTACTTTTTTCCTGCATAGATCCATTCTGCTTCCGATTCATATTTTTAGGAAAGCTGTGAAGAATTCCAGTTTGAAAAGGAGAAGTCAGGTCAATTGGCCATCAAAGTAATCTAATTTCTGTTTAATTTGCAATTTACTTTAAACCACAGGAAAAATAATCATTCCAAATTAGCTTCAAAGTAACTTGAGAAAGGAAGAGGTTTTACCTTTTACTAAACTGTTGCTGAATGGCTATTGTTTCCTTTATCTCTTTGTATTCCAGAATCTCTATACTTGTGTTTAACCTAAACTATTTATTTACCCTTCACTTATAATGTATTATGGGATGTTTTTCAATGAGTATTAGCACCTAAAGTGTACAAACTCTCTGACAGCTTCCTTTAAATGCTTGTTGTTACTTGAGCATTTCTCAAAGCCCCCCCTTCACAACTGCACACATTATAATTTACATATTACACAACAGGATTTCACCTTAGGCCTCCTGCTGAGAATAATCATTTTAAATCTTCTTTATCTTTTTGTAAAAGGATAATTATAAATATGAAAATGACAGCAAAGGAAAGGTGTTCAGAAAGCACTTAGAAAAACCCTATAATTTTCCCCATATGAATGCTGCAAAATTGAGGAAGAAGAGAAATACAGGTGGGGGCTGATGTCAGATCAATGGGGGGAAGGGATGACAGACAACATGTCAAGTGCATAGCATAACACATTGAACTAAAATGTCATAGCTCTGTCTGAGCAACCCAAGCACAATCACTCTGTCTTTATACAGGGAGCATGGGGACGCTCACAAATATTCCCCCTTGGTATTTATTGGGCAAAAGCCAACAAAGAATTATACATGGAAAAGGTAGCTTGTTGCTTGTACTTCCCATGAATTGAGGCTATCTAACAACGTAGAAACTGAATTTTCCCTGAAGACAAATAGTATGCTCCTTTAATTTGTCTTTTGTTACAACCTGAATGTGTATAGTCTAATCTTGGGAGTCTCTTCCTCCACACTACAGGTGCTTCCCTTGTGCTAATTAAACATGATCATTGTACAATAGTTGGTGCTCTAAAATTGGTTAATCGCCCCTGACTAAGAACGCCACAAAACTCTAAGTTGTGTTCCAGATAAAGTGCAATGAGAACAAGATGCTTCCTCCCTGTCTTCTGTAACATTCTACTGAAATCTATGGTCTATTTTTCAAGATTTCTCCCTTAAAGAGGCATTGTTTCTACAATTTTCTTCTTTGAAGAAATAAGCATGACTGTAGAATATTGACAAAAGATGTTCCTGAAGGAAATGTTTTATATATTTAGAGCCAATTTCAACATAAAAATATAAGGATTATTATCCGAATCATGCTACATGTATTAAGGAAGTTCTTTAGATTATGTTTTAATGGTCTTTTGCTCTTTATATTATGTTTTAACCTTTTTACGCTCCTGAGATTCATTGATTGATCTTGAGGTATACACCCTGTGATGAACAAATTATTAAAATTCAACTTAGTATATTTAATGTTTGTGGAAATAGTAACTTATTACCCAAACAATGGACCGTAGATTTTGGAAAGAATGCAGACAAAAATCTAAAGAATTTAGGGTTCACTACATAAGACAAGGAGGAAATAGGAGGATGGGAGGAGAAACAAAGAGGGAGGGTTTGAACATAAACTGAAAATCAGCCCTTTATAGGGGATTTTAAAGAGACTACAAATTGGATCATGAGTTTGTTATTTGCAATGTTAAAGCAAGGATGAGCCAGCTTGTACTCACTTGCAAGCTCCAATTGCAAGTATGAACAATTCTAACTTCACATTACTTACCTCATATTGGTGGCTTGAAACCAGCCTGTGATATGAGTCTGTACATATGTAAGCAGCTACACAACATATCAAGACAATATCCATACCAGAAGAAAACTGTAAGCACTGCAGTCCTATTTTCTAAATAAAAAAGCTTGTTTTGGCTTACCAATTTGGTTTTTATAAAATTGTAAATAAAAAATTATATATGCAAAAGAAATAATGCAGTACATTAAAATTTTGATTTGAGCCAAACTTATCTTTGAAAAAAGTATGCACTAAAATATATAGAAACATATTTCCCTCAACTTGTAGGGCTGATTAAAATGAACATAAAAGTATGGCAATGTTATGTCTGAATTGGAATTCATACTACTACTGCTATGTTCTTTGGCAAATTACCGAATTTCTTTTTTTTTCTTTTTTTGTCAGTCGTGGGGCTTGAACTCTGTACCTGAGCGCTGTCCCTGTGTTCTTAAGCTCAAGGCAAGTGCTCTACCGCTTGAGCCACAGCACCAATTCCAAATTACCCAATTTCTATGGGCAGCTATCTATTTTTGTAAGTTAATAATACCAGTGTAAATGGTGTTATATATGCCTAATGGTTTGACATTATAGGATTTTCTGGATCTTCTACTTGTCTCCATACTGATTACTATTAAAGTGATTCATGGAATATTAATAGTAGTACTCATTCCGTCAGATTTTTTTTCTTCCTTTACTTTCCATTATTAGGAATTCTCCTTTTCTATGTATTAACTAACCACAAATTGCAATGAATTACAGTGCTAATACAGTCTTATCCTAAATAACAACATTCTATATTCTACTGATGATTGGTTATTTCAAATCAATATTTCCTTTACAGAATGTGAGTAGGAAGTTTGAAAATAAACTTGCAGCCCACACATAGGGGTTAATACATAAAGCTGACAGATAAGACTTTTGATATGATAAAATACTTTAAAACACTGATCAATTTGAAAAATTTTTAAATTGTATTTCATAAAAAAGCACAATGAAACTAAGTTATCAGCACCTGTAACTAGACATACGGACATATTTATGCCATATCTAACATATTCCTTTCCCCCACTCCCTGCCCCCAGGACCAGTCCTGGGGCTTGAACTCAAGGCCTGGGCATTGTTCCTTAGCTTTTTTTGTTCAGGCTAGCACTCTAACACTTGTGACACAGCTCAACTTCTGGCTTTTTGTAGTTTAATTGGAGATAAGGGAATCATGGACTTTCCTGCCCAAGTTGGTTTCAAATCAAGATCCTTACATCTCAACCTCCTGAGTAGCTAAGATCATAGGTATGACCCACTGGCACCTAGCCAATATTCTTATAAATTTTGTACCCATGTTGCAAATTGATTTTCAATGTTTTTGTTCAACCATAAGCTAAAACTAAGTTTATGCTCACAAATTTGCCTATTTAGTAATGATAAATTTATAAATGAGAAAGTTTATTATACTTTTAATTTTGATAAGCATTCCACTTCCTCAAACTGGATTATGCCACTTCAAAATCTATTGCAATGATTATAAATAAATGCATAGATTTATCTATGTAATAAAATGTCAGACTTTGTTATGCAATATAAAATCCTGTTATTTTTGCAAATAATGAACGCTTATATGCCAATCATTTCTGTGAATATTACTACATATTTACATTATTTAATCTCAAATTTTATCCCATTATTTTATCCCATTATTTTGTACAAAAAAGAAACATAAAGGTAAAATGGGTTGTATAGTTTGCACAAGTCCATACAATTTGAATTTTTGCTGGTGCAAGAAAGAAAAAAGCTAAGCTGCTCAATAAAGTAAGCAATATGCTCACTATGTATTTGCAATGCAGTGAGTTTAAACTGAGATGGTTTATAGCCATAGAATTCATTTAGGTTTCTTGAAGTTTACAAAAAATAATATAAATAATGACAATAATGTGATTGTATTATTATGTAGAATAATGCTTTGTCTTTGATACAATGAACTAAATTAAAAATTGTTAAAATCAGTTTCACCTTTCTTTTTATTTATTTTTTATTGTGAAAATACCATACAGAAGGGTTACAATTAAATGGGCAAGTAATGAGTACATTTCTTATCAAGCATTGTTGTGTCCTCCTTTGTTTCCCCTTCCCCTTCTCCTTCCCATCCCTTCCTATCTCCCCTCAACCCCCTCCCCCCAACCCTCTGCCAAAGTTGTAAAGTTCGTTTGTCAACATAACAATTTGTACATCTCATTGTTGCAATGGGTCCACCTGTATCCCTATTTAAACGATTTGTTTTTTCCCTTCCCCTCCACAAATTATACCAACAGCAAATACAGTGAAAGCAGGGGTTATACTGTGGGGGAGGGATATACAAAGCAACAAAGAAATCATCTTAGGGTTATACTGTGGGGGAGGGATATACAAAGCAACAAAGAAATCATCTTATAAATATGTTAGAAACAATCGCAAGAAAGAAAAAAAAACATTTGAATCCTTATCTTGGGGTTCATTTCTCCTCACATCAACTTATCTGACCTTTTCTGCTTGTCTTAGACATATACTAGTTACTGCAAATAAGGGAAACCATGGGACCTATGTTTCTTTGGACCTGGCTTACTTCACCTAATAAATTTTTTCCAAGTCTTTCCATTTCCTAACAAATGGGCAATATCATTCTATCTGATGGAGGCATAGAATTCCATTGTGTATATATACCACATTTTTTTGATCCATTCATCTACTGAGCAGCATCTGGGTTGGTTCCATGTCTTAGCTATGGTAAATAATGTGAAAACATTACAGAATGGAATAGAAGAAACCCTAGGTTTCCTTGGTAAAGGCTGAAATGTTCTTAATAGAGACCCAGAAACACAACAAATCAAAGAAAGTTTGGACAAATGGGATAGCATGAAATTGCAGAGCTTCTGCATGGCAAAGGACATAGATAGCAAGCTCAATAGAAAGCCCACAGATTGGGAGAAGATCTTCACAAGCCATACAATGGACAAGGGTCTCATATCTAAAATATAACCGGAACTCAAAAAATTAAATCCCCCAACAACAAATCCTCAAAGAAACAACTGCCCAATAAATAAGTGGGCTAAAGACTTAAAGAGAAACTTCTCTGAAGAGGAAAGAAGGATGGCCAATAGACACATGAAGAAATGCTCAACCTCCCTAGCCATAAAAAAAAGCAAATCAAAACAACATTGAGATTCCACCTCACCCCAGTTAGAATGACTATAATCAAGAACTCTAATAACAACAGATGCTGGAGGGGATGTGGAAAGAAGGGAACCTTACTGTATTGTTGGTGTAAACTTGTTCAACCACTTTGTAAAGTAGTATGGAGGTTCCCCTATGACTCAGCAATCCCACTTTTGGGCATTTACCCAAATGATCACAAACAAGAACTTACTAAAGCTACTAGCACAAATCTGTTTATTGCAGCATTATTTACCATAGCTAAGATATGGAATCACCTTTCTTTTAGCAGTACAAAAGCTTAATGCTTGCTAGGCAGGCACTCAACCACAGAGGCAGGTCTCCAGCCCTATTTTTTGTTGATTATTTTTCATGTAAGATATTCTAATGTTTGGATCACATTCCACTTATTTTAGGCTGGGATGACAGTCATGGACCTTCCCATACAACTTCTCATTGAGGTGAAGTCTTGTGGAAATTTTTGCCCAGGATGGCCTGAAAAGCTTTCCAATCACTTACCATGTACCTTCCCCAGACACTTTTCTGCCCTGACTGGCTTCACATGGATATCTTAACATTCTCAACCTCCCAGGTAGTTAGAATTATAGTCATAAAGCACTGAAACTGTGCTAATTTCATCTCCTCTTTAAACATGGCTACCAGGGACCTTAAAACTAATATGAGGAAAATATTTATTGCTCAGATTCTATTTCTATTAGATAATGCTGGTTTAGAAAGAATACATTTCTATCTTTAAATATTGTTAAATCATTCCAATTGAGGACTTTAGTAGGTCTCATTTCATTCACATAAAATGTAAGGGAGATCTTTGGAAAAGAAAAGATGAAATAAAAGTAGATAGAGCTATCATTTCCTGATTCCAAAGTAGAAAATGGTGGTTTACAACCAGAGACAAGTATGAGATTTATATATTGTTAACAAGATACTGAGCTTTTGAATTTGAAACTCATTCATGCCTATGAAATAAACTTTATTTGCCTATTCCATTCACTTTTGTTTTGAGGTCTCTTCTATTACCAATCTAATATATTCATAGTACCTCAAAATTTCTTTAATATTTTTCCTAACTTTAGTACCAATTCTTTTTTTCTCATTTATAATTTTTACTTAATATGACTTTCTTCTTTTGTCAGTTCTGAGACTTTAACTCGAAGCTTGGGTGCTGATTCTGAGCCTCTTTGTGTTCAAAACTAGCACTCTACCTCTTGAGCTACAGCAGCACTTCTGTCTTTTCCTAGGAAGTTTGTTGGAGATAAGAGTCTCACGGACTTTCCTGCCTGGGTTCAGACTCCTGAGTAGCTAAGTATTTCCCTGGCCTTATTCAGGATTCTTTTTTGCATATTTTTATTATCTTTAAGTAGTTTTACAAAGGAGTTGCCATTCCACAAAGCTACAGTACATCTTGATCAATGTCGCCCCTTTCAAAATTCTCACCCAAGCCTCTAAACCCATCCTACCCCTCACTTTTATTATTTTTAGGCAATGTATTTTTTTTACCATTTAACAAAGCAGTTTATGTGTACAATGCATCTGGATTTATATCATCCCTTCAACATTTTCACCCACTTTGATCTACTCTTTCCCTTATTTCTCTTAATGTGGTATATACAATGAATTCTTGACTGCATTCTCTCTATTCCCCTCTTCGTTTATGTATCCTTCTCTGTTTCAAATCCTTAAAGCAAGTACCTGTACTTACATCCATCACTAAATCTAAACAAGAGTGCTAGACTTATGGGCACTTATTACCTACTTATGAATTTTAAAATTAGACTCACAAAGGAAAGCTTCTCATTTAAAAGGAACTACAAATCAAAAATAGTCCTTACAAACAAATCAACTTTTAAAGCCACTGTATGTCAGTCCATGTTAGTAAACTGTGACAGCTACATTTTTATGTAACATTAGTATATTATTTTCTTACTTGCAACCAAATGGATTTCATTGCAGTTCAGAACTAGGCAGAAATAATAACTATGGCCAGGCCATAGCAGGGCCTCTAGTCTTCATTTAGGTCACACTAAGGGGCTGAAGGCATCTTGTAGCCTTGTAACTCATTAGGCACTAAATAGATTTACAGAATTATGACCAGAGAAAAAAAGGACAAGATGGCGGAGGAGAAGCTGGAAGCTGAACAAGCTCTCGCATAGAAAGCAGTTTTAGAGTTCCAGTGAACAGTCCTAAGCCAGAGAAACACACCAAGTGTGCCATCACAGGACAGAGAGTTAGACAAGTGAGAGAAAGCCAAGGCAAGAATACACATCTGAGCACCAGCCACCCGCCGGCGGCGGT
>NW_012267296.1:5860494-5908870 GCF_000151885.1 Dipodomys ordii
TGGTAAGAAATGTACGTATTATCCTGCCCATACAATTGTAACCCCTCTGTACAGTATGTTCACAAATAAAATAAAATAAAATTTAAAAAAAAAAAGAAAAAAAAAAAGAATTATGACCAGAGTTTTACTTTGGGGCTTAGCTTTGGCCAGATCATTGGCAGATTGTTTCTATTCTAGTTCTCACTCTATGTGCAAGTTTAAAAATCTCTAAATATGTCCACCTGGTATCATTCACCTATTGTATTATGACTATAAAAGTGGTTATGTCCTGTAGGTGTTCAAGAAGGAAACATAGAAGTAGCTTTAAATTCTTTTACTACTAAACAGACCACATCTTGAAACTGTTGCTAGCTCTATCAAGTCTATGATACCAGGTACTCCTCAAGTCTTTAACATCTATAATGTGTAGATTGGAATTATCAACATCTAATATGTAGAAATGTAGTAAAGATATTTTAGCCACATGCATATACACAAGGATTGGAAAGAGAACATATCTGACAAGTACTTCCTGATTTGCAGGTTTTAATAATGGTACATACTAATTTCAAACAATTATTGTCAGTTGACAACTATTATCAGTATAAGTGATAATTAAAAATCATAGAATTGTTCTATTGATACCATTGTTATGTTAGCATTTTACTTTTACTGTAGTTTCAAACAAAATGGGCATATTTTACTTTACTTAAACGTTTTAGAATGTATTATTTGAGTCTAACTCCTTTTAACTCAAAAATTTGCCTAACAATTTAAAAACAAACAAATGAAAATGATAAATACATTATTCAGGAGTTTCTTAAGATTTATGTTCACTTTTCTCCTCATCAGATTTAACTCAAATTAATTTATGTATTTTAGTTGTTTCTAAAAGATAATTACATAGAACTGTCAAGTCTTAGTCCTCATTTTTAGCATACTCTTTGCTCTTTTTGTCTGATTATATTTTTAAATTGAAGACAGAAGAAAGAGAATATGCCTATGAGATATTAAACTTATAGCATGGGTTTTTTGATCTGGTATATGCAACTTGGATGAATCTTTAAGTCACTATGCTAACTGAAGTAAGCTAGTCACATAAGCTATATTTTGCTCATATGAGTTATCAAAATAATGAAACAAATAATCATAAAGTGGAATGGTAGATGCCAAGAGCTGTGTGTAAGGGAAATGAGAAGTTATTTCATGGCCATTAATTTTCAAGGTATGCAAGGTAATCGAGTTCTCAAGGTAAGTTGTAAACACTCTGCTGATAGCTAACAATACTATATTGTACAGTTAAATTTTAAGAGGTCAGATCTCATCTTAAGTATTCTTACCACAATAAAATAAATTATGTAGAGAGAAGAAATTTTGATGTTAAAAGACATATATTCATTATAGAAGTATGTTTATGAAAAGAAAATACAAAATATACATTCAATGATATTAGAAATCAATTGCCTCATCTTGCTGGGTAATGAACCGAGAGCAAAAAGACAATTTATAGATAACCAGAAGTGAAATACAGAATCAGAGCTACAACCTTGCTCTGTTGCTTCTAGTGCTCTTTACACTATCATAAAATTCTTTTTCTGAAACATTGAGAGCATCCTTTCAGCACTTACAAAGACATTTTCAAATTTTACTTTTTGTTTTCATGGTCAAAATGTGTTATGAAAATATTTCCACAAAGTGATGGGTTGGAAGGAGAGAGACTTTTCTCTGTAAAAATAGGGAGTGGAAAGATTTTTAAAATGCTTTGAAAACATTTGGCTCCCATTTCAGGCAAAAAGAAAACATTTATTTTGGCCACAGTGACTAAAACATTTGCTTCCTTTGGAAATCCTGGCTGCCAAAGTAAAGGTTTGTTTCATTTTCATATAGAAGCAAACATTTTATTTAATAAAATATTTAATATCTTTGCATAAGTTCTTATTAGAATATTGATGATAGCCAGTCTTACTAATATTGCTAATAGATAGTGGTTTATAAAAATATTTGAGTTCCTTGAATTAAGAAAAAAAAGTTCCTATATAGATTCACCTTGTGAGATAGCAAATGTGTTCTAACCAACTACATGAGTAAAGAGAAATTTAGCCACTATTTAAGAAGTATCTTACACAGTAGCTATTTTCCAACAACTAGAAATTGAGAGTAAAAGATTTGTGAATGGAAAATAGGAGACAAACTAGCTGAATATATTTTTTCTTTTAGTTTTTAGCTGATAATTTCATTTTAATGTGGAATTGTTTAGGATTTCTACCTACTATGCGTAACATGGATAAAAATCCCTCCTTCTAGTTGAAGTTGATTTCAGACATCTATAGTTATTTTGATGTCAATTATATTTTCATTTGGCTAATGCTCTCCATCTTTAATGCTATAAATGTAGTCCAGTAAAATTACACTCATGAATCTATACATTTCTTCATTGAAAGGATGAGGCTAGTTATGTAAAAGATTAATTACCCTCCTCTATTAAAAATCATCATGCAAAACATGGGTTAGCCTCCTCTATTAAAATTATTTGACAATATTCACATTCTAATATTTACAATATACTATCACTCAATTAATACCCTCTCATAGGCATAGTAGTTTCATGCTGAAGAAAAAACAGTGACAAAGTTTATACAAAAATAGAGAAACCTTGTAAGACTCAATCTACACATCAGAATTACCTAGTGAGGCTTAAAAATTTACAACTGCTGGGCACTAATCCACACCTACAGAATAAAGGAAGATGAGTTTTGAGCCATAGGTAACACCATGATCAGATCTATCATGTACTTAACTGAAATATAGATAGCTCAGTGAAACTGAAGCATCTAGGTTGGAACCAATTCTACTACAGACGGAAAAATGTTACCAATGGCAATTGCTATTGATCAGTATTGCTTTTCATGGCATTATATTTCAAGACACAGACTATCATACTGTTTCTATTTTTTGAAAAATATTTATTTTATAGCTTCCTGATTATGAGGGCAATTGCTGTACTGAGATCTAAGATCACAACTTTTCCAGCACAGGATTAACAGCAGAAATTTATCCTCTTCACTATGACATGCTACAAAATTAGCCTGTGTTCAATTTGTTTTTACAACAAAACCTACAATATTTTACTTAGAATGATTTGACTGTTGACCCAACAAGGCAAAAGAGATATCTATACTTGCCATTTCTTCTAATTAGGAAGAAAGGTGAGAAAAAAAACTTGTCTATATCTTACAACATATACAATGTGGGTGTTCTGAAATTAAAATATTTGGAAGGGAAATTCATGAATAAATTTAAAAAAAACAGCATGTACAAGAATGTTCTCCAGGGGTGTCAGGAAGGAAAAAAAAAGGCTTCATACTCCTTCTAAACTACACTGTGACCTCCTGGGTTTGATAATATAACATTTTCTTATGTAAACATTAATGACAGAATAAATATTCTTGTTGTCCAGACATTATTTTCTAATCATTGTATATTCTATGTTTTAAGGGGTCATGGAAACCATGCTAGGAAAAGCATCTGAGTAAGTTTCAAAAGAGAAAGACTTTCAAATTTCATCAAAAGAAAATTTTTCAAGCTAAATAATGTTATTTCATATAGTTATCAATTTATTGACAAGAACACTTCAAATGTCATCAATTCTCAAGTATATAAAATAGTATTATTAACTATAGTTTCCTATGGTTCAGTGGAAATCATCTATAATCTTTCTATATTGTATGAAATTATCATTTGGCGAACATGATTCCAACTTTTTCATAAACATACATTTGCTGTTTTATTAACCTTAAAGATGAGACTTATCAGAATTTTTAAAATACAATTGTTCCACTAAGAATTAAGTATCTGTAACTTCAATCAAGTACCATTATTCCATTCAGTTCTATTCAAACTCACAAGATCTCAGTATGTGAATTAATAGCTAAAATATAGTTATAATGCTGGATTACTGATTACAACCACTAAATGCCTCATGGATATGTGTTTGCATCATCATGATTTGAAATTCAAGAAGCATACTTTATTAATTATAGCTCTATAGCTCGACGAAGTAATATGCAACAAGTAGTAGCTATTTACTACATTCAAGTTTTTTTTGTGGTACCATTGAGATTTGAACTCAGAGCCATTTCCTTGCTAAGCACAAGGTCTACCACTGAGCCATGCCTCCAGATGTGTATTATATGGGTTGTTTTTAAGCTACAGCCTCATTTTTTGCCATAGTGAGTACCTGAGCTATGATCTGCCTATTTTAGGCTTTCTTTCATTGCTGAGGTAACAGGAGTGTACCGTGATATTCAATTTGTCTCCACTGAGATGGACTTTCTGGAACTTTTCTGCCCAGGATTGTGATATTCCCAGTTTCAACCTCCTATTACCTTGTAGTGACAGTAATGTGTCGCAGCACTGAGCCATGAATTACAAAGGAGCCTTGGAACTTTTTTACCCAAAACAGCCTCAAACCATATTTCTTTCAATCTCAGCCTCTGAAGTAGTTAGGATTGGAAGCATGATCCACCAGCACCCAGAACAAGGCATGATTAAACACTCTTAACACTATACATATATATGTGTACACACACATATATATCCATATATATACAGAGAGAGCATGCCAATAACACCATTAAGTATGTCCTATTACTGCTGTGCTCATTTTAGAATTAAAATTATTTTTCATAACATTCATTTTTCATTGATAAATAATAATTGTTATGCATTCACGGGGTATAATGATATTTCAGTATAGTTACATATTGTGGAAATATTTACTACCTCAAATATTTGTTGTTTCTTTCTGTTGAGAACATTTCAAATATCTTTTTTGGTTATTGCTATCATAATCATTTTAAAGAGAAATTTTAGCTAAGCAGGTATAAAATGACCTTCCTAAATCAAAATAGTAAGGAACTAAGATTAAGGCCCTGTCAATCTAATCTAGACCCAGGATAGTGATTTGCTAAGCTATGTTACTTAAAGAAGTCAAAGAATCTAAAGAATCTTGGAACTCTAAAACTGGAAGGAATCTTATATTTGTACAGATAAGAAATAGATATCCTAAAAGAGTAAAATAACTTGGCCAGGCACAAGATGGCTAATGATTGTAATCCTAGCTACTCAGGAAGCTGATATATGAGTACTTTGATTTGAAGCCAGCGGGGACAGGAAAGTCCTTGACACTCTTATCTCCAATAAACTACTCAGAAAAAGCAGGAAGTGGCTCTGTGATTCAAGTGGTAGAAGGCTAGCCTTGAGCAAAAAGAAACTCAGACACAGCACCGAGGCACAGAGACCCAGTTCACAGATTAGGAAACAAAGGTTCCCCAATATTAAGTAGTATCACATATCTAGTAACAAAATTCAAAACAAAATGACTCTAAACTACTGTCTTTAGATTGAAAATAATGTAACTTTTAAAAAAATTTTATTATGAAAATGCCGTACAGAGGAGTTACAATTACATGGGCAAAATAATGAGTATATTTCTTATCAAGCATTGTTGCTTCCTCCTTTGTTTCCCCTTCCCATCCCTTTCCATATCCCACCCCCCATATCCTCCCCCCACACCCCTGACAAAGTTGTAAAGTTCGTTTTTCAACATAACAATTTGTACATCTCATTGTTGCAATGGGTCCACCTGTATCCCTATTTAAATGATTTGTTTTTTCCCTTCCCCTCCACAAATTATACCAACATCAAATACAGTGAAAGCAGGGGTTATACTGTGGGGGAGGGACATACAAAGCAACAAAGAAATCATCTTATAAATATGTTAGAAACAATCGCATGAAAGTAAAAAACATTTGAATACTTATCTTGGGGCTCATTTGAACTAACATCAACATATCTGACCTTTTCTGCTTGTCTCAGACATATACTAGTTATTACAAATAAGGGAAACCATGGGACCTATGTTTCTTTGAGCCTGGCTTACTTCACTTAGTATAATTTTTTCCAAGTCTTTCCATTTCCTAACAAATGCTACAATGTCATTCTTTCTGATGGAGGCATAGAATTACATTGTGTATATATACCACATTTTCTTGATCCATTCATCTACTGAGGGGCTTTTACTTCATGGAAAGAGGGGTTTTATTTTCCCCCTACCATTAGCTTTAGAACAAGGCATATTTATTTTTCTAATTTATGTTGATAAGAGTGGGTGTTAAAAATATTTGCTTTTCAAAAGTATGTCATGGCACAGAAGTTTTAGTTCTGAGGATTTCATAAGACTTGTTTTTACTACATAATCATAAAGGATTCTTTCTTCATAAAGGAAGCAAAGTGTCCTGAAAGAGCACCTTAACACATTGGGCCTATATGGTCACTGCTATGTGAGGCATACCAATTTCTTCTGTAAGCTAAGCACAGTTCCTGAAGCAGTAGATTGGCTTCAATTGCAAGATAAGTTATGCCTACATCCTCTCAATCAACAGGAAAAAGTATAATAGGGAGTTACAACTATTGACATGACAGCAAAAGAGATTAGCTTGAATGTGAATCCAATTCCATCCAATACACCCAAGTTTGAGCAAAATTTCACTTCTGCTGTGAAAGTAGGAACAATTGGCGACTTCACATGTAGGCAACTTTAATGTTTCCTTTGAAGTAGTCCAAAACAGATGCATCCTGGTTTTCCTACTTTTCATTTCCTTTCACAAATAAGAATCTGTGTTAAAGTCAGTTATCTATAAATTCTTGTCACTTCAGAAAAACACAAGAAATAAGAAAACTTAGTTCCATACTACTTTAGGAAAAACAGTTCCTTCTGTTTGAAATCTTAATAAAGGAAAAGGCCTTGATTTCCACTCAGTCTGCTATGAAGGTTAGTTTTATTACTGTTGCTACTTACTGTTCTGGTAAGTTCATAACTACTATGTGTCTAGCAAAATGCTTGGGTCACCCAACTTCCTCTTATATCTCTAAATACTCGTGATGGATCTAGTATCATGGGTACTAATAACCTTATTTTAAGAGTAGAAACTAAGCTTCAGCAAAATTAACTTGCTGAAAACCTGCAACTCTTAGTTGTCTCTTTATGCATTTATTTCTCAACAGGAGATAAATGATCTTACCTTATTTAATTTATAATAAATGGAAAAGCAACCCATTTGCAAGGAAGAAACAAGCTGAACCACAAAAGAACAATAAGCAGGGAAGCTGAGGAAAGGAATTTTGCATTGCCACCTCACTTGGAAATTCAAATATGCGGGGCTGGGAAGGTGGCTCAGTGGTAGAGCACTTGCCTTGCATGCCTGAGGCCCTGGGTTCAATTCCTCAGCACCACGTAAGAAAAAAAAAAGCTGGAAGTGGCGCCGTGGCTAAAGTGATAGAGCGCTAGCCTTGAGCTGAAGAGCTGAGGGACAGCGCCCAGGCCCAGAGTTCAGGCCCCACGACTGGACCAAAAAATAAAAAAGAAAAAGAAATTCAAATATGCTATATTCTTGGGATTTCCCCAAACTAGTTAAAGGCAAATGAGCTAAAAGGAGATAAGACTTCAAAATTAAAATATTGAAAATCAACATATGTAGCAGACAGCAGGTAAAGAGACGCTAAGTTTCACACATTTAAGTCTGGTTAAAATAAAGTAAATAAGGGAATGACTAAACAGAATGGTCTATGAGCAAGAAAACTAAGGGAAAAATTGCTAATTGCCAACGACAAGACAGAGAAGGCTTCTAAAAGGAAATAAGCCCTTAATCAAATCTCAAGATTGGATCGGCCCTGGACAAGAAGAAGCAGCCTGGTAGTCAAAACTATGAAGGTGGCCAGCATAACTATGTTCATGTATTATTTACCATACCTAAGATTTGGAACCAACCCAGATGCCCCCCAGTAAATGAATAGATCAAGAAAATGTGATACACACACACACACACACACACACACACACACACACAATGGAATTCTATGCTTCCATCAGAAAGAACCTGTTTGTGAGGAAATGGAAGGATTTAGAAAAAATCATATTAAGTTAAGTAAGCCAGACCCAAAGAAACATAGGTCCCATGGTTTCCCTTATTTGCAATAATTAGTATATGTCTATGGTATTCCTAGCAGATGAGCAGAATAGCTCAATAGCTATGAACATATAACTATGTAGATGATGCTAAGCAAAATGAATTCAAATTCACAGACACAAGAGGTTTTTCTCTGCTGTTGTTTTTAATGTACTATGTGACTTCTTGTTTGTTTTGTGTTATTCCTATGCTATGGTTTGTCCCCTCTTGTCTCTGTATTTGATTCGGGTACCCTGGATATGGTATATACATTTATCTGAATTAGAAAAGGGATGTGGAACAACAAAATGGTGAGACAAAGGACAAAGGAGGAACCAATGCAAAAGCAATACTCTCAAGACAATATGTTGGACATGATCTGAACAGGGGAAGGAGGGGGTTAAAGGAAGAGAAAATGGGAGAAAATGAGGGAAGGAATAACAAGTTTGACAAGACATGTACTCACTACCTTACTTATGTAACTGTAACACCTGTGTACATTACCTTGACAATAAAATAAATAAATAAATAAACTATGGAGGTGGGAATGAAGCTGTCCTGGAGCCAGAAAGTGAGAAAATAATCTCAGTAGGTAAAATAAGGATATAATAGGAGTAACAGAAATAAATAATAAAAGTAAAATTGCATAAGACTTACCAAGATCAAGAAGTATATTAAATGCTTTACATTAAATCATATAATTTTAACAATATTCCCCAAACCAACCAAGTTCAATGTTCTGTTGTTCAAGGTCACACAGCAAGGTAGTAATAGATCTAGAAGTAGAATCATGAGGTTAAGATTTTACTGTTTGTGAAATGGTTGAAAAAAATGATATGTCAGAATATAAACATTCAAATGACGAGGAATAAGGAGACACGTGCCTTTGAGTGAAGACAAAGCAAATATTTAGGGAGAGAAAGATAAAATGTAGTTCCAACCCATCAGGAGTGAGAATTTCTTTATATTTATCACTTATAGAAAATGGGATTCACTATACAATGTAAGTAGATTGGAAGATATTTTAAAAGAATTAATAGCATTTATGTTGTACTGTATGTTGCACTATAAAAACTCATATTTTTTAATCTATCATGTGATTACATATGATGATTATGAGAAAAATGCTTAGAAATGTTACAGATGAATAATTAGATGCTTTTAAGTTTAATCTGTATATTATCTAAGGTTTGAGATATACAGAGAAAGCTATATCTAAACATACAATGTAACTAAAACTAAAGGCACAGGCAGACTGCTCTATCGCAATCTTTGTAAAATAATATTTTGAAAATTATATTCAGGACTAACATCTTAATAAACTATATTAATACATTTCATTCACAGTTAAAATTGTTCATTGTGGCATGATAAAAGGCATGGCAGTATCTTAAAATATGTTTAAAAATTTTGTCTGGAGTTTAATTCATTTTCAAGCCACATATATTTTCTGACATCTATTATATACAAAATACAACCATTTTTTGTATTTAAATATAAATACCTTTCATCTTTCAATACCTTGATTTTTCTATAAAACAAAAACCACTTAGTCAAACATCTAATAATATGTATAAAATTATTACCTAAATCTTCTCTCACTACTTTCTAAAGATAGTAGCAAAAAAAATGGAATAAGCCAGGGTGCCTTTGAAGATACTTAATTAAAATCCAATCCCACATTCTTAAAAGCTCACATAAATTAACCTGTCATTCAGGAGATTTATGCATTCACATTTGCATATTACATACAATTCATCAATTACTCATGTTTGAAAGCAATGCCTTTCCCAGGATGCTAAACTGCCAACTGTGCCAACAGGAACACTGCACCACACAAACCATACCCAGTGGTGCCTGGGAGAAAGCCACTTCCACATGGTCCTTCCTGCACACATCCACAGAGTACCCGCAAGCTTAGAAATCATGATTTTACTGTGATAGACTCCATTCAGCTAAATCTGCTTGACAGAGATAAACATTTTACTTAATCACAAAACATCTACATAGTGATAGAAATTCAACCCACCATTCCCAATCATGACCAAATTTAAAATTACAGCAGAGATACAAAATAATGGCTGACCCTTAGCAAACACTAAGTGGTTAAAACAAAATTATTCTCTCTAATCCTACACAAGGCAACTATTGCTTTAGCATGTCATAAAGATGAATGAATTAGATACATATTATATATACTAGTGGTTCATATCTGTAATTCTTGCTAATCAAAAGGCTAAGCCAAGTTCCAGTGGCTCACACCTATATAATCCTAACTACTCAGGAAGCTGAGATCTGAGGATCACAGTTTAAAGCTAATCTGGACAGGAAAGTCTGTGAGATTCTAAACTCCAGTTACCTACCAAAAACATGATGAAAGTGGAACTGAGGCTCGAGGAGGAAAACATTAGCCTTGAGCAAAAACACCCTGAAGGCTTATGGTTCAACACTAACCCTAGCTGAAAAGTTTATTAGATTCCATCTCAAAACAACCAGCAAACAGCAGAACTGGAGATTTGTCTCAAGTGGTAGTAGTGCCACCTAAGCAAGTGAATATATTTATACCTACATATAGGGAAGTCATTTCAGTTACAACAAAGCAAAAAAAGTGATATGCTTATAAGACACCTCATATGGGGGAGAGGCAATATCAAGGAAGTAAACTATTCCAGGAAACACTAATAGTTACACAGTTTGCATTTATTTATTTTTTTAATTTTAGTACGAGCTTTTGACTCAGAGCCTGTCTTTTGGTTGTCTTTGTTTTCTTGGCTAGCACTCTACCACATAAGCCCTGCCCCCAACCTGTGTTTTTGCCAGTTACCTGGACTTGCAGTATCACATACTTTTCTTTCTAGGCTGGCCTGGATTACAGGCATGAACCACCAGTGCCTGAATTTATTTCTTAAATTCAAGTATATACTTTTATAGAATTCCAAACCAACTACTAGCTATGAAAACAGGTGATAATCCTGTCAAAGACACCTCTTATTTCACCTGCAGTCTTTACTTTCTAAATATTTCTACCATTTCTTTATCATTGAACATCAAGGACCTCCAAAAATTTATAGAAAATTTGAGAGTTTAGTTTTTACTTTCACATATATTTTTATAGTTTATTTACCTATAGAGAGTTACGATTTATATGACCTTATATATTTGTATATGTCTGCCTGCTAATATGCAGCAAATGATTCATAAAATCTCAATCCATTTAAGAAATTTTCACTGCTCACTGTGGACATGGCACCATGTGAGATGCTGTGGGAAATTTAAAGAAGTACAGTACATGATCAGGGCTTACAATATCATGCCAAAGATAACTTGTACCCAGATGACTTACAGAATTGATGTATTACATTATGAAGACCAAAAATAATAAAATCTGACCTGAGCAAAACAAAGAGGTGATATATTATCTGGCTTTTAATGATGAGTTGGATAAAAAGAGAAGACTTTGATAAGAATGCATGCTCTGAAGAGGAGACCAATAAGTGATGAAGAAAAATACTTCACATTTTAAATGAAATAAACACTGTGCTTTCTGTATATATTGATGACTGTCCAAATGACATTGGATGTTATCCTGAGCTGAAGTTTAGAGCAATATAGAAAGAGTGATAAGAGTGGATTTATTTTATGAGTAAAGAATATCATTTCTTAAATTTTTATCACCCTCTTTCTGTAAGCAATATGAGTGTTCTGGGTCTCATGTTTAAAATTGACTTACTGGGCTGTATTTAAAGCATTGCCAGCAGGGCACTGGTGGCTCAAGCCTATAATGTGAGCTACTAAGGAGGCTAAGATCTGAGGATAGTGGTTCAAAGCCAGATCAAGCAGGAAAGTCCATGAGACTATTATTTCCAGTTAACCACCAGAAATCTAATAATAACAGATGCTGGAAGGGGTGTGGCCAAAAGAGAACCCTACTGTATTGTTGGTGGGAATATAAACTTGTTCAACCACTTTGGAAAGTAGCATGGATGTTCCTCAAAAGACTACACATAGAGCTCCCCTGTGACCCAGCAATCCCACTTTGGGGCATTTACCCAAACGATCACAAACAAGGCTATACTAAAACTACCAGCACAACTATGTTAATCACAGCTTTATTTACCATAGCTAAGATATAGAACCAACCCAGATACACCTCAGCAGATTAATGGATCAAGAAAATGTGATATATATATATATATGTATATATATATATATATTTATGGATGTATACACACAGTAGAATTCTATGACTCCATCAGAAAGAATGACATCGTCCCATTTGTTAGGAAATGGAAAGACTTGGAAAAAATTATATTAAGTGAAGAAAACCGGAAGTGGTGCTGTGACTCAAGTGGTAGAGCACTAGCCTTGAGCTCAGAGCTGAGGGACAGTGCCTCAGCCCAGAGATCAAACCCCAGGACCGAAAAAAAAATTTAAATAACAAATCATTGGGAAGGTGGCTGAGTAGTAGAGAGCTTGCATTGCATGCATGAGGCCCTAAGTTCGATTCCTCAGCACCACATAAGCAGAAAAAGAAAAGCCGGAAGTGGTGTTGTGGCTCAAGTGGTAGAGCGCCAGCCTTGAGGTGAAGAGCTGAGGGACAGTGCCAGGCCCAGAGTTCAGGCCCACGATTGGACCCCCTCTCCCCCCCAAAAAAAACATTGCCAGGATTGAACTCCTGGAGGATTTAGAGAAGAATTCAGTCTCTGGATCTTTCCTCTCTTATAGAGTTTGCCTGTATTTTTGGCTGAAGCCCCTTCTCCATATCCAAAGCTAGTCATACCAGTCTAACCTCTGCATCCATTCCCACATTGGCATTGAATCTTCTGCCTCCATCATTCTCCTAAAACAGATGCTTGTGTCGACATTAAGCCCACCCAAATACTGATGAGGGAAGTGTTGCTATGGCCGTCTTTATTGTAAGTGAAAATGCAGCTCAGAGAGCCCTGGTTTCCAATATCCATGCCTAGTAAAATTAGGATCCTCTGGAGAACAGGCAACAGAAGGAAGGAGGAAGACAAAGAGGAAGAATACATAAAAGATAGGTAATAGTGTCAAATTATGTTATGTGCATGCATGAAAATGGAACATGGAACCTGTTGATACTCTTTTGGAACGAAAGAAAGGTGAGAAGGACAAAGGGATGATTTAATAGGGCATGTTGTATGTATATGGGGAAATACCACAATGAAACTCCCTTTTACAAGTGATATATGCTAATGAAAATAGTGAATCACTGAATAACCCATATTCACAATGGGTTTATCTCTCTCTCTTTACCTTTCTCTGTGTGTGTCCCCCAATAGATAGATATAGGTACATAGATACATAGATAGATGATAGATTTTATTTTGTTTTTGGTGCTACTTGCCAGGTAGGCACTTTCACCTCTTTAGCCACATATCCTTAGCATTTTGTTTCCTTTTTATTTGTTATATAATATCAAGTGTATTCTCCAACCAACCTGAGCAATGATCCACCTATTTACTCTTCCTATGCATTCCTCACATTTAGGCCCAGGTTACCCTGGAACTTGAATACTCCAGATGACCACCTCCTGAATAGCTAGAATTATAGGCATAAAGCAAGCAGTGCCCAGCTTTCTTTTCTTTCTTAATTTTTACTGACAAAACTTGTATATATTTGTGATGTAAACCACAATGTTTTCAAATATGGATATATTGTTGAGTTGTTAAATTGAGTTAATTAGCATATGCAATTCATGATACACTTATCTTTTTTAAATTTTATTTTATTGTAAAGATGCTGTACAGAGGGCTTACAGTTGCATGAGTAACATAATGAGTACATTTCTTGTTGAGCATTGTTACACATCATTTTTGTGGTCAGAGAACTTAAACTTTAATTTTTTTTAATATAATACATTCTTAATAACTCTAGTACTATGCTGTACTCTAAATCTTTTAAATTTATCCTTCCTCTCTAAAAATTTCAGGCACAGTCTGTACTTAACAACATAAATAGCCATTTACAACTAAAGGTAGTTTAAATTATTACAATATCTCTCCATCAGTAAAGATCAATGTGTCAACATATACCTCCACACTTTCAGGAAAAAAATAAAATTATACCTCCTAGAACTTTATTATTTATGTCAGAAGCATTAAACTCTCATATTAAATGATTTGTTATGTCAGGATTAGAAAACAGATTTTAATTTTCTATGCTAAATGTCCTAATTTTACTGAAAAAGCATGAGAAATTTGCAACCAAAGGAATCTAACTTTTGTTGATAAAATTTCCAAACACTGGCATTTCAAAAGCTCTATATCAATATATTTTCTGTTATCATAGTAAACATTAAGTAAAGATCATAAATTAATAGCTGGAACTAAAGGGAGGAATGTCTCTCAAGCCCTAACTATAAATAAAATATTAGAGACAAAATCCAAATTGTCAGTGTTCTAAGTTTGCTTAAAAACATTGTTTTTGCCAGTGCTGGGGCTTGAAATTTGGGCCTGCATGCTGTTCCTGGGCTGCTTTTGCTCAAGTCTAGCACTCTTCCACTTTGAGCAACAGTGCCACTTCTGGCTTTTTCTATGATTAATTGGAGATAATAAGAGTCTCATGGACTTTTCTGCACAGGCTGACTTCGAACCTCGTTCCTCAGACCTCAGCCTCCTGAGTAGCTAGGATTACAGGTGTCAGCCGCCAAGCTAAAATATATATTAAATATAGTAAAAAGTATCTATGCTACAAATGTGTAAACTGAATATCTGCTTATGTTGTAAAATGTATTGATCTATGTTTTTAACTTTATTCAATAGATATCCAAAATATATACACCTAGCTCCAGAAATAATTTGGTAGGTTGGACCCTGTAAAACAGTGAGGCTGACTGAACTTCTAGTTCATTATTTGGTTTTGTTAAAACCCTTAGATAAGAGTAAACAATGAATTTATAGCACTGCAAAAATTATTTTATCCTTATATATTTTAAATTAAATATAGCATCCTTTCATGTTGTATTAATTTGGTCTTTCACTGTTGTTATCTTCAAATGGTTGTACAAAGGAATTTTAACTCAACATAGATGTGTACAATGCATCTTGATTAGAGTCACTTTCTCCATCACTCTCCCCCATATATGTGTACTGCTCTACCCATCTAAGTTTCCTGATTCTGTTTTCAGATTTGTAAATTGACTACTGTTGCTATATTTATTCATTTATTTTATCATATTATATATCTAACTTTAAGTGTCTAAAATTAATCTATATAATAAGTATGTTCCATGTATATTTTCTTAACAACTTTACATACAAACTTTATGTACATTACTACATTTATGTACATTGTGGAGTTTGAGGATGGAAAAGATATCACCTCACAAGAAGATAAATACCCTGTCCTTTGTGATGTTTCTTAGTCAAGAAAATCATTGAAAATGACAAGTTATGTCAACCAAATTATAGCTATTAAAAGAGCTTAAATAGATTGCTAATCCATACACTGCTAAAAGAAGCAAAATATGTTGAGCATTTTTTCTTTTTTAAAAAAGTTTTTTATTGTGAAAATTCTGTACAGAGGGTTACAGTTACATGAGCAAGGAAATGAGTACATTTCTTGTATTGTTCCCTCCTCCGGGGGAAAAACAAAGGATGAGCATTTTTTCAATTACATTGTTAAGTAGGTCATAATTCTTGCCCCAGACACCCCTTTTATCACTTTTGTGCAACACTCTCACTATGAGCACCCATTCATTTTGCTATCTAAACCCCTGCTCAAATCAGAATAAGATTAACAATACTACTTCAGAATATTAATGAAATCGCTAACTGACTGGGAGCCTCTGATAGGCTAGAAGGAGACTGACTAGGTAGGAAAGGGGTTGTGAAATTCCCATTCTCAAGTTGAAGAATAGGCAGTAATTAATCATCTCAATTCAAATATGACAGGGCAAATATTTACTGAATTACTAACATTGCTATTAGTTAGCACTCATCTTAGATCTAGAAGAATGTGGAAACTTCATCATAAGTGTGTGTACCTTGTACACACACACACACACACACACACACACACACGAACATTACTACATAAGCAAAGCCAAGTACAATGCCTGGCATATAGTAAATCCCTCATCGGTGTTGATTGAATAATTTCCCACAAGTGACTTAATTTGTTGTCTTACCTCATCTATTAACAATGTTTTCTGTACCTTCATTCAATTACTAGTATGTATTTTGTTCTCTCTCTCTCTCTCTCTCTCTCTGTGTGTGTGTGTGTGTGTGTGTGTGTGTGTGTGTGTGTGTGTGTGTGTGTGTGTAGTTAGGGTAGACAGGCTGATAGGTAGATACGAGGACTTCAAATGAAGCCTGCACATTATTGCTGTTTTTATGTTCATGGTGGGTGCTTTACTAGTTCAGCCACAACTCTACTTATTGCTTTTTGCTGGTTAATTAGAGGTAAGAATCTGAGGATTTATCTACCTGAGTTGACTACAAACTTAATCTTCATAATCTTCATATCTCAGCCTCCTATGTAACAAGAGTTATAGGCAGTAAGAACACTGGTCAAAGTTTTATTCTTACAAAGAATTAGATTTTTTCATGATTTCTGCCAACAGTTAACAGGAAGTAATAGATTAGGGGGGGAAGTAAGGAACTATCAACATACCTTAAGAATGTGTTTAATCTAAATGATGATGCATTTCCACAAACATGAATAAAGCAATATGATAACAGCATTAGGGGGTTGAAGAAAACTCAAAAAGTACATCTTGTTTGTCAGTGTACATGTCCTATTCTACTACCCAACAATTCATCCTTGAAGCCAGCTCTTTACTCAAGACTTCAAACTTGGATTAAATAGATTGAGGAATTATGGGGAATTACAGTGCTGAAGCCTTTTAAGTAGCATGCAAAATAAAACACTAGAAAAATAAAATCCATATCTGAACATGTTATGACTATTGTTATGGCATAGGAAATAAATGGCTGTGGGAAAAATAATGTACTGTCTTATATTTTCATTCATAATTTTGAGACTGGTGCTCACTATATTCATGGTTCTCCTGCCTCTCTTTCTGAAGTCTTAAATTATAGAAATCTGTTATCATACCACCAAGTTCATATGTGTATTATAAGGTACAAAAAGACCCTATTACAAGGCCTTCAAGCCATCCATACTGAGAATGGCTGTCCTAATGATTCTATGATCTGCAGTCCTTCATAGCAAATACAGAGTCCTACATTACTTGTAGAAAGAAGGAAGAATGCATCAATGGAGTGAATAATGTAAGTATAAACCCACCACCACTGCAAATTTTTTTATCATCTTGATGGGGAAATCTTATTGGTACCAACTGGTTTTCAAATTTCATTCTTGTATTTTCTACTATTCATTTCCTATTCATCATCTGAATTGACTTCATTCTGGTCACTCTGCCTTACTACCTACCAATGTAAAGAAAAATATATAACCACCAAAACACCACTCCCAGGGAAGAAATGTGCTCTATACTAAGGATAATATTTATTTTGTACAAAAAATATATCAAGGAAAAATACAAAGGAACTTTTTATTTCAGAGTAAGCCCGAAGGCCCTCCTCCAATATGATATTTCTAGTTACTGCTATTTTTCTGTTCTTTTATTCTGTCTTACAACACTTGTTTTTATATAAAAATCAAGGTTTTCAAATAAATGGAAAGCCTACATGTGTAAATGGAACTATGTTTTATTGACATTTCTGTATTGATACCTCCTATAATTTGTACATAAAGTTTTGGACAAGGTTCTGCTACTAAAATTACCTTTTTTAAAGAAGTTCTTAGCCTACATTATTTTTCCCTAGGTAATACAGAAAACTTATCCAATGAGTATGAACCAAACCTTTGAAAGGGTAAATGTCAAAAGCAAATTAGACCTCTGATGACATGAACTCCAAGGAAAATCAAATACAATACTTCTTCTATGAATTTGTAATTGCATGCCAGAAAGCAACGAATAAGATAAACATTTTTCTGTTTGTTTTCACTTTCACAGAAACTCCATCCTTACACACTTTCAGATGGTCACATTTTGCTGACATTTACAAACATTTCATGTTGATCTTACATGGGTCACATCAATCATCTATACAGTTTCAATGACACTTTGTTAAATAAACTGTCATGAAAGATTTATAGAGAATTTGATAAAAGTAAAGAAGATGTAGTTTAGCTTTTAAAGATGCATTACCCCTTTTCTGAGGTATAATATCACTTCTAAAATACCTTTATGGTTACCTGGTCATAACTAAGAAAGGGGGGAAAAACTCCTTTGTCTTTGCTGTTTTATTTACATAGCATGCTTCTTCCTCCAAATATTGGTGTGGGGAAGGGATGAAAAATCCTCTGCCTTCAATTCAATGGTCTGTGGAGATAATTGTGATATATTGTTCCCATTTTACATGTATTATCCATAAAGTTAACTGCACTCCTCAAACTTTATTCACTAGAGACTAACAAAATAATTATGATTCTTTAATCTAGGCAAACAAACAGAAAAATTGGAAAGACTTGAATCTTTCTCTGGTTGAGATGTGATTGCAATGATGACTAAAAATTGTCCACACAAACTACTGAAGCATTTAAGAAATTATTTTCCAGTGTGCCAAGATAACATTGCAATGTATCTGTATCATTAACAAATACATGTAAGTTTCTTTTGTTCAAGTACAAGCTACCAGGTGCCTTAAGCATGTGGCTACATTTGATGCCTGTCTTTTCATGAAATTAAAATAGGTGTAACTTTGAATGCAATTTTCTCATTCCATCTGCATCAATTTGTGCAAGACAAGCAATAATGAGGCTGTAGTACACTTTTGTTAGCAATTACAAATGTCATTTGGGTGAAGGATAGGCAACAAGGACTTTGTTAATATCATGAAAGTCATATTTTTACATCTTCCAGGTGAATTGGTATGAAAGTACTAATTTTGAGCATAATTTTCCCTTCTAGCTTCCTTACAAGTTTCCATAGTTAATGTACTACCTTCTGAAAAATCCAAACACTGTCCTTTGCAATAGTTTCTCAGGGACAATTTTAAGTCTTTTATATGGTTGCACTTTGTTTTTGAGGAATCCAATCTAGTAATTAATAATTTACAATCTCAAAAGTCTAGACCATTAAATGTAAAATAGTACAATATGTATGCCATATATGTTAGAACCCAACAAGTTAAGTATCAGTATCTTATTTATGATAAATCCATAGTTATTCTATGTCAAAGTATATGTTAATTGAATAGGGATACAGGAGGACCCATTGCAACAATGAGATGGACAAGTCGTTATGTCGAAAACGAACTTTACAACTTTGGTGGCTGGGGAGGAGGATTGGGTGGGGGGCGGGGGGAGGATGGGAAGGGGAAACAAAGGAGGAGGCTACAATGTTTGATAAGAAATGTACACATTATCTTGCCCATGTAATTGTAACCCTTCTGTACAGTATTTTCACAATAAAAAAAGGGAAAAAAAAGAAATTTGGCCTAAAATCACATCAAATTTATTCTTAAAGGAGCTCTTCTATAATACAATTCACTTTTATAATTGGTGAGAACATAAGTAATTTTATAAAAACAGATAAAAACAGATTTTAAATGTATCATTCACAATTTGTTTAAATATAACATTTTAAAATTTAGTATTCCTATATAGAAAAATAGAAGAACATTTTATAGTAAATTTTGTAGTGGAATTCACATAGATTCAAACAACGTACCTTGGTCAAATTCACAACCTCTATCCTTACCTCCTACCATCTAGCCATAACTATTGCACAATTTTAGTGAGTTTTACTATTCTATTTTCAAACATATCTATAACATACTGCAGTCATATGTAATTAACATACAGCAATCTTTTTCTACCTCATAGTTACATATCCCTGTCAATAATATTTACTAAATTACTGCAGCACCTTTAATTTTAAATAAACATTTTAACTCTCTATCTTCAAACAACCCAAATGATTTCTATCATTTTTCAGCTAAGTGATAGCATGTTGAGGTATTCAGCTGTTGATTCTCTTTTACTTTTACAAGTAAGTCTTTATTAGTTATGAATTAAAGGCAGAAGATCTTTAGTAATGAATAAAAGAGAAGAAAAATTAATTTTCAAATTAACTCTTCAATAGCAATCCAATTGTAAAAACACCCTTTACAACTATGGACAATTTTCCATAGGTAAACAATATGCACTGAGAAAATTGGTATTATAATAAAAGGACAACTTCAAATGATGGTTCTCTAAAGATTCTCAAGATGCCTTTGGTAACATTTCTATTATATTAAAGAAAATTGACATAAAGGAACTATTTTGAGGATGTAGAAATTTTAAGCACCCTGCTTACCCATATAAGTCAGCCCACTTACTAATATGGCAATAACTTTTTCACTACAAAATCATGATTACCACACTAATCATGACATTTGGCATACTGGAAACTTAGGGGCTTCTAATTCCTTCAGAAAATAAATGGTGACAAAGAAGCAGTGAAAGCATTTAATTTCATATTTACAAGTTAAGTTTATCTAAACTAAAGGTCAGTGAAATATCTCTTCATGCTACATTATTTGTCACACAAACTTGGAAGCTAGCAAAAGGCCATTGAATCCTCAGGGATCCAAGCAAGCAAACACACAGGGCCAACAGCATGATTCCAGGTACATAATTCTTGCTAAGTATGTTTTAAAATAACAAATAGGATTCTGTTAAAAATCAAAGCATTTTATATTACCATTTTATATTATCACTTAAAGTTCTTACAAAAGCAATTTATCCCTTTTATAAATGGCTTGTATTTATTTGTGATTAAAAATATCCTTTTAATGGTTTTGTTTCAAAATAACGTAAGCTCTTACCCGCTAAGTGAAGTATCATAATATATAACTCTAGGTCCCATAGCCAGCACTTTATCTTCAAGAAAATCTAACTTAATCTTTCTAGTAATATTGTGTCTGGTCCTTTCTATTATAAATACGACAAACCTTTATTAGTATGCCTTATTTTCATGAACCGGTCATTCATCAGAGTCCAAATGTTCTATTGTTTCATGACCACCTCTTCACTATTTCATGTCCTGCAGTGACCAATCTTTAGCTTCTGTGACTGGATAAAGTTGTATTATTTAGCTTCCATAAAATACAGACTTCATTCACAAGTGTCCTCTGTTTTTATATTTCTTCAGTTTATTATCTTATTCATTAATCACATTCTATCAAGCCTGACATTATTAGCTGAGCAGTTTTATTTCCAGAATGTATATTTCCCTTTCACAGTCCTAACAAGGTTTTAATCCACTCCTATTTAAAGACCCACAATTCCTATTTGGACTGTCAAATTGAAGAATCACTTTTGAATTGCGGCTTTTACCAATATGTCCCCTTTAAATGAAAACACTATTACGTAAGAGGAAATTCAATGATTGCCTTACAATTTAAGAGATGTGAAGGTTCAATTCTAAGTTTGGACTTTGAAATGGTAAAAAGAAAGAAATATAAAAATGGTGTAAGAGAAAAAGATGACATTTCCCTTGTCAATCAAAATTTTCAGAATAATCTAGAATTAATAAAATATAGTCACCAAGCAAAGTGAAGCATTGTATTTAAATTTTCACATTGTGATGGTTGATATTCTGTAGATACATTAGTAATATTGCAATAAATAATCTTCTAGAGAAATGGTCACCCCATATGCAAATAACAATGAGAAAAAAAGATGCCATTCAACTTTCTGTTACTATATGAGACCTTAAAATATCAGCTGCAGGATATTTGTACTTGCACTTCCTTCTGTCAGAAATATTCTTTTTGGATGATTTGCCTTTTTAATTCAAGTTCAAACACTACCTTTATAGAGGCCTTTACTAACAAGCCTTGTTGAAAGAACACACCAGATACATTATTATTTATTTTCTCTACCTTGTTTTCTTATACACCTGTATCATATGACTCATAATTTATTACCCTACTTCACCTCCCCCATAACTGGGAAGTTGAAACAAGAGCCTCATTAATGCTAGACTTGAACCACTTTCTCAGCCCCTTTGTATGTATTTTGTTTCAGAGACTGAGTCCTGTTAACCTGCTCCAGGCTGTCCTTGAACTCATGATCTTCCTACTTTCAAACCCCTAATAGGTAGAATTACAGGCATGTATATTTACACTTCATTTTACTGGTTTACTTCATAAACTATCCTTCACAAATATAACATGTTATTCTGATTAGTTCATTATTGAACTCCTGCTTGGGAGAACAAAACATAACTGATGAGTTAACCAAAAACATTTTCAATCAACTAAATAAATATAAATTTTAATTAAATTATATTTGGGCATGCATGTTGCATTTAAAATCTCAGAAAAAATATAATTAAAATGTATTGCCAACATTCAGGATAGCCTTATCCTCGACTACCTAGCTTCTCTCAGTGATTACTGGGCACAGCTAGTCACATAGAATGTAATATTTTGCCAAGGGCTGGTAGCTACTCAGGAGGCTGAGAACTGAGGATTGCAGTTTGAAGGCACACTGGGGAGGAAAGTCCATGAGCCTCTTTCTCCAATTAATCACAGAAAAAGCTGGAAGTGGTGCTGTGGCTCAAGTGGTAGAGTGCTAGCCTTGAGTAAAAGGAGCTCAGGGATAGTGCCCAGGCTCAGATTTCAAGCCCCAGGATTGGCTATATATATATATATATCAATGACCTAAAGATAGGTGGGTAATCCAAAACTACTTAGAAATTTCATTTGTAAATAGTACATATGGTAATTTAAAAAAATCACAACCTAAAACCTTTTTTTTTTTTTACTGGTACTAAGGCTGGAACAAAGGACCTGGACACTATCATTTAGCTTTTTTCTCTCAAAGCTAGCATTCTACTTCTTGAACCACATCTTCACTTCCAGCTTTTTACTGCTTAGTTGGAGATATGAGTCTCATATTCTTTCTTGATGAGTCTGGTTCTGAACCATGATCCTCAGCTCTCAGCTTGGATTACAGGAATAAGCCACTGGAACCTGGCTACAAAAATATTTTAACGAAAAAGAAATAGACCTAGAAACTTCTCAAAAACTTTTCCAACTCAGAATAATCAGTGTTCACTAGGAAATTTACATAATTGATGCACATATTAAAATAAAGAGATATAAAAGCTATAACTAAAATCTATAACTTTAAGAGATTAGAAAAAGGAAAGCAAGTAAAAGCCAAAGTAACCAGAAGAAACTAGTTTGTTTTTTTTTTAAGTTGAAAACTCAACCCACCCTCCACACAAAGAGGCAATGACAGTCCATTCATACCTTTATGTCTTAGTTTGGCTTGTCTTAAATCCCTGGAATTCTACAGTATTAGTCTCTTCCTTTACTTCCTTGGTTTTTTTTAAGCTTTTTGGTCATTACTTGGAGATAAGAGTCTCATGGACTTTTTTGCCTGGACTGGCTTTGAACTATGATTGAGACATCTAAGCCTCTTGAATAGCTAGGATCACAAGAATCAGCCACCAGTGCCTGGGAAGTATTATTGTGTCTACCTTCTTTCACTTGGCATGTTTCAGGAAGTTCTTCCATATTGTCTGTAATCAATATTTGACCTTTTCAATTTTTAGCTGGTTAATATTCTACTGTATAAATATATAACCTGATTGCCAATTGACTTGTTGGTGAACATTTGAGTTGTCTCCTAAGTATTGACTATTATGAATAAAGCTTCAAAAAACATAAGTATAAATAATGAAGTTATAACCAAATTCAATACAGTAAATAATGGAAAGTTGACTCTTTAGAAATAGAAATTAAATAAAGCAGCCTCTATCCAAATAACATAGAAAAGCAAACAGAAGACACCAATTAACTATTATCACAAATGAGAGATGAGACATCACTATTGATCTCATGGGCAAAATAATAATGAAATTATAATAGTTATAAAAGAATATATACACCATTGTATGTCAATTAATTAGAAAACCTTGAGGAAATAGACCAGTCTGCCACAATTAACAGAGGAAGAAATAGACATCATAAAACCGTTTTTGTATTAAAGAAATGAAATAAATAATAACTTTCCAAAAGAGAAAGACCAAGCCTAGATGGGTTCATTGTTGAATTATAGCAAATATTTAAGGAATAATTATACCAATTCTTTATCATTTTATGCTGAAGGGAAAAGCAGAGGAAATATTTCCTAATTCATTCCATGAGATCTGCAATGCCTTTTTGCCTGAACCAGATGAAGGCATTTTTTTTAAGATCACAAATCAAATCTGCCAACAAAATAGCAATAAACTGAACTGATACTTGCAGGAATCACAGGTCGGCACTAAAAGCAGCTTCCATCTGTGGAGATGGAATTTCCCATAATTTTCTACCCAGGCTGTTTTAGTACTACAATCCTCCCAACTCAGCATCCAATATATCATAGAATGGCAGGCATGTCCATACTGCTACACCCATCTATGGGTAGAGAAGGGTTCCCACAAACTCTTCTGGTTGACTTCAAATCTTAACCCTGCTCATCCCAGTCTCTCATAAGATTATAGTCATGAGTGACCAGTGCCCAATAAAGCACAACTTTTTGTGTGTCAGTCCTGGACCTTGAACTCAGGATTTAGGCACTGTTCTGAGCCTCTTTTGCTCAAGGCTAGTGTTCTATTACTTGAGTCATGGCTCCACTTTTAGCTCTTTTAGTAGTTTATTGGAGAAGTTTCCTTTGCTGTCTGGCTTTGAACTGCAAAGCTCATATCTCAGCCCCCTGAGTAGTTAAGATTATAAGTGTGAGCCACTGGCACCTGGCTAGGCACAATTTTCATGAATATCCAATATCTACTTGGCCAAACAACTACCAAATACTATGAATCTGAAAATAAAATTCCAGATGAAAGGAATTTCATAGATAAGGACCTTTACATCTTTATGTTAGTAAATCCAAAGGCTATATAGCCAAGACAGCTTTGATTTATACCAATTCCATTGTACAAATGAGGTGGAGCACTTGAGGACCACAATACCTCGTGTTACATATAACATTGACATGTCTGCTGATACAGATATCCACATTCAACATCCGCAATAACTGAGTGTTCTTCCAAGATTCAAATGAACAACATTAATATCTGATCTGGCGTTTCTAATCCTCCCTATCTTTATCAATGTGCATTACAGACTGTAAAGAGATCTATAAAATAAAATTTACTAATGACAGTAACCCTCTTTTGTCAAGAGGATTACTATCACTCTAGATCAGAGGAAATTGAGAACCTTGAGCTCATTTAATGGTATTTATTTAATATTCTAGTGTGTGATGTGTTTAAGACAGTAGTATTACAAAATGTCTTGGAAAATGTAAATATTCACTGGATGCTTTTGTGTACCTACAAACAAAATAAAATGAAAAAAAAACTTTCCTGTTACTCAAACTGTGACAGGATTCTGAAAATCTAAGTGATTTTAGCATTCAGCTGACTTTTGGGAACTTTGTAGGTTTTCTGAGGAGCCATATTTCTGTGACAGCAAGACATCTCTACTAGGTATACTTATCAATAGAAATAGATACTTTGTGATAAAATGTGCTTTCACTGAACCTTAAAACTTCTTAATTACAAAACTGAAAACCCAAAGAGAATAGTTTTGGGGTTTTTGTTTTTACTTATGCCATTAGAACTCATAGTAAGAAACCTTCTCCCCATTAATCCTAAGCCTTTTGCCCCAAGGATATCTTAGAAGGTCTAACATAAGTAGAATAGTCAATGTTACCATTACAATTTAACAGTGAAAGAACAGTATGTAAGACAAATGAAAGGCAACTGAAAAATTCAAAACACCCATTATATATTGGTGTTACAAATTAGACAACTACTGTAGCTCTGTGTATGTGACCTTATATAGAATAGCCTTAAATTTTAAAACAGTACAGAAGACTTCTTGCATTATTCCCATTACACTGTTATCCTTTTATCTATTATTGTTATTCAGAGGCTTTGGTGATGTAAAAGAATAGAGGAGCTGATCACTGGCATGGCATTCAGGCTCACACATTTTAAATAATTGTATTTCTCTCACTATATGGCTGATGCCAATCATCACATTCACATTTTATGTGTGATGTTTCATATGCTCATCTTGATAAATGTAGTCAAAAGCTCATATTATTCTTTCACTATAATTGCTAGCTAGGTATTATAACAAATTTTGTGGTAATTAAATCTATTTGAACAAAACCTTCTAAATGAGATACCATTTGTTTCACTGCACACTTTTGTGCCTCCTTCTTCAATTTGCTTTAAAAATATTCTGTGCATTATACAACCCATTACTTCATCTTTAAAAATTCAATAGCACCAACTTAGCCAAATAAAAATGAGCCCAATTTTTTGCAGGCACAATGAATTTGCATAAAGCTATCTACATACTTTAAACATGGGTGGAAGGCAGTATTCTTTTCTGCAGCTTTGGATCTCTTCTTGGAGAAATTATGTTGAACTTAAGAAGCGGAGGAAATTTACTCATGAAATCAATAGAAAACTCAAGTCAACAAACCATAGTGTTTAGTCATTCCCAAAACAGTTACACATGGGAGGTACAACTTAAAATGGGACCATAAACTAAAAGTATCAGGTACAAAAATGGCAAGTCATGTTCTCACCACTTTTCTAAGATTCCATCTTGGGATAAAATGAGCGTGTGCATACCTCATAACTATTGTTTAGAAAAGAAGGATAATTTATTTAGGTTTCTTTTTGTGGAGGAGGAGTATCACTATGACAAATAGTGAAAGAAACAATTTAACAGAAGAATTCTATTTTGGATCAATTTCAGATGTTTCACTCAAGGAATGATATGCTCCATAACTTTTAAGCCTGAAATGAGGCAGAAAATCATAATGGCAGGTGCATGTGATATAGCAAAGTGGCTCACTTCATGGCCTCCTATCATGGGCAGGAGAGGGAGGAGGAAAAGGAAAAGAGTTGGAAAGGGGGAGGGGAGAGACAGATCCTGAAACAAGTCGCCACCTCCTAATAATGCCATCCTCTTATGATTAACTATTTAAGTCAGAGCCTCAAGGATCCATTTACTTCCCCAAAACACATAAGCTTGCCTCCAAACTTTTGACCCATCAGCCTACAGATTCAAAATATAACTTACATTTGAATTGTACGAGTACACTATATACTTCATGTAGGAATGAAGATAACATATCCAAAATAGTGATTGAAGAATGCATTTGTGTTCTTTAATTAGCATTCTTTGATTCATTATTAAAGACTGAATCCTTTAATAATAAGCAAATGTGACCAGTATAGCAATAAATATTTTCAGATGGCTCAAAAAATGCTCTTCTGGCTAAGACAATCTCTCCATTTCACTCAGAAGGAAATTGCAAAATTTAGTTGTAATTGGTTTGCAACAATTTAGAAACATACTACTAAATAAGGAGACCATACTACTAAATAAGGAGACCATAAGAGGAACATAAAAATTACATTAAGTGAAGTAAGCCTGACTCATAGAAACCTAGGTCCCATGGTTTCCCTTATCTGCAGTAACTAATATACATCTAGGACAAGCAGAAAAAGCTATGTACATATGACCATATAACCTGATGCTAAGCAATATGAATCCCAACATAGGGACACAAGAGATTTAATCTTTTGTGTTGTTCTTTTTAATGTACTTATAATGTACTATGTGATTTTTTTTGTTTCTTTATATGTTCTTCCTCCATGGTACAACCCATGTTGTCATTGTATTTAATTCCGGTGTTCTCCATCTTGTATGTAGATTTTTCTAATTTGGGGAGGGAAAGGGAGATAACAAAATGCTGAAATAAGGATACAGGACGACCCATTGTAACAATGAGATGTACAAGACACTATGTTGAAAACAAACTTTACAACTTTGTCGGGGCGGGGTGGGGTGGGGAGAGAGTTGGGGAGGTGAGAAGGAAAGGGATGGTAGGGGAAAAATAAAGGAGGGGGTAACTGCTGGGTAGGAAATGGACTCATTACCTTGCTCATGTAACAATAACCCCTCTGTACAGTATTTTTACAATAAAAATATATGCTTAAAAAACAGATACATGCACAAAGTGGTAAATCAGGGTCTATAAGGTAAAAACATGTTAGACTTTCTAGTAGCTATATTTTAAAAGTACAAAGACTTCAGTTAATTTTAAAAATAATTGGCCCAATATATTCAAAATAAATTTCCACCTAAAACCAATATTAAAATTACTGAGCCTTTAAAACTGTGAGTATATTAGACACAATGCCCAACTCAACTTTGGTTAGTAACATTTCAGATACTTAATTGATACATGGAGCTAATGACTGCCCAATGGGAAAGCACAGGTTTTGAACGTCACAACATTAGTTTAGATAAATGTCTCCCAACAATCCATGTACTAAGGTTTATTTCCCAGAATAGTACATTTGGGTGGGGTGATGGTAAAGCTTTTACAAAGGTGGGCTTTATGTGTAATTCATAGGACATTGGAAGCATTCTCTTGAGGATTGTAGGCCCCTGAACCCCTCAAATTCCTCTTTCTTCTTCCTGACAATTAAGTAGTTTTACTACACCACATACTCCTGCCATATCATACTACCTTGCCACAATATGAAGGGGTGGGGGAGTGGATATCAGTTATGGACTTTACTCTTTAATCTTAGAGCCAAAATAAATATTTTCTCATTATATATCAATTAACTCAAGTACTCTTATAGTGGTGAAGAGTGAACAAACCCAGTAATGCAAAGAACCCAAAAGAACTACAAAATACACAAACATAAAATAGAATCTATATAAGGTTTAGGAAAACCAAAAATTTGCCTAAACTTTCTGAAACTCAGCTACATTGTAAGCAATACATAAAAATTTGTTGCTGGGTACTGGTGGTTAGCTACTCAACAGGATGAGATCTGAGAATCGCGATTTGAAGCCAAGAAAAGTCCCCATGAAACTTTTATATCCAATTAGCCACTCAAAAAAATCCAGAAGTGGTGCTGTGGCTCAAGTGGTAGAGCACTAACTGGTCTTGAGCACAAAGAGCTCAGGGACACCACGCAGGCCCAGAGTTCAAAGCCCCACAACCGTCCAAAAAAGTCACTAGAATTCATTGAAATAATATGGATTTGAGAAAATCTATTTGAAAATATTTAACTTTTGGTTCTAGTATTTATATGAGAATATTCATATTTTGCTCTCAAAGTAGGTTTAACCTTTTTGTCATATTTATTTTTACAAAATTCTGAAAAGTCCAACAACTCAGAAAATAAGTGGCATCAATTTCAAAATGCATTCACAAAAATAATTTTATTAACAACAATAAGGCAGCTCTTAAGAGATTTCTTTTTCTTTTCGAATATATAATATTAAAGATTCAAATTTCTTTCTCTTTCCAAACATTTGTAAATAGCATTTGGAATCAGTATCTATTTCAATGCCTGAGGTGTTTATTGTCCCCAAAAATTTTTTTTTCAAATTCTTTACTGTGATTAAGTGATTACATAATTTCCAAATTTCACAGTATTGTGGGATAATGATGCTTAGTTAAAGTCACAAACACATTTTAACTTTCATGGGGCAAATTGTCTATCATAGTCTATAACATTTACGAGTTCAATGAGCCTTGCAATACAGTTATTACTTCCACATTGGTGATATGTACATTTCTTTTGTTTTGCATAGCATCAGCTGTTCCCTCTTTCCCACTTGTTCCCTCCCTCCCATCGCTGCCATTGAGTTGATTGGTTCATTTTGATCAATGTCCAGTGCAGCTGATGGGTCCCGCTGTTGTATGTTTTTCCCTGATTCCCTCTAGTTCTGTGTTGTCCTCCTGGTTTCTCTCCGGTGTCCCCAAGCAATTTATTATTTTTTTAACTTCAGTCTTCGTGGACACATTTTATAGAAATAATGGAAAATGCATCAAAAATAAATAAATAAATACGTTGTTCTGTTCTTCAGAAAAGTAAATAAATGTTTCCACTGTACTTCCAGAAGTCAACAAAATCTAGGATTGTAATTGGAGAAATTTAGAGACTATAAAAGCTAGCTTTTATATATTCAAAAATCTCTATGCCATGCTGTGTACTGTTAAGTGCTGTGAATACAATGAAGAGCAAGCCAAAGCTTGCCTTAAATTAATGGAGCCTGTGGTTGCATGCTTGACTTTTAACTCTCCAACCTGCACTTTCATTCCATAAAAAAATAGGAGAATAAAATAGTGTACACACTGTTTTATTGCACTGAATTTCTTAGTTTCTGAACTTTTTTTGTGTGTGTGTGAAAATACCGTACAGCAGGGTTACAATTACATGGGCAAGATAATGAGTACATTTCTTATCAAGCATTGCTGCCTCCTCCTTTGTTTTCCCTTCCCATCCCCCTCCACCCCGCCCTCCCCCCACCCCACCCTCCCCCCCACCAAAGTTGTGATGTTCGTTTTTCCACATATCGACTTGTACATCTCATTGTTGCAATGTGCCGACCTGTATCCCTATTTAAATGATTTGGGTTTTTTTCCCTTCTGCTCCACTTTATCATCAAACATTATCATCAAATATTAAATTTATTCTTAAAAAAACTAACATTGTGAAGGAACAGCTCATATAATAGTGCTATTTATATCTATAAACAAGCCTGTCATTGAAGAGTTTGTTACATTCTTCAAAAATAAATGAATAAGAAAGTTAATAATGGAAATTAAATGAATACTATATATTCTTGTTCAGTGAGAACATTTCATATCAACTAATTTACATGTCAAATAATTTAGCTACAGAACAAAATTAAGAGAGGCTTTCATTTGAATGTTTTCCAGTTTTAATGACAAGCACTTTCAGTTGGTTTCAGAAATTGTATTCACAGAAGAAGATAAGTTCATAAATCCAAAGCATTGTCAATAATGATTAGTCATCTGTCTCAATCCAGCCAACAAATAGACATTAGCAGTGGATTTTATTAAAAATAAAAACCAAACAATCCTGCATTTTAAAACTGAATTCAGTAACATTAAGAAAAATATACAAAAATAAAAAATAGTTCAAATTTGGTAGCATTTAAAAGTAATGAAAGTCAAGAGTTTTTGACCCTATGGAAATCCTTCCAAGACAGCAAAACAATTGATGTTTCAAACATTTTTATAGGCCCCCATACAGCCCATTCTTTACTTAAGCCAAATTTATTTCATATAAATAAATCAATGATAAGAAAGAGAAACAAAACATGTGCCTAGAGTGGAGAAAATAATCCACAAAAAATTCTATTGATTTGATCAAGTACTAAATTTATATAAGATTTGGGAGTTTCTAGCATTTTCCTGGCTGAGGAATCTTAAATGTCTATCTCTCCCTCAAATATAAGACAATACTTTGTGAACAAATTAAGAGGTATGAGCCATCTCCAATACACAACAAATCCTACACTTCAACCTACAGCATAGCTTGTCTTTAAAGATAAAAGGCAGCCTCATTAGTGTAAGAGTAAATTGCCTTATTAAGTTATTAAATGTAACAAAGAGCTCCTACCATCTGGATTGACTTTTTTTGAATGGTTTAAGTGAAGTTATCAAGCAAAAGAAAAAACAAAGGAAAATTGACCATAAAAAGGATGTGTTCTCAATATTATAATGTTGTTTTTCCTTTTGACTGATAGGCATTACTTAATTGAAAGGTATAAAAAATAAGTTCTAGAGAATATAAATTGGATTTTTGTTCTTATTAGTGGTTATTCTAGTTTCATATTTGCATATTTCTATTTATTTATTTTTGTGATCCCATCTGGTAATAAATGAAAAATGGAACAATCAAAATGAAGAATGCCTTCAGGAAGATTCTATACCTTGTCTTCTTGGATTAGACTGGGCAGAAGGTAAGACTAAACACGTTAGTTTTAAAAATTGGAATACTGGAACTATGGTGATAATAATCTCTCTACAAGAAAAATCTGGTAGCAGACAAGGAAAACTGAAATTTCTGCTTTTCTTGCACAGAAGCATCAGAATTCGGATAATTACATTACTGGATTACTTAACAAAACTTTAAGGTGACGAATATATGGAGTTAACCAAGTTATCTAATGTATCTTATTTAAGAGATTTTTGTTGTTAATTATAGCATTTACATTTCTTTCAGAAGATTAAAACATATCTGTAGAGAAACACCTTGATGCATAGCATCAAAAGTGACATGTTCCTGATGGATTTTTTTTTGGCAGTTAGTAGAGTTTGAACACAGAGCTTTGCACTTGCTAAGCTGTCACTCTGCCTCTAGTTTACATTTCAATGGTTATATGTAATAGAAGATTTTGGTTCCTTCCTATCCTGAGCTGCTAAACATTTACTTTAGGCTTCCTGTTATTGCTGAGTTCACAAGAGTGTACTACCACATCCAGTTTCCCTAAGTGGCAATGGAATCTTGAAGGCTTTTCTACCCAGGATGGCATGGAACCATGATCCTTCTAATCTCAACTTCCTAGATAGATTGTGATGATTGATATGTGAAACAGCATCCACATATGGGCTGAGAAGGACTTTCACAAATTTATCTGCCCAGGCTTACCATAAACCAGAAGTCCCCAATTCTCAGCCTTTCAAGTAGCTAGGATTACAGGCATGAACTGCTGACACCTGCCTTATTGTATTCTTAAGTAGACTAAAAATAGCTAGGACTCTCAAAGGGGAGAGAACACAGGTGGAGTAGGGAAATATATGGTAAATGTGGATGGTAGTATCATGAACACACAATGTCCACTCTGTGAATAAATAAAAAATATAGGACAGCCATCGACTTCAATATTATCATCAACATGATTTTGTCTATGTCCTTATGCGTAAATATTATTTGCTCACTGTAAAGTGAAAAGGTGAGAAAACAATCATAGAACACAATTTTGAAATTAGAATGCTTTTATCTAGATAGCTGTTCCAATTATTGATCTCTTAAGTATGTGTTCCAAGACAAGCAGATTGTTCTTTCAGTTCAGGGAGATTTTATTGTTAACACTAATAGCTGTACATATTAAAGTGGTACAGTGTGGTACCGCAACCCACATATATAGTATGTACTGAGTCCATCAGGACAAATGAAATCAGCTTTTCAAAATTATATCCATCTAGCACCTGATCATCTCAGCTGTTGGAGTTTTCGATTTGTTATTGTTCTTTTTTTTCTTTTTTTTTAAATTTTATTTTATTTGTGAACATGCTGTACAGAGGAGTTACAATTACATGGGCAGGATAATGCGTACATTTCTTACCAAGCATTGCAGCCTCCTCCTTTGTTTACCCTTCACATCCCTTCCCAGCCTCCCCCCTCCCCCCCCCCCCCCACCCCCCCCCTCCTTCCCCCCCCTCCCGCCCCCCCCCCGCACCGACGTTGTAAAGCTCGTTTTGGACATGACAACTTGTACTTCTCATTGTGTTATTGTTCTATACGAAGAACAATTTATTCATCTAGTACATGGAAGAGTTATTTGATGCTGTCAAGAAAACTATCACTCTAGCCTATGTGGGTTATTACTGTATCTCACTGTACCTCAAACTTCATCCTACTTAATCATTTCTCTTAATAAATGGTCCTTCATAGTTCTTCACTGGAGCCCATTAGACAACTATGTAAAGCTACTCCTCTCAACTATGTCCTTAAATATAGTTTCAGGAAAAGTACAGCAATATGAGTGAAGTATAGACTTCACTCATATTGAATATTAAAAGCCCTTCCTAAGTTTCCAAAGATTACAAACTATTTTTCTGCCATTCAAAAAAAAAAAATCCTAAACATCTTTCCTCTTCTTCTTCTTTCTTTTGCCAGTTCTGGGGCTTGAACTCAAGGCTTGGGCACAGTCCCTAAGTTTTTTTTAACTCAAGACCAGCACTCTACCACTAGAGCCACTGACCATCATCTCTTTATTCAGGTAATCCCCACAACTCCTGTGGTGTATGAACTCATAGTCAAATGGGTGGTTTCTAGATAATATTTGATATGATAAAAATTATTCATGTGTTTATTCTGATCAATTTTCTTGTATACATCATTCCTAAAAAACTGTATGAGCTTTTTTGAGGCCCCTAAGGCACCATAATAAATAAAACTAGTGTAACAATGCCTACAATTTGATAAAAGTTATTTCCAATTTAGTGTCTGTGTCATTATGAATACAGACTAGTTAGTTACAGTAATGAGCTAAGGCCAAAAAAATGGTACTGATCTCCATGTATGCTGATGATGGCATACTGCCTCCTTACATGTGTCAGCAGTCCACAAAGAAGCTTTAAAACTTCTAAATAGGGACTCAACAGGGTGATGTGTCCATATAAAAATCATTCAATTACAAGATAAACTTTCTACATCACAGAACATTCCTAATATAACATGACTCTTCACAATTCTTTATTTTCTCTGGAAGAGGAAGGAAAACTATAGCTAAATAAAATAAATGATGGAACCTCAATATAAAACAAACCAGGAAGCTGGGCATGTAATCCTAGCTACACAGAAGGCTGAGATCTGAGATCCATGAGACTCTTATCTCCAATTAACCTCCAGAAAGGTTCAAGTGGTAGAGCACTCACTTGCCTTGAGCTACAGAACTCAGAGACAGCGCTAAGGCCCAGAGTTCTCAAGCACCACAACCAAAAAAAAAAAAAAAACAGGAATAAAATAGATTTTGGGATGGGAAGGTGGCTCGGTGGGAGTACTTGCCTCGCATTCATTCTTAAGCACCACATAAGTAGAAAAAGCCAGAAGTCATGCTGTGGATCAAGTGGTAAAGCACTAGCCTTGAACTGAAGAGTTGAGGGAAAGAGCCCAGGCCCAGAGTTCAGGCCACATGACTGACAAAAAAATAGAGAGAGAGAGAGAGAATTTTTGCAAATGCTCCTGCCAGTTGACTCATCAAAAAAACTAATATAAACTTACATATTCCACATTTTCCCTAATATATTTATATTACACATTTTATCACATATACTATATATATATATATATATATATATATATATATCTTAGCTCCTTTCTGTGCTGAACTCGATTTTTTTAAGTCGATTATGTAACTGTAACCCCTGTAGATATCATCTTTAGAGTAAAAAATAAACATTAAAAACAAGTCTATTATTTGTACTGGTATCATGTCCTAAGACACCAAAGATAATAATAATGAATTTTTTTTCTTCCAATTTTCAGTGCAATCCTTTCACCATTTTTTGGACCAATTCCTTCAACTCTCCCCAGGGTCATTTCCTCAATTTATGTTTTCTATTTAACTATGGAGCTATTTTCATAGCTGCAATGCCAATGTTAACAATTTAATTATCATGCATGTTGTACTATGTGACTAACTAGGTTTTGTTTTCAGCACAACCAACTAGAATAAACAAAGTATAAGTAATTCTTCCATATATCTAAAACTTTCCTCTGTCCAGTTAAAATTTAAGTAACATTGCAAAAATAAAATTATTTTTGTAATAGTAGTAGATTGAATAAAGGAAAGCAAAGACAATATAGCCACACTACAAAAGTTTTTAAAGTAATTGAGAAATGATTATATGAGTCATTATTCTGGGGAAGTAATTTCCATTAATCAACCTTATTTCAGAATAACAGCTTCCTGTGTTGGAAATTTGGATTCATCTCTAAAGAGATAGGAAAGTGTAAAAAAAATTCTTCCACCAGACCCTCACTCAAAAAACTTTAAATTTTGTCTCTGTTTTTTATTTTTATTTTTTTGTATGTCATGGGGCCTGAACTCTGGGCCTGGGCGCTGCCCCTCAGCTCTTCAGCTCACCACTTGAGCCACAGCACCACTTCTGGCTTTTTTTTTTTTTACATGGTACTGAGGAATCAAACCCAGGACCTCATTCATGCAAGGCATGCACTCTACCAATGAGCCACCTTCCCAGTCCCTGTCTTTGCTTTTTAATTATACAAATTAAAAGACTACAATGTTTTAACTAAAGCTAAAGTTCATTCTAATTTGAATTTGGATGATTATGAATGTTGTTCTTTCATGTGAATGCCAATACACAGAAGGCAAAAAGTGTTCCAAAATGTCATTGAAATAAATTAGAATTTAAAATTTAATTTTCTCAATTATGCCTATCCTTCTCAAACATTGTATCCTAAAACTGGCAAAAAAAAGTACCTACAATTATATGCCCCACATGAAAATGCTTTGTTTGAAGTTTAAATTAACTTAGCATGTAACAAATTTTAATCTGTCATGTAATAATGCACAGTGTTACTCAAATTGTATTATAGATGTAAACAGCCACTTTAAATGTGCAATAGACAGAAAAAGCCAAGCTGAGGATATAGAATAAAAATTACTGTCAAAGTCTTTCAAAAGAACAACTTTAAAGCAACAAAAAAACACCTTATAAATATGTTAGAAACAATAGCAAGCAAGAAAAACACTTGAGTCCTTATCTTGGGGTTCATTTCATTTAACACCAATTTATCTGTACTTTTCTGCTTGTCTCAGACATATACTAGTTATTGCAAATAAGGGAAACCAGGGGACCTATGTTTCTTTGGGCCTGGCTTACTTCACTTAATATGATTTTTGTATGTCTCTCCCCCACAGTATAACCCCTGTTTTCACAGTATTTGATGTTGGTATAATTTGGGGAGGGGAAGGGACAAATTTTTTCAATAAGGACACAGGTGGACCCATTGCAACAATGAAATGTACAAGATGCTATGTCATAAATTGAACTTTACAACTTTGGCGGAGGAGAGGGGAATGGAGTTGTGGAGACGGGAGGGCAGGGATGGTGAGGGAAAACAAAGGAGGAGGCAACAATGCTTGATAAGAAATGTTTGCTCATGTAATTGTAACCCCTCTGTATCGTATTTTCACAGTAAAAAAATTTATTAATAATAAAAAAAGAAAATCTTCAAATATATTTCTTTTCCTAACCTTCTAGGCACACAATTGTTCTGCAATTCTTGGATGATCCCTACACTTTCTTCTCACTTCTCATTTCACTGTGGCTAATATTATTCTGTCTATGGAATATACTGAATCCCACTCTACAACTATCCAAGACAATCAATCTTCAAGGGAATATTCAAAACTTTGTCATAGATCTCCATCTGCCATTCAGTGACTCTTCAGCACTCCCCAGCTTTGGGGGCTGCTTTAAAAAGACAATGAGATAATGTAAGTTAAATCACTAACTAAATTATGAAACACCATCTTACCAGCCAGAGGGAAGGCATAGTGGGAGAAAAACAAAGGAGGAGGTAACAATGCCAGACAAGAAATGTACTCATTACCTTCGTGATGTAACAGTAACCTCTCTGTACAGCATCTTTACAAGAAAATGAAATTTTAAAAAACTATATGGCATAGATGAATGAAAGCATCTGCTCATAATCATAAGGTATTTTCTTTATTGGAAAGCTCTATAAGGAAATGTTTTAACATTCACATTTACTACTCAATCTGAAAAATTTGAGTGAGTATGTATTGTTCAGTATTGCATACATGCTTCTTGTAGAACAAATAGAAAGAAAATGAAAAAGTTAAGAAGAGATACATAATTTATGTTTGGATAAGTGTATAAAAATTGGCCTTAAGCCATCAGTTCCTAAAAACTCCTACATAATACATAATTGTTTATATTTTCTTTAGGTTTGATTTATTACACAAAAAGTCATTTAAAAGGTGTTTAATGGCAGCATGCAAGACACAAAGCTTCTTGAAAAAACTATTCAAAATCTGTTTAAAAATAAGAAAAATATAATCGAAACTATTAAAATCTAAGAGAATTCATAGGCCCAAAATCTTTATTAGTGAATAATTTAATGAATAAAATAACTTTAAACGTTTACAATTTCTTTTATTCTTTCAATTTTACATAAATGTAAATGAGGCATATTATTATTAACTTCTGACATTAAGCAATACACTTTAGGTGCATGTGAATATGATTAAGGGTTACACAGAGGGTAAATTTTCAGTAACACAATTATAGCATAAAAATAAGCTGCTGGGAAAATGTGACAGGTTATGTTTTTTGTTCATGTAAATGTGTTCTATTACAAAAAAGAAAAATGCTTGGGCACAAATACATGTACAGTACTTGTGATTTTATTAGACAAAGCATAAACTCCATGGAATATTTTAAGGAAGCACTCTCTAAAGATGCTAATTTATAAATCTGTAAGGAAAAGAAAGTGTGCATGTCTGCATCTGTCACAAAAATTTATTAACAGTCTGCATCCTCATTTATGCATCACAAGACAATAAAGTCATCAGTGATGCTTATTTCTGGTCAAAAGAAAAATATCTTATTCAGGGACCTAGAGCATAATAAAATATAGACAAACAGAATGTGCAGTTGCTTATTTAACTGGCATATGGCACTGGCACTGTGCCTTATCTGGCATGCCTTCCCTGGCATGCCTTCCTATCACTGAGGTACATATTATTGACTAGCCACTTTCTTTTATTCCTTAACTGGTCTTGTTCTCCATAGGGACTTGAAACCAAAGGGAAAACTGAGTGGTTAAGTACATTTATTGCCATTTGTTGATATGGATCAGTTCTCTAATCTCCATCATGACCACTTGAGATAATTTTAGTTTTGGTTTTCAGAGTTTTAGAAAGTGGCCCCAGGACGGATAACTAGAAGGAATAGCACATCAACTTGAAGAAGGAATTCTTTCATGCTATAAAATATGTGCCCTTCCTATGATTCAGCACTATCTCCTGAAGTTTGCTGTCTCTTGTTTGGCCTTTTGGCTTCCTGTTTACAATTTAAGAATCTAGATATTGCTTACAAAATCAACTACCCAGAAGTGTTATCAGTCCAAAAAATTTCCTCACATGCTTTTAATTTGTATATACTGAGAACTTCCCATCCTGCATAGCAGAACCTGACCACATGAAGTAGCTAGTGAAACAATTAACAATGGTGGGCAAGATATAGCCATAATGCTATATCTTGTTCACCTATGAAAATGAAACTAGGTAACGTGAAGGTATAGATGGGGTTCGGAGAGGTGGAGAAAGAATGGTGGAAGGGATGACACTGATCAATATGCATTGTACTGATGGATTAATATGTGAAACTGAAAGCACTCTATACAACTAGTTAAAGATAACATAATTAAGCCTGATGCAGGTGGCTCAAGGCCTGTAATCCTAGCTACTCAGGAAGCTGAGATCTAATGATCACAGTTCAAAGCCAGCACAGACAGGAAAGTTTTTGAGATTCTTATCTACAATTAACCACCAGAAAACTGACAGTAGGGACATGGGTAAAAGGGGTAGACTGCTGGTTTGAAGCACAAAAGCTCATGGACATGCCCAGGCTCTGAGTTCAAATCCCAAAACTGAACAGAACAAAGATAATAAAAATAAATTTAAAAATAAATCTTAAGAAGCCAATTAACTAAGCTAGGGATAGAGTTCAAAAGGCCTGGAATCCTACTTGGGAGGTGGAAATCAAGAATTCACAGCCTGAAGCCAGCCAAAGGAAAAAAAGTTCTCTAGACTTCATCTCACCATGGATTCTCTCAACCTTGTGCCAGTGTGTGCACTTGTTATCATAGCTACTGGGGAAGCACAAGGCTGGACCCAGTGGTACACACCTGTCACAGCCACTAACACAGTGAAGCAGAAATACGAGGCTTGTAGCCCAGTCCAGCATGGATTATAAATTGAGACCCTACTTTAATAATAACGAATGCAAAGGAAGCATACGGTTATTCTAGGAAGGGGCATCACTCAAGTGATAGAGCACTTACCTAACAAGCATCAAGCCATGAGTGCAATCTTCAGTATCACCAAAGAAAACAATAACTAAACCCATAGAATGTTCACATCTTTTGTCACTATTATAAGCAGAAATTCTATCTGAATTCACCTAAGTCTCTTTATAAACCAGTTGAGTCTTACTTTTAAAAGTATCATATAAAACTGTAGAGAATAGAGATACTTGTGCAAAATATGCCATTCAAAGTATTGAAGGTAGTAAAAGCAAGGGATAAGTGACTTGCATCCATTTCCGATTAAAATCAATTGTCTGAGCTGTGCTGTTTCTATGGTTTCCAGGCAATTTCTTGGCAATTTACACTGATCATTGCATTTCTTCAAATAAATGCACACTCATTTATCTCTAGGCTTTTATGGACTTTCATATTGGATATTTTAAAGGATTGTTTGCATATTCAATTTTGCTCAATTCCTAAACCTGCATCATTCAATTTTCCACATTCTACTTGATATTTATGTTTCTCATTCATCATTCGTAATTTGTTTCTTCACTAGCTTCTCCAAGAGAATAGCAATTTTCTGTTTGACTACAAACAAGGAATATATTTGGAAATAAATTGAGAGCCTTAACCTAAAATGGAAATAAAACTAACAAGCCTGTTTTTCTCCTGACTGTGAAAAACCTAGTGGTTAATAGAAGCAGAAATACTTTCTTACAGGTACATAATATTTGGTAGTTTTTTTCAAAATATTAAATGCATAATTCTTCCAAACACCCTCTAATTTAAATGCTCTCTCTAGAGCCAGGTTCCAGTGGCTCATGCCTCCTACCTACTGAGGAGGCTGAGATCTGAGAATCACAGTTCAAAGCCTGCCTGGGTATAAAAGTCTGTGAGACTCTTACCTCCAAGAAATAACTCAGAAAAGGCCAGGAACAGTGGTTTGACTCAAGTGGTAGAGCACTAGCCTTGATTACAAAGAGGCTCAGGGACAGAGTCCAGGCCCAGAGTTCAAGCCTCAAGACTGAACAAAAAAAAAGTTCAAGCCTCAAGACTGAACAAAAAAAAAGTTCTCTCTAGAAAAGCAGGAGGTGGATCTCAGTGGTATAATGTATGCTTGGCATGCCTTCTGGAGCCAATCATGAAGTAAAATAATGTATCTTCTGACTAGAGGATTTTAATTTCACTTTTGGTAGGAATTCTGGACTAAAGTCAAAGTACACTGAGAGCCACACACTGCCTCAAAATGTAGCATTGTGATAAGATTCGTCAATCTAGAGATATTTTCCTTGTAATTTCTTATGAATTTGAGGATAATCATTAAAGATTTTAGTATAATGCGGAATAATGAATGCCAACAGCAAAATAAGAGGAAAAGGGAAAACAGTAATTAAGAAGGACTTGAGGGGGGAAAAACACTACATGAAGCTAACCCCTAAAACCAGATGAACAACTAAAATAAAATATGAGAAAAATGTTTAAAATTGAGATGCTGATGAAGGCCAGGTGTGGTAGCATATAAGTCTGACTAGCTATTTGGAAGATAGATAGATAGATAGATAGATAGATAGATAGATAGATAGATAGATAGATAGATAGATAGATAGATAGATATAGGAGGTGGGCTTATGAGGCTGGCCAATGTAAAAAACATGAGACTATCTAAAAATAACTAAAGCAACAAATATTCAAGAAGTAAAGTACTTGTCTAGGAAATGTGAGGTTGTGAATTCAAACCCCAGTATGAATTTGAGAAAGTGTTGGTAAATTGTTTAAAATAAAGATGCTGAAGAAATACATTGGAAAGCTGAGAATGGTGGTACATGTTTATATTCTCAGCACTCCACAGCTCGAGGCAGGAGGATCAAGAGTTCCAAACTATGTTGGTCAGGGGACTCACTTTTGTAATCTGAGCAACTCAAGAGGTTGGGATCTGAGGATCTTGGTTCAAAGGCAGATTGGGCAGAAATCTTTTTGAGAATATCTCCAAATAAACTGTAAAATGCCAGATTGGAGGCACAGCAAATGTGTTAGATTGCCAGAAGTGAGCAAGAAAGTCAGAGCAAGAACATGAAGCTCTGAGTTCAAACTCCAGTACAGAGAGAGAGAGAGAGAGAAGGAAAAAAATATAAGGAAGGGAAGTAACATTTCCTCTTTCCTTCTGAAAGGAAAGCTTTCAAGGGAAAAGCACACTGAGAATTGGACAAAATCAAGACAAATAACTCTTTGCTTCCAGAACAGCTCTGTTCTCCAGTGACTTATTCACAGAATAGAAAACAATTAGGCTTGACTAAATGCTTCTAAAAATTCTTCCATAACTGATTCCGTCACTGAAATTAAAAAAAATCCAAGCTGTGAAAATCTCAGAGATCCAATCTGCTTTAAGTCCCAATTTCATCATCAGTGCTAGTGTTTTTAATAACCTCCTGGTTCTCAGAAAAAATAGGTAATAAATCTAAACAAGGAGAATATCATCTTCTTGTGTACTGACACTGGAAACAATTTCCAGAGCCAGAGTATCTTCTGAAACCATTTTCCTGTCTTAAGCACAGCTTTGACAATAAACTGCCTGAATCATATGGATAGACACACCCAGAAAATGTGGCACGAAGACAGAGTGGACATTTAAAGATTTCCAGAAACATAACCTAACAAACAAATTGTGAAAGTCACAATAGTGAGGATGTTCTTGTGGAAATATGGCAAAAAACATCGAATGTCTCTTTGGAAAGGTAAAAGTGGAAGAAACAAACCCAATTAAGATTTGAATACTAGATTAAAGCACAGGTGGTTTGAGATTTGAGGCAACAATCTTCAAATTCAAACTAGGAATTATTCTAGGTAATAGAAAGAAATCCATTGAGACAGAGCATCAAAGTAGTTGAAAATATGTTACCAGATTGTTTTTTTCTAATTGGAAAACTGTATGAAAATGTTTTACATTTTTCCATGTGTATGTACAAGATTGTAAAATCCCTCTTGTGTTGTCAACTAGAATGAAGACAATTATAAAAGCAAGTAGTTGGTTCCATCTAGAAAGTTACATTAAGTTTCACAAAAAAACCAAAATATTAATTTAGTAGGTAAGAATGTTTAATTTAGGTAACCAGAGCATCATTTGTGAGCAAAGCATTACTTTTAAAAGGAAGATGTCATGATTATTTTGCATTAATAATTTCCTATGACAAAACAGTTTATTGTCTGTGGTGGACATGCAAATAACTTCATCTCATATGGTGAAAGAGCTACTTAATATGAATCCAAGTATAAATGACTGTTCCTTGGTTAAAAAAAAACTCTTCATTTACAGTTTCCCCAATATTTCACTTAGTAAAGTCTTGTTCTTTTACACAGTAGAAAGTAATCTTTTGCTATCAAAGATGCACCTTCATAAAATGACAATAACAAAATGATGCATCTGTCAAAGTTTATATATAAAGATGTCAAGCTATAGGTTACCAGCCTCCTACAGTGACACTGTTCATATATCATAGCTCCTCAACACATTCCATCAGCAGTGTTTACTTAACTTAGGTTAAATAATGACTATGTCTGAAGAATGCCTTTGAGGGACTGCTTTTCCTCACATACTGTTCACCTGTTGGCACCAGAGAAAAGTTTTCAGTTGTACTTATTTATGATTTTTGGATGTTGTTGTTGTTTGGACAGATGGCATGTATCAATTTGAAATAGGTTTTAGGTCAACTCTATGAAAAATATCAGTTTAATTCCCATTCCTATAGTTGTTGTAGTACAATATAAGGAGCACAAGGTACAGTTGCTATTGCCATTGTTTAAGTCATCAAAGGTCACATATATAATTATGAACAGTCTGTTTGAACAGTTACTTTCTTCATTATGTTCTCTGAACTGGGAAGGACCATTGAATGTGTATTCATGCATCTTTCTATGAATAACATGACAAACCATCAGCAATGAAAAAAGATGATCCATTCTACAGAACTGTTCAAATATACCTGTTCCTACCTTAATGCCTCAAGTATGCTGGAAGAACAAATAATAGACTCTTGAAGGACATAGGATAAATATTTAACATACTTTTCTATTTACTACCAATTTCTGTAATTATTCTGAAACTCTCTTTTGCCCCATTCATATTAAATCATTAATTCAAGTGTTTATTTTATAGTTACTCACTGTGCAAATGATGGTGTGCACATTGGAATATAAGGCAACAAAACAAATGCATCATATCTGTCTAGCAAAAGTTAACAGCATAGGGAGGCAAATAAAACATTTATAGTGTTTGTCACTTACAGTGCTGCAAAGCCAGGTAAAGTGACTGAGACTTGTTATTATAACCTACTCATGAAGATTATATTGGGAGGATTGTGGTTCAAGTCTAGCCCCCACACAAAATAAGTTTAAAAAACCATTTAAATTAATGATAGGGGAGGAGACACCCAATTATTCTATTTGTGATTTGTGATGAATGAGAATCCTAAATTAAAACACACACACACACACACACACACACACACACACACACACACACACACACACCTCATTGTAATTGTTTTTTTTAAAAAAAGAGCTGAAGTTGTATTTCAAGAGATACAGGGTCAGTGATGCAATAACAAACCTACGTAACTCCAATAAAACATAATGGTTCAAGTGGGGCCTAGTCCAGGTGTTATCCAAAAAGAAATTGTCCTACCAGGATAGGTTCTCCCTACTTCAGTTCAACTTCTGTTACTTAACTCTTAATGTTTGGATTATTACATGATTTTGGTAATTAAACCCTTGAGAATAACTCATGATAGTTATCACAGAAAGGCAATTGTTCACATCTGAATTGGGCAATTAAATCAAAGCACCTATATCCAACAAATTGGAGAGATCTGAAACCAAGAATTTAATGAGATATCTGAACCTCATTGAAAAAAAGCAGCAAACTAAACCCCAATCCAGTAGATGGAAAAAATAATTAAAAATAATCAGAATTAAATGAATTAAAATTTTTAAAAAACATAGAATCAACAAAACAAAGAGTTGGTTCTTTGAAAAAATTACCAAATTGACAGGCCCCTAGCAAATCTTATGAGTAAAAGAAGAGAACACACCCAAATAAACAAATTCAGAGAGGAGAATGGAAACAACACCACAGAAACAACCAAGATTCAGAACACTATGAGGGAATGCTTCTCAAACCTTTATGCTAATAAGTTTGAGAACCTGGAAGAAATGGACGATTTCCTACCAAATATAGATTTGCCAAAACTAAACCAGGATGAGTTAAACCAACTAAGTCTCATATCAAGCATCGAAATAGAAACAGCAATAAGAGACTTCTCATCCAAGAAAAGCCCATGACTGGACGGACTTACAGCAGAATTCTACAAGGCCCTCAAAGCAGAACTCACACCAATACTTCTCCAACACTTCAATGAAATTTAAAGAGAAAGTTCACTACCAAACTCTTTCTATGAAGCCATCATAACCCTCATCCCTCCCAGGCAGGGAGTTATCAAAGAAAGAGAACTATAGACCCATTGCTTTGATGAACATCGATGCAAATCTTATCCACAAAATTTTGGCTAATTGACTTCAACAACTCATCCAAAAAATCATACACCACAATCAAACAGGATTCATTTCAGGGATGCAAAGCTGGTTCAATATACAAAAATCAATTAATATAATTCATCACATCAACAAGAACAAGGATAAGAACCACATGGTCATTTCAATAGATGCAGAAAAAGCATTTCACAAGATCGAACACCTCTTTATGATGAAGGCTCTTGAAAAACTAAGAATCAATGGAACATTCATCAATACAGTAAAGGCTGTATATGACAAACCTACAGACAGCATTATACTTAATGGTGAAAAACTAAAGCCATTTCCTCTTAACTCAGGAACAAAACAAGGATGTCCACTCTCTCCACTTCTCTTCAATTTATTATTAGAATGCCTAGGTACAGCAATAAGACAAGATGCAAACATAAATGGGATCCAAATAGGAAAAGATGAAATAAAACTCTCCATTGTTGCAGATGACATGATCTTGTATTTAAAGAACCCCATGGACTCCACTCCCAAAGTACTTGAGCTGATTCAAAATTTTGGCAAAGTAGCAGGGTATAAAATTAACCCTCAAAAAACAATGGCTTTGGTACCATATCTTAGCTAAAGTAAATAATGCTTCAATAAACATAGTTGTGCTGGTAGCTTTAGTCTGGTCTTGTTAGTGATCATTCGAGTAAATGCCCAAAAGTGGGATTGCTGGGTCAAAGGGGAGCTCTATGTGGAGTCTTTTGAGGAACTTCCATACTAGTTTCCAAAGATGCCCCTCTGTAGATGAATGGATCAAGAAAATGTTGTATATATACACAATGGAATTCTATGCCTCCATCAGAAAGAATGGCATTGCCCCATTTGTTAGGAAATGGAAAGACTTGGAAAAAATTATATTGTGAAGTAAGCCAAGCCCAAAAAACAGAGGTCCCATGGTTTCCCTTATTTGCAATAACTAGTATATGTCTGAGACAAGCAGAAACACTCAGATAAGTTGATGTTAGGTGAAATGAATCCCAAGACAAGGACTCAAGTGGTTTTTCTTTCTTCTATTGTTTCTAACATATTTATAAGATGATTTTTTGTTGCTTTGTATGTCCCTCCCCCACGGTATAACCCCTGTTTTCACTGTATTTGATGTTGGTTTATTTTGTGGAGGGAAGGGAAAAAACAAATTGTTTCAATAGGGATACAGGTGCACCCATTACAAGAAGGAGATGTACAAGATGTTATGTCGAAAAACGAACTTGACAACTTTGGCGTGGGGGGAAGAGGGGGATGGGGGGAGTATGGGAAGGGAAACAAAGAGGAGGCAACAATGCTTGATAAGAAATGTACTCATTACCTTGCTCATGTTATTGTAACCACTCTGTATGGTATTTTCACAATAAAAAAATGTTGACGTTAGGTGAAATGAACCCCAAGATAAGGACACAAATGTTTTTTTCTTTCTTGCTATTGTTTCTAATGCATTTATAAGGTGACTTTTTTGTTGCTTTGTATGCTCCTCCCCCACTGTATAACCCCTGTTTTCACTGTACTTATTGGTATAATTTGGGGAGAGGAGGGAAAAAACAAATTGTTTACATAGGGATACAGGTGGAACCATTGCAACAATGAGATGTACAATATGCTAGGTCAAAAAAACGAACTTAACTTTGGTGGGGGAGGGGGCGTGGGGGGAGGCCGCGGAAATGTAGTTGTGGAGATGAGACAGCAGGGATGGTAGGTGAACACCAAAGGAGGAGGAAACAACGCTTGATAAGAAATGTACTCATTACCTTGCTCATGTAATTGTAACCACTCTGTAAGGTATTTAAGGTTACAATGGTTTTTCTGTATGCCAACAACTAGAAGAGCACATCTGAATTCAAGAAAGCAACTCTTTTGTAATACCCACCACAAAAATAAAATACCTAGGACCTCTATGTTGAAAACTTTAAAAACCTGTAAAAGGAAGTCAAAGCAGAATTTAGGAAGTGGAAAAACCTCCCATGCTCCTGGATTGGAAGGATCAACATCATGAAAATGGCAATACTTCACAAGGCTATCTAAAATTCAAAGTGATACCTATAAATATTCCAACCTCATTCTTCAATAAAATGGAAGCAATCCAAAAATTCATATGGAACAATAAAAAACCCCGAATAGCAAAAATGATCTTTAACAGAAGGAACAGTGCTGGAAGAATATCAGTACCAAATTGTAAACTCTACTACAAAGCCATAGTAATCAAAACAGCTTGGTACTGGCACAAGAACAGACCTCAGGACCAATGCAATAGAATTGAAAACCCAGAAATGAACCCCCAGACCTATATCCACCTAACCTTTGATAAGGGAGCTAAAAAAATTAGAATGGTGCTTCAGTAAATGGTGCTGGTAAAATTGGTTAATCGGGTTCCGGGAAGATGGCAGAGGAGAAGCTGGAATCTGAACAAGCTCTCGCATAGAAAGCAGTTTTAGAGTTCCAGTGAACAGTCCTAAGCCAGAGAATCACACCAAGTGTGCCATCACAGGACAGAGAGTTAGACAAGAGAGGGGAAGCCAAGGCAAAAAGACACATTTGAGTGCTCGCCAGCAGCCACCGCGGTGGCGGCAGCAGACTCACAGCAGAGAACGCAGCCGGGCCATAACTGAGCACTCACACAGAGAGTCCGGGACGAAGGAGCCAGACGCAGCAGGCGAGCGGATTCTACTCAACACCAGCAAGAACCAACAAAGAGCGGACATCATCATCCTGCAGCTGGAAGACCAGAGACGACCCAGGATCCAAGACTCGGCTTGAGTAGAAGCCCGACATCCTCACTCCTTCTCAGGGAGCAGAGGAGGGAAGGCCACCCCTCCCCCCCAGCACCAGTGATCTCCATCTTGAATACCGACAAAGCTCGGAGGAGCTGCCAGCTCCAACCCAGGCCTTGGAATAAAACGAGTCATTTAGCAGGTCACAAGAACTTAACGGCGAAGTGACCTGCCAGACTCCATCCAGGGAAAAGTCACCCAGGTCAGGCGCCAGCCATTGGAGTGGCTTTCCTCACTGGGTAACCAGAGCCAGAGGCTGCCCCTCCCTCTAGCAGCCTCAACAATCAATTGAAAAACAGAAACCCTGAGAATGGCTCCAGGCTGGGCTCTGTGAG
>NW_012267296.1:5914865-5950586 GCF_000151885.1 Dipodomys ordii
GGAAAAACCAGTTGTTTAAAGATACAGGTGGACCTGTTGCAACAATGAGAAGTACAAGTTGTCATGTCCAAAATGAGCTTTACAACATTGGTGTGGGGGGGGAGGAAGAGGGGGAAGGAGAAAGATTGGGATTGGGGGGGAGGGGGAGGCTGGGGAAGGATGTGAAGGTTAAACAAAAGGAGGAGGCTACAATGCTTGGTAAGAAATGTACGCATTATCCTGCTCATGTAATTGTAACCCCTCTGTACAGTATCTTCACACATAAAATAAAATAAAAAAAGAAAAAACAATTGGTTAATCACCTGTAGAAAACTAAAGCTAGATACTTATATATCACGCTGCCCCAGAATCAACTCAAATTGATCAAAGATCTAAAAGTCAAAGCAGACATCCTGAAAAGATGACAGGAAAGAATAGAACAAACCCTAGGTCTCCTAGGCATAGGCAGACATTTTCTCAATACAGACTCACAATCACAGCAAATCAAAGAAAGTTTGGATTGCAGCACTTCTGCATTACAAAGGACAAAGCTAGCAAGATCAATAGAAAGTCCCATGGATTGAGAGAAGATCTTCACTAGCCACACAATAGATAAAGGTCGCATATCTAAAATATACCTGGAAACCAAAAAATTAAATCCCCCAACAACAAATCCTCACAGAAACAACTGCCCAATAAACAAGTGGGCTAAAGACTTAAAGAGAAACTTCTCTGAAGAGGAAATAAGAATGGCCAATAGACATATGAAGAAAGGTTCAACCTCTCTAGCTACAAATAAAAGGCAAATAAAAACAACATTGAGATAAATATTCTGTTTGAGCCGGGCACCAATGGCTCATGCCTGTAACCCTAGCTACCCAGGAGGCTGAGATATGAGGATCGCAGTTCAAAGCCAGCCCAGGCAGGAAAGTCCATGAGACTCTTATCCCCAATAAAGCACCAGAAGGGCTAAAAAGGTGGCTCAGTGGTGGAGTGCTTGCCTTGCATGCATGAGGCCCTGGGTTCGATTCCTCAGCACCACATAAACAAAAAAGAAAAAAACCTGGAAGTGAAGTGGCACTGTGGCTCAAGTGGTAGAGTGCTAGCCTTGAGCTGAAGAGCTGAGGGCCAGCGCCCAGGCCCAGAGTTCAGGCCCCATGACCGGACCCCCCCCCCAAAAAAAAACGCACTAGAAAACAGCAAATGGTGCTGTCGCTCAAGTGGTAGAGCACTCACGTTGAGCTGAAGAGCACAAGGACAGCGCCCAAGCCCAGAGTTCAAGCCCCATGACTGCCAAAAAATAAAATTTAGTACAAAAGAAGACATAATAAATTGCATCACTCTATGTTTCAAAACTTTCCAATTGATTATAAACTTGTCCCTAGTCACCTTTTCATCAATCTCCTATTACTGGTTCCCTCATTCATTCACGTTGTTGTAGCCACATTTCCTTTTGTGGCATTGTTGACCTACAACACTCAAATCCTGAGCCCTCTATCTGGTTTCACTTGTCCTTGACGGCTATACACCTGAACCCTTCACTTTCTTTGTTATGTTTTTATATTAGCATAAATTAATTCAAAAAGGAGATTATATTGCAACAGTTTCAAATTGCATACACTATACTTTAATCACATTCATCCCATCTGTACATTTTTAGCCACCCTTCCTTTCCCCATCTTTTTAAAGCAGTTTTTGGTGGATTTCATTGTGCTATTTTCATGCATAACATATTATATGCTTCTATTATATTTACACCATCCTTTACCTTCTCCTTTCCCCCTCTTAACACCCTCTGGGATGCCCCATATACCCCAGTAATTCTTTTATAATCATGTCTTAATTTTTAGGTCTAAATTCCACCTAAAGTGAGAACATGGTATTTGTCTGTCTGAGCACGGTTTATTTCACTTAATATGATCATCTCCAGTTGCATCCGTTTTCTACTAGTTTCCCAACAACAAATAATCAGGTAAAACATCTGCGGGACAGATATAAAATGTAGCCAAATGGAAGAAAGCTATCAGAAGGCAAATAGATTGGTCCATTACATCCTTAATCTTTTTCCTCAAATCTATGCCAGCAAGGTCTTCTCTGTTTACTTTGTCCACAATTGCTGCCCTCTCCATTTTTCACATTTCAAGTTCTCTTCCAAGCTACCACTTTTTCCTTTAGCATTTATTGCTGTATAACGTACTATATACACTTTAAAAGTTTACCATCTCTATTGTCTGTCTCTACCCAGTAGAATATTTGTTATTTAAAGGAGTTTGCTTTTTCAACTTAATTTGCTCATTGCATTGTATGCCTATGATATGCAAATGCCCAGGAATATATAGGTGCACAAGAAATGCGGTTTATTTTTAAAGAAACTAAAAGGGGGTTGGGAAGGTGACTCAGTCGTAGAGTGCTTGTCTTGCGTGCATGAGGCCCTAGATTAGATTCCTCAGCACCACATAAGCATAAAAATCCAGAAGTGGTGCTGTGGCTCAAGTGGTAGAGAGGTAGCCTTGAGCTGAAGAGCTGAGGGACAGTGCCCAGGCTCAGAATTCAGGCCCCATGACTCTCTCTCTCTCTCTCTCTCTCTCTCTCTCTCTCTCACACACACACACACACACACAAACACACACACACACACACACACACACACACAAAAGAAATGGAAAGAATACATGAGTGATTCGTAATGAAGAATACAAGGGGACTTTAGAAACAAGGGCATATTGGTTCAGATACATCCAAGGAAGAATTCCCAAAATGGATAAGAATCTAGGCTTTTAAAACCACTGAGGGAGGCAGAGGAATGAGGTAATTAGTGTAAAAGACACGTTGCCAACTGTAGCCCAAGAAGTTGAATTAAACTATATATTTTTTATTATTCTGAGAATACTGTACAGTGGAGTTACAATTACATGGGAAAGATAATGAGTACATTTCTTATCAAGCATTGTTGCCTCCTATTTGTTTCCCCTTCCAATCCCTTCCCATACCACCCCACCTCCTCCCACCCGATCCTTCCCCCCCACCACCAAAGTTGTACAGTTCTTTTTTCAACATAATGACTTATACATCTCATTGTTGCAATGGGTCCACCTGTATCCCTAGTTAAACAAATTGTTTTTTTCCCTTCCACTCCCCAAATTACACTAAAATCAAATACAGTGAAAACAGGTGTTATACCATGGGGGAGGGAAATACAAAGCAACATAGAAATCATCTTATAAATATGTTAGAAACAATTGCATGAAAGAAAAAAAACATTTAAATACTTATCTTGGGGTTCATTCCCGAAACATCAATTTATCTGAACTTTTCTGCTTGACTCAGACATATACTAGTTAGTGGAAATAAGGGAAACCACGTGACTTATGTTTCTTAAATACTCAAATTGTGTAAATGATGGTAGGACATTTTCTACTGTATAATATTTTTGGTGTTCATATGCTAGTTTATTCATCTTATTATTTAGGGATAATAACATGATGACAGCTGTCAATAACCAATTATAATACCAGAAAATTCAAAGAAAAAATTTTTGCAGACCATGCTTTTCCATTTAATTCTAAAAGGTATTACCTCATTTTCATATACCAGGCTGAAAGACAATTTACACTATTTCTCTGCTAATTTTTGCTTACTGCTGAAGGAAAGATGGTTTCCAATATACTTTAAATACTTGATTCATATCCATCATTGATAGAAAAAAGAGAAGGAAGATGAGGAAGTAGGAAGAAAGAGAAAATGCCACATGGATTCAAGAGTTGAGATAACAGACAGTAAATCTCCCAAAAACAAATCTTCAAAGAAACAACTGCCCAATAAATAAGTGGGCTAAAGATTTAAAGAGAAACTTCTCAGAAGACGAAAGAATGATGGCCAATACACACATGAGGAAATGCTCAACCACCCTAGCCATAAAAGAAATGCAAATCAAAACAACATTGAGATACCACCTCACCCCAGTTAAAATGGCTATAATCAAGAACTCTAATAAGAACAGATGCTGGAGGGGATGTGGACAGAAGGGAACCTTACTGCATTGTTGGTGGAAGTGTAAACTTGTTCAACCACTTTGGACAGTAGTATGCAGGTTTCTCAAAAGACTCCACATAGAGCTCCACTATGACCCAGCAATCCCACTTTTGGCCATTTACCCAAATGTTCACAAACAAGACCACACTAAAGCTACCAGCATGACTATCTTTATTGCAGCCTTATTTACCATAGCTAAGATACGGAACCAACACAGATGTCCCTCAGTAAATGAATGAATCAAGAAAATGTGGTATATACACACAATGGAATTCTATGCCTCCATCAGAAAGAATGACATTGTCACATTTGTTATGAAATGGAAAGACTTGGAAAAAATTAAATTAAGTGAAGTAGGCCAGGCCCAAAGAAACATAGGTCCCATGGTTTCCCTTATTTGCAATATCTAGTATATGTCTGAGTCAAGCAGAAAAGGTCAGATAACTGAAGTTAGGGAAATGAACCCTAAGATATATATTCAAATGTGTTTTTTTCCTTTCATGCAATTGTTTCTAACAATTGTTTATAAGATTATTTCTTTGTTGCTTTGTATGTCCCTCCCCCACAGTATAATCCCTGCTTTCACTATATTTGATATTGGTATAATTTGTGGAGGGGAAGGGAAAAAACAAATAATTTAAATAGGGATACAAGTGGACCCACTGCAACAATGACATGTACAAGTCGTTATGTCGAAAAGGAACTTTACAGTTCTTGATTTTAGCCATTCTAACTGGAGTGAGGTGGTATCTCAATGTTGTTTTGATTTGCATTTCTTTTATGGCTAGGGAGGTTGAGCATTTCTTCATGTGTCTATTGTCCATCCTTCTTTCATCTTCAGAGAAGTTTCTCTTCAAGTCTTTAGCCCACTTATTTATTGGGCAGTTGTTCTTTGAGGATTTGTTATTGGGGGATTTAGTTATTTGAGTTCCAAGTATATTTTAGATATGAGACCCTTGTCTGTTGTATGGCTAGTAAAGATCTTCTCCCAATGTGTGGGCTTTCTACTGATCTTGCTAGCTATGTCCTTTGCCATGCAGAAGCTCTGAAACTTCATGCAATCCCATTTGTCCTACCTTTATTTCATTTGCTGTGTTTCCGGGTCTCTATTAAGAAAATTTCAGACTGTGCCAAGTAGACCTAGGGTTTCTCCTATTCCATCCTGTAATGTTTTCAGTGTCTGCTTTGACTCCGAGGTCTTTGATCCATTTGGAGTTGATTCTGGTGCAGGGTGATATATAAGTATCTAGCTTTAGTTTTCTACAAGTAGTTAACCAATTTTGCCAGCTCCATTTAGTGAAGAGGATGTCTTTCTTCCATTCTATTTTTTTAGTTCCCTTATCGAAGATTAGATGACTATATGTCTGTAGGTTCATTTCTGGGTTATCAGTTCTATTCCATTGTGGAGGGCATGTGGACAGAAGGGAATCTTACTGCATTGTTGGTGGGAGTGTAAACTTGTTCAACCACTTTGGAAAATAGTATGGAGGTTCCTCAAAAGACTCCACATAGAGCTTCCCTATGATCCAGCAATCCCACTTTTGGGCATTTACCCAAATGTTTACAAACAAGAACACACTAAAGCTACCAGCATGACTATGTTTATTGCAGCACTATTTACTATAGCTAAGATATGGAACCAACCCAGATGCCCCTCCATAGATGAATGGTTCAAGAAAATGTGGTATATAAACACAATGGAATATATGCCTCCATCAGAAAGAATGGCATTTCCCCATTCATTAGGAAATGGAAAGGCTTGGAAAAAATTATATAAAGTGAAGTAAGCCAGGCCCAAAGAAACATATGTCCCATGGTTTCCCTTATTTGCAATATCTAGTATATGTCTGAATCAAGCAGAAAAGATCAGATAAGGTGATGTTAGGGAAATGAACCCTAATATATTTATTCAATTTTTTTTCTTTTTTCTTCATGTGATTGTTTCTAACACATTTATAAGATTATTTCTTTGTTGTTTTGTATGTCCCTCCACCACAGTATAACCCATGTTTTCACTGTATTTGATGTCGGTATAATTTGTGGAGGGGAAAGGGGAAAACAAATGGTTTAAATAGGGATACAGGTGGACCCATTTCAACAATGAGATGTACAAGTCTTTATGTTGAAAATGAACTTTAGAAATTTGGTGGGAGGCGGGGAGGAGGATTGGGTGGGTGGGTGGGTGGAGGATGGGAAGGTATGGGAAGGGGAAACAAAGGAGGACACTACAATGCTTGATTAGAAATGTACTCATTATCTTGCCCATGTAATTATAACCCCTCTGTCCAGTATTTTCACAATTACAAAAAAAAAAGAAAACGAACTTTACAACTTTGGGGTGGGGGGAGTAGAGGAGGAAGGGAAGAGATGGGAAGGGGAAACAAAGGAGGAGGCTACAATGCTTGATAAGAAATGTACTCATTATCTTGCCCATTTAATTGTAACCCCTCTGTACAGTATTTTCTAAATAAAAAATAAATTTTAAAAAATCCTAAAAAAAGAAATATACTCATTATCTTGCCCATATAATTGTAACCCCTCTGTACAGTATTTTCACAATTAAAAAAAAAAGAAAATGAACTTTACAACTTTGAGGGGGAGAGTAGGGGAGGATGGGAAGGGATGGGAAGGGGAAACAAAGGAGGAGGCTATAATGCTTGATAAGAAATGTACTCATCTTGTCCATGTAATTGTAACCCCTCTGTACAGTATTTTCACAATAAAAAAGAAAAAAAGGAAAAAAAAGTTATATGTTGATGAAGTTACATTGATTTTTTTTAGCCCTTAATTCTTACCTATTGTGAGGTTGTCAACCAAATATTGATAGATATTTATTGAGCAATACAGTTTATCTCTTTCAGCTACTTTTGGGCCAGCTGAATGTCACTGCTTGCTGACATATGTTCCCATGCTGTTTTTGCCTATTTATAAAGAAGCCAAATAACTCCACCTTTGTCCTTCCTTGTAGTTATTATCAACCTAATGTACATTTGCCTACTAGGTAATCAGGTCTAATACATTCTCAGGTATCTATAATAGCTTGATTAAATGTACACATTAACTAAAGCTACTGAACACTTGGAAATGTTCTGCTTTTATGAGATTACAGTGAAATTGTGCAGAAGGAAGCACTGTAATATATTAGAAATTATTTCTTCCAAATGGGATTCACATAGTCATTGGATGCTATATGTGAGAGACCATCATTATAAATTAGACACTATATTCATGTAACATTTCAGTTAGGATTCATGTATAATACTTCCCTCTTAACATATCTATACCCAAGGCAAAATATATTCCTAAGATGTATACTTAGATGTACAATTGAATTTAGTGGCACATCAGTAGAAAGATAAGGTTGTCTTAACTAGAGAACTTGTCTATATAAAATAAATTATGAATATAAAATGCTTCCCAAAAGACAGAGCTCCTTATTAAATCACTGAATCATAGTAAACTCTGTGTGTGTCCAAAAGTCAGAAAAGAATGTCTCAGGCTGAAGTTAATGTAACAAGATTCTCTAGACATCCTTGGGCTGTATTTTTCAAACTTAGTTCAGAACCTCTCACCTCCATTCTCCTTTCTATCCTGTATCTTGTTATTTTTTATTTATTTATTTATTTGTCAGTTGTGGGGCCTAAACTCTGGGCCTGGGCACTGTCCCTCAGTTCTTCAGCTCACGTCTAGTGCTCTACCACTTGAGCCACAGTACCATTTCCAGCTTTTTATGCTTATGTGGTGCTGAGGAATTGAACCCAGGGCCTCATGCATGCAAGGCAAGCACTCTACCACTGAGCCACCTTCCCAGCCTCCTCTATCTTGTATCTCAAGAGAAGCCAGAAGAAACATACATTCTTATAAATTCATGGATAGTAGTTATGACCCTTTTTATCATCTCTATTATATTTCTTGACATTTTTAACACATCTGCTTTATTCAATATTTTGGCATTAAAAATAAATATATTCTTTCATAGCTTACAAACAACTGCTCTTTTAGTAATAGTTAACAGATTGAATGCATTAGAATTTTCTAAAGAAATACCCTCTGTCAGGAAACCTTTCCTGTAATAATTATACTTGACTAGCATCAATTAAATATATTTTAAATTATTCAAATTACTTAGCACTTACTCAATTTAAAATGGTGTTTTGTTCTATTTCCTAAAACATAATGGATGTCCTTTGAAAATATCAGGAGTATTAATGAATGAGTATACTAATTTTAAGAGATGATGATCACATCTCTGTGCATCGTTCCCTAATAGTAATAATAATGATGACCACTAATTATTACAGGTGAATATTTATTTAGCACTTATTACATGTCAGAAAAAGGTGGATAAGTTATTTTCATACCTACCAGGAACTTGCAACATCATCGATATTATAAAGTAAATATCTATGCAATGGTAGTATTTAAGAAATAAGTGAAAGTGCCAAAAATATACATGCTACAAGAGGTGCAGAGTAAGAAAGTAATCATTACTCCCCTGACTAATCACAAAAAAACTTCATGGAAAAGGTGGCAGAGATATATGGAATAAACAGAGACTAAGAAAGGAAGGTAATTATATTCAAAACAATAGAAACAGAAATAGCAGTAATAATAATAACAGTTATCAATGACTGCTAACAATATATTGTTAACAATAGAATAAGTGGTTTTGTTTTTGCTCTGTTTTCATTTTTTGCCTTCTCACATTTTTTATTTATTTATTTATTATTGTGAAAATACTGTACAGAGGGGTTACAATTACATGGGCAAGATAATGAGTACATTTCTTATCAAGCATTGTAGCCTCCTCCTTTGTTTCCCCTTATAGTATCAAATAGTTGTACAAGGGGATTGGCCCTTTTGTCACAATCCACATCAAATCAGTGACAAACTTGTGAGAATTCTCACTTTGGGATCCCTCTCAGATTCACTTTTTCATTGCAATAACCTTTTGATATCATCATCTTAGCTCTCACTTTTTTTTAGCTTGGATTCCATGCTCTCCTGCAATCTTCACATTTAAGAAGTATTTATTGTCTCAAACAAGTTAACAAATGAAAATAGGAAGGAGGGCAAAATAGGGTTTTTGTACTCTAAAATTCTACCTATAAGCATATATGGAAAAATCAATCAAGTAAGAGGATGAAGGGCAGGAATGTAAGGGGAAAGGAAGTAGAAGTATGTTCCAAGGACACAGAACATTAATAAACTCCCTAAAATAAAAAGGAAAATACACCAGAATGGTTGAACTGAAAAAGGAAAGCAAAAGAGGGAGAAAATAGTTTGAGATGAGATTGGCTACGTCTTTTTACAAAAATTTCTCCTTATAAAAGGAGAAAAAAGAAGACAAAGTAGCTTTGAGATGAGATTGCCAATGGTGGATAAGGATTAAATCTTTACAGCAAAATACTCTTCACTCTCCAATCTCAGCACTATTGTTATGTTTGGCCAATCAATTCTTTGTTTTGGAGATGGCTGCTTTATGCATTATAGGGTGATATTAATTATAGTGGCATTCGTAGCTGTTACTCACTAGATGCTAGAAGTACTGCTTCACAAAAGGTGCTAAAAATAAATACATGCAAATAATGCCTAATGAGAACCACAAGCATAGGACCTTGAAAACATTGTTAAAATATTTGAACTTTTCTAAGAGCCAGATAATCATAACAGCATTGTGGAAGGAAGACTAATTTTTATGACCAGTCAAGAATGAAGATAGGTAAGTGAAGTAATTATGCAATATCTAAATGTTGTTCTTACTATTTCCCAGTGCTACCATTCTGGCTTAAATGGGAGAGATTTCTGTAATGCCCCCATCACTAACTATAATTATTTCTAACTTTGTGGCTCACTATGCTCTTAAAACCTCGAGTTCAACTTTTCTAACAATTCAAATGTCCTCCAAATTCACTTAAGTTCTGGCTTCCAATATACCTACTTTCTGACCTTTTACCATGTACAAACCATTTCAAACTATTTGTCTTTCCTAACTACTAACTTGAATTCATAACCTAAAAATCTATATATATTGAAGCATCATACATTCTTAATTTAGTACCTAAGGCTAATTTGGGAGGTGGATTCATATTTACAATTAGTATATCTACCAATCAAACTCATAAGAAACACAAACAGTTTACATCTCATACATTTTCCAGATTATGGAGGAAAATTTATAGCCAAGAACAGGTATTTTGATTTAATTAAAATTCAAACATTATTTACCAAAATGAATAATGTTTGTGCTCTTTACCTAACCAATTCTAATACAAATATATCACAGAAGAAAATAGGAAAATAAGATTAGAATAGGAATATATTAGTTACTAAAATGGTTATATATTATATGAAAATGCTGAAGAAATGTCTAATTTTCAGTATAGGAAATAAAATGCAATGTTGCAAACAGTCATTTTTATTACAATTTTTTTCACCTTCTAGCAGAAGATTTGGAATCAAAATTAACATCATTTCTTATATTAACTGAGGTATATTATTATATTAATTGTTAGCTTGATTCCAAATGTTAATATCAAAATTACAAATTACATTGTCAAGGCTCCTAAGTTGAAGAGTCTTCATTGGAATTGTAAGAAATATATAAAATATATAATACAATATTGATATATACATAAAATACACAAGTAGCAGAATGGCCTGATATCCTATCTTATATAATTGGCATATGTAATCCTCCAAAGGAAATGTGGATTAAAAATTTTTATTCTATCCAAATCTTAACTTAAATAAAAAAATAATTGATTGGAAAATTATTTACAGACATTTTCTGAAATCTCATCTATAAAAGCTAGATAGTTTTAGTATGTATGCTATGTTGTTCTCATAGCACTTAAATCAAGTAGTTTCTGTATTTTATATTAATTTTCTCCGACTGTTGATAATTCTACATCTTCTTATAAATCATTGTCCAAAGTTATTGGAAAGGACTTTAAAATAAGTAAAATAATATTGTCTATTGTTTTGGGTTAATGACATAAGTGGCTGAATAATAAAAGAATGTTTTCAGACATCAAAATATAAAATAATTTCTTTTTTGATATATTGGTAGTAAAACCAAGTCAGGAGATTTGTTTTTTTTTTTTATTTTTTTCAGGTAATAAACATGTTTACTAATTCAGCAGAGATTGTTTTATACCAGGTTGCCAGCTTTCACTTTATCAGATGATTCTAAGATTCTTGACAACTCATCAACCCTGTGTTAAACACAATCTAATAGATTAAGATATTGAGTAGACCTTCTTGTATGAAATGTTGGAAACTTTTCATAGGAGCTCACAAGGCCCTGATCTAAAAGTAACCATGGGGTGCCAGTGATGAAAGACTTTGTTACCATGGTGTCATCTCATAAATCATCAATTATTGTCTCTTATTATGAAGGTGACAGCCACATACTGTCAAAAACGGATCTACATTTTTGTCTAGTTTTAAGATTTTTTTCCTAGACATCATTTGCTTTGTAAAAGAAATGTCATGACAACCATAGAACACTTAAGCTTATTATTGAGTACTAAGGCATTCATTTGGACATTGTCAGCTTGGCATTTCAACATCCCAATCTTTTTTGCATTATTCAGTACATTATCTCAACAGTTCATAAATACATTTCTAAGCATATGTTTATAGTACCATAAAGTAAACCCAACACAAGCAATGGAACATTTCTGTTGCTATGACAACCTAAACTGATCAATTTACTGTCACTATTTTTTTAAAAAGGCACTCTCCTGTGGCCGTAAATACTAATTACAAACGCAAGCCATTTGCTAACATGCTCAGCTTACAGATTAAAGCAGTTCATGCCTAATTTATCATTTAATGTGTCCTCCCACATTTGTAGTGCGGTACAGAATGAATAATGACTTCACTTGTTTACAACATCTCCAACTTAATTTAACTAATTATTTTCCAGTTGCTGGAATTTAGTTGTGCTGCTGTGAATTCAGTAAACTTAATAGATTTGTAAGGCACAAGGAAAGTTCTTCAATTTCTGGATTAAGGTTGGAAGGTTTGCTTAAAACTTCTTATAACGGCTCCTTTAAAAGAAGGCAGCTATATTTGAACTAGGAAAGTTACAAAATGTTTGAGAATATACAGAAAAGTCATATCCAGTTCAGGACAATTAAATATAGAACTAACGTATTTCATTAAAACCGGAAGAGAACAATATGGTAAAAGTAAAGCTGATACAGCAATTGAGTTGTATAAGTCTGAAAAAAGGCTAGTTTCACAGGGGAAAAATAAATCTATTAGATAGTCATACTGCATGAAATCTAATAATAAACAATTGCTTTCTTACCCATATACATTGTTTATACAAGTCCTAAAGTCTATACTTCCATTTTTTTGCGGCAGAGATAGAGAGGGTCAGAGAACTCATAAATGTGTAAATAAAAACAATGATGTAGAATTGTTGGACTACCGCTGGAGAATGTATAACTCTGAGAAATGAGGAAATTATTACCCTATACAGTTTTTTATACTAAAATCTTCATTTCTACTTTCTAAATGAATTGCATGATGGCCAGAGGAATGTCAGTATGGATCATCACCATATAAAGAGGAAAAAAAAGAGTAAAAGAAGAAGACCCCTACATTGATTCTGCATAGTGTCTCACCTCAAAGCCTAAACTTTGTTCTAAACATTTTGCTATTTCCCAAACTAAACCAATTGTTCCTAGACTTTAAGTAATTCACTTAATCTTCCCCCCAAAAGCTGGCAAATTCTCAAATGCATATATTATAATCATGTGACAATTGATTTTCTGAACGGATAAGCAACTCTGGGGATGTTTACTGACTACGATGTTTAGTAGAGATTTGGGGAAAGATGTAAAGATTTAAGGTCACACTACTTTTTCTCAACACAGTATACTACTTAATGAAGATGGAACCTCCAGCACATCTCCACCCTGTCTTCAGTTTAACAGAAGGGATCCTTCCCCTTTAGTGTTAATCAGCACAAATTATACATCCAAAGGTAGTAAAAAAAAAAAAAACCTTTAGTGGATCTCCTGTGATTGCACAAGGAGTAACAAAGCCCTTCCAACTGCTCTCAACTCACCAGCTGTAGCTCCAGCACTCTAGGGCTCTATGGGACTCTGACAGTCTGTGCTCATGGGTTTCCCTTTCCTGCTAGTACTAGCTCAGTGTTTCCACAGCAGGAATTTCACATCACCACAATGTCCAGGTGAAAGCTCCAGTGCCCTTACTTCAAAGGAAAATCTGGACAGTGTAAAGCAATAAAAACTAACCAGTCAACCATTGTCTAGGAGCATATGCTCAGCAAAACAAAGAATGGAATCAAAAGTTTGGGGGTCTTTTTTACATATATATAGTTGATTGGGCTGTGCATTCTGCCCATATTTTGTCACATGAATACAGAATTAAAAAAGCCAATTTATAAAATATAAATAATAAAATCTAAAACTATAAAAATAAAAACATGATATAAGCAATTATGATTAATTCAACTTCATAATAAATATTCATTGAATATTAGAGAAAATGTCACAAAAATATAGTATAGATACTCAAGATGCAATGATTAGCAAAACAAACCCCATTAAAGTGCTTGATAAATCTGTACTGAACTAAACACTTTCCAAGAATTTTCACAACTTGATTTTGTTCATATTTCTTCTAGACAAGTCTGTAAGAAACATTTCTCACTTCACTTTATAGATAAGAAATTGACAGATCTTGGTCCAGTGCAATGACTTGGGCCTGTAACACAGGCCCCAGAGACTCAGGCCACCCTAGGCAAAAAAAAAAAAAAATTCTATATACATTTTTGTAAGTTGGGGAAGGGAAGGGGTATAGTAGAATGCTTAAATAGGGATGCAGGTTGAGACAATGAGATGTACAGGACTCTATGTTGAATATGAACTTTACAATGTCGGGGGGAAGGGAGGAGTTGGGGAGGTTGGGAGTGAAGTGATGGTAGGGGAAAAACAAAGGAGGAGGTAACAATGCTTGATAGGAAATGTACTCATTACCCTACTCATGTAACTGTAACCCCTCTGTACAGTATTTTTACAATAAAAATATATATTAAAAAATAAAAAAATAGAGGAGACCGGAGAAAGATGGCAGAGGAGAAGCTGGAGGCTAAACAAGCTCTCGCATAGAAACCAGTTTTAGTGTTCCAGTGAACAGTTCGAGGCTAGAGAATCACACCAAGTGTGCCATCACAGCACAGAGAGTTTGGCCAGAGAGGGAAAATCCAGGCAGCATGGTCAAGGAGACAGATCTGAGCACATGCCAGTAGCTGCAGCTATGGCAGCTGTGGTGGTGGCCATGGCCACCATACCAACAGGGAAAGTCCAGGACAAAGACAAAGGAGCCAGATATGGCATGCAAGTGAACGCTACCAGCAAGAACTCACAAGGAGCACAGATCTTCATACTGCTGATCTCAGACCAGGGATGGCCCAGGAGCCAAGAGCCTAGTGTGAGTAGGACCCTGGCATCCTCACTCCTCATGGAGCCATGGTGGAAAGGCAATTCCTCCCCCACAACCGGAGAAGATTTCCATCTTTGATACTGAAAAACGCCAGACAATTCCAACCCAGGCCTTGGAAGAAAACAATTGGAGCCATTAGCAGGTCACTGGAACCTGACCTAACCTGCCAGGCTAAGTTCCACCCAGGGGAAAGACACCTCGCCCAGGCAGAGAAAGCTCAGCCCACAGAGGAGTGACTGTCTTCACTGGGTAAACAGAGCCAGAGGCTGCCCCTCTGCATGGAAGCCTAAACAATTGAAATTCAGTAAACATAAACCCTGAGAATGGCTCCAGGCTGGGCTCTGTGACTGTCTCAGGAGCTTGCCTCTCAGGGAAAAGCTACTGTTTGCTGTTATGGCTCAACCCTACACAGAACCTAGCCTCATCACAGCACCTCCAAACTAGAGGAAACAGCCATCTCCCTCTTTTGTAATACTCAGAGAAGATCTCCCTCCCACTGAACTAGTCTGGGAGGAGGATCACAAAGTCCTGGGTAAGGCAGATCTCTCTGCCTTCTTAAACAAACCAACTTAAAAAGCAAATCAAGCCACAGGAAAAAAAACCACAAGCGGACAAGAGACCCCACCAAGGGATTCTTTATGGACACAGGGAAGATACAAGATCTTCCCCCTCCCCCCAAAAAATCAAAGAACTCTTTGTTTCTACCTACTTTTAATTACTATTTTTTAAATTATTTTCTTCTTTTCTTTTTTCGTTCATAATTGTTATTCAAGGAGTGTTTTTCTGTTGTATGTATGCTTTTTTTTAAATTTCTTTTGACCTTTTGGTCCTTTTTTGACTTTTTCTTTTCTTATTTTTTTGTTTTCTCTTTCTTTTTTGCATGGCTTAATGGCTGCTCTGGTGAGCCTCAGATATATACACGTCATTGATTATTAGACCTTATACCTCATTGTGTACATGCTTAATCAAGAAACTATTGCTCAATTCACAACCTCTTAGGCTTAGCTTCTTTAATAGAAGTATTATTTCTTTATACCTATATAACTTTCAAGTATTCAAATTTTAAGAATTTTATTTTTCATTTTTCATTTTTATCTTTCCCCTCCTCTCATTCTATCCGTTTCTTATCTCAACATCATTTCCTTATAATTAAATAGTTTTTAAGTGTTTTATTTTTTTAATTTAAATTTTTCTTTTTCCATTTTTTCTGGTGTTCTTTTTTTATCCCTCTCCTATCATTCTGTTTTATCCTTTTCCGTCTCTGAGATTAGGACTTGGTTAAATTCACTCCCCTTTTACCTTTCCACATCCCTCTAATCCTACTTTTCCCTACAATTATCCCTAAACCTAATAATTTCTGGTTTGCTGAATCCCTCTTAGATGTTCTTAGCCCATTAATCCATAGTGGTTTGATGTAGAATAGATTGTACCTGTTGAACTAGATTGTATCTGCAACCATTTTGACTGTGCAACTCAGGATTCTGGTTGATGCTTGTCTTAAAATAGTGTTCTAGCACAAAATTGGTGTTACTTTCATACCAAATGGGCAGAACAAGCCAGGGAAACACAAGAAAAATAAAAAGTTCAGGAATCTCAGCTCCCACTCAGGATAAACAGACAACAGAACAGTTAATGAATAATCTAGAGGAGAGTTCCCAAAAAGCTCTCCAAACACACTAATAAACATGGTGAATGAAGATTGAAAAACTACAAAGGACTCAGTGTGAGCGTGATAGGGAGCAAGAATAAGCAAAACAAAGACTAATACAGGAACATCATGAGCATTTTGAGGCTAACCAAAAATTGCTACATGAATTTCATGAGCTTCAGGAAGATACTCAAAGATTGAGTGAACAGGCTGAGAACAGTCAAAGAGAAATACAGGAATTGCATGAGGGTGAGGAAGCTAATCAAAGAGTAATATAGGAATTGCATGAGCAAGGTGAGAATAGACAAAGATCAACAGAGGCATTCATGGAATCCAAAAACAGACCACTGAAAGAACTCAGGGAGACCACAAAGGGAATGCTGAATAGAACCCTTCAGAAGGAAAAGGAGTCCAAGAACACCATAACGAATCAACTAAGTGATTTGAGAATAAACATTGAACACCAAATTAAGGAAGTAAAGAAGTTCATACAAGATCTAAAACAAAGGTCCAACAAAGAACTTGAGGCCATCAAAGCTGACCAATTAGAAGAACAGGAAATAAATAACAAAGTAGAAAGTCTAGACATAGGTTAAACCACGCAGAAGATCCAATCTTGGGGATTGAAGACAGCCTAGATATTGTAGAGAAAGAACATACAAATATCCAAGAAAATTCCAAGAAATATGATAGATCTATTCAACATTTGGGAGAAACCATCAGGAGGCCTAATCTGAGGATAATGGTACACGTGTAGAGGAGCACCTAGTAACAAACGTTAATGATCTAGGAAATGTGTTTAACTGGATCCTAGGAGAGAACTTCCCAAGCATGCAAAAAGATAGACTAATTCAGATACAAGAAGCTTTTAGAATGCCAAATACACCAGACCAGAACAGGATATCCCACCGTCACATTACAATCTGCACAGAATCAATTCAGACCAAGGACAGGATCCATAAATCTGTCAAGGAGAAAAGATCAATCACCTATAACGGGAAACCAATGAGAATCACCTCAGATTTCTCAGCAGAGACAAAGCAAGAAGAGCCTGGAATTATGTATGCCACATCCTAACGACAAACAGCTGTCAACCAAGAATACTGTACCCAGCTAAACTCTCCTTCATAACAGAAGGTCAAATAAAAACCTTCCATAACAAAGAAAAACTGAAACAATATATTTCCACCAAATCAGCCCTAAAAAAGATACTGAAAGATGTCCTACGCCTAGAAAACCAACAAAACCACAATAAAGGCCAAGAAACGGCACACAAAATAAGAATCCAAGAACTATAGGAAGAACCCACTTGTCACAGCCCCCAAGAAGGTGGAAAACATGGGAGGAACTACTAAACACCTCTTAGTCCTAACTCTCAATATTAATGGACTTGCCTCTCTAATTAAATGACATAGACTGTCTAGTTGGATTAAAAAGCAAGATCCTTCTATCTCCTGCCTTCAAGAGTCTCACCTTGCCCATAAAAAACAAACATATTCTGAAAGTAAAGGTCTGGAATAAAATCTACCAAGCAAACAGCTCCCATAAAGACAGGGAGTTGCAATCCTAATATCTGATAAAATAGATTTTAAATTAAAATTAGTGAGAAGAGAAAAAGAAGGTCGGTACATACTAATTAAGGGATCTCTCCTTCAGGAAGATATTACAATTCTAAATATCTATTCACCAAACAATGGAGCACAGAAATTCAACAAAGAAACACTACTTTCCCTCAAATCCCACATAGATCCAAAGACATTAATTGTTGGGGACTTTAAAACATCACTATCTTCACTAGATAGATCAACTCAGCAAAAACCCAGTGGAGAAACGGCAGATCTAAACAACTGCATAGATCAACTAGATTTAACAGACATCTACCAAATAGTTCCCCCAGCAGCATTTTACTCAGCAGCACATGGAACATTTTCCAAAATAGACCACATTTCAGGTCACAAAGTAAACTTGTCCAAATTCAGAAACATTGAAATTATTCCCTGCATTCTCTCAGACCACAAGGTAATAAAATTAGAACTCAACAACAAAAGCCACCAAAGAAAGCCCTGTAACAAATGGAGACTGAACAACATACTGTTGAATCACCAGTGAGTCATGGAACAGTTTAGAAAGGAAATTCCAATATTCATGATATTCAACAAAAATGAACACACAAGTTACCAGCTCCTCTGGGAAACAGCAAAGGCATTACTCAGATGCAAGTTGATAGCTCTGCGTTCCTACATCAACAAATTGGAGAAATCTGAAACCAACAATTTAATGAGATATTTAAACCTCGTTGAAAAAGAGGAGCAAACTAAACCCTAATCCAGTAGACGGAAAGTAATAATAAAAAATTAAATCAAAATCAAACTAATTACAATACAAAAAAACATACAAAGTATCAACAAACCAAAGAGTTGGCTCTTCGAAAAATTTATCAAAGTTGACAGAGCCTTAGCAAATCTTATCAGAAAAAGAAGAGAACACACCCAAATAAACAAACTCAGAGATGAGAATGGAAACATCACCACAGCAACAACCAAGATTCAGAATATTATAAAGGAATACTTCTCAAACCTTTCTGCTAATACGTTTTAGAACCTGGAAGAAATGGACGATTTCTTAGCAAATATCGACATGCCGAAACTAAACCAAGATGAGTTAACCCATCTTAACAGGCCCATATCAAGCACTGAAATAGAAACAGCTATAAGAGAACACCCATCAAAGAAAAGCCCAGGACCAGCTGGATTTACAGGAGAATTCTCCAAGGCCTTCAAGGCAGAGCTCACACCAATACTCCTCCAAAACTTCAATGAAATTTAAAGAGAAAGTTCAGTACCAAACTCTTTCTATGAAGCCATCATAGAACCAGGCAGGGACTCATCAAAGAAAGAGACCTAAAGGCACATTTCTTTGATGAACATTGATGCAAAACTTCTAAACAAAAATTTGGCCAATTGACTTCAACAATTCATCCAAAAAACCATACACTATGACCAAACAGGTTGCATTTCAAGGATGCAAACCCGCTTCAATATATGCAAATTAATTGATATTATACATCACAACAACAAGAGCAAGGATAAGAAACAAATGGAGCTCAATAGATCCAGAAAAAGTATTTCATAAGATCCAACAACCCTTTATGGTGAAGGCTCTGGAAAAACTAGGAATCCATGGAACATTCCTCAATACAATAAAGGCTATATATGACAAACCTACAGCCAGCATTATACTCAATGGTGAAAAACTAAAGCTGTTTCCTCATAACTCAGGAATGAGACAAGGATGTGCACTCTCTCCTCTTCAATCTAATATTAGAATGCTTAGTTACAGCAATAAGACAAGATGCAAACATAAAGGGGATCTAACTATGGAAAGATGAAGCAAAACTCTCTCCCTTTGCAGATGACATAATCTCGTACTTAAAGAATCCCACAGAAACCACTCCCCATTTACTCTAGCCGATTTGAAACTGCAAAGTAGCAAGGTATAAAATTAACCCTACAAAATTAACGGCTTTCTGTATGCCAACAATGAGAAGATCATGGCTGAAATCAGGAAAGCAAGTCCATTCCTAATAGCCCCACAAAAAATAAACTACCTAGAAATTAACTTAACTTAAGAAGTGAAGGACCTCTATGATGAAAACTTCAAAAACCTGAAAAAGGAAATCTAAACAGAACTTAGAAAGTGGAAAAGCCTCCCAAGTTCTGGGATTGCAAAGATCAACAACGTGAAAACGGCAATACTTACCAAGCCTATCTACAAATTTAATGTGATACATATCAATACTCCAACCTCACTCTTTAAGAAAATAGAAGAAGCAATCCAAAAACTCATATGGAACAATAAAACACCCCGAATAACAAAAATTATCCTTAACAGAAAGAACAGTGCTGGAGGAATATCAATACCAAATTTCAAACTCTACTATAAAGCCATAATAATCAAAACAGCTTGGTACTGGCACAAGAACAGACCTCAGGTCCAATGGAATAGAACTGACAATCCAGAAATGAACCCACAGACTTATAACCACCTAATCTTCGATAAGGAAAACTAGAATGGAAGAAAGACAGCCTCTTCAGTAAATTGTGCTGGCAAAATTGGTTAATCATTTGTAGAAAACTAAAGCTAGATACTTAAATATCACCCTGTACCAGAATCAACTACAAATGGATCAAAGACCTCGGACTCAAAGCAGCCATCCTGAAAACATTACAGGATGGAATAGGAGAAACCCTAGGTCTCCTTGGCTCAGGCCGAAATTTTCTTAATAGAGACCCAGAAACAAAAAATCTATGAAAAGTTGCACAAATGGACTTGCATGAAGTTGCAGCGCTTCTGCTAGGCAAAGGACATAACTATCAAGATCAATAGAAAGCCCACAGATTGGGAGAAAATCTTCACAAGACATACAACAGACAAGGGTCTCATATCTAAAATATACATGAAACTCAAAAACTTAAATCCCCCGACAACAAATCCTCATAGAAACAACTGCCCAATAAATAAGTGAGCTAAAGACTTGAAGAGAAACTTCTCTAAACAGAAAATAAGAATGGCCAATAGACACATGAAGAAATGCTCAACCACTCCAGCCATAAAAGAAATGCAAATGAAAAAATCCTTGAGATTCCACCTCACCCCAGTTAGAATGGCTAGAATCATGAACTCTGATAACAACAGATGCTGGAGGGGATGTGGACAAAAGAGAACCCTACTGCATTGTTGGTGTGAGTGTAAACTTGTTCAACCATTTTGGAAAGTAATCTGGAGGTTCCTCAAATACTCCACATAGAGTTCCCCTATGACCCAGCAATCCCACTTCTGGGCATTTACCCAAATGATCATAAACAAGACCATACTAAAGCTATCAGCACAACTATGTTTATTGCAGCATTATTTACCATAGCTAAGATATGGAACCAACCCAGATGCCCCTCAGTAGATGAATGGATCAAGAAAATGTGGTATATATACACAATGGAATTCTATGCCTCCATCAAAAGAATGACATTGCCCCATTTGTTAGGAAATGGAAAGGCTTGGAAAAATTATATTAAGTGAAGTAAGCCAAGCCCAAAGAAACAAAGGTCCCATGGTTCCCCTTATTTGCAATATCTAGTATATGTATGAGTCAAGCAGGAAAGGTCAGATAATGTGATGTTAGGAAAATGAACCCTTAGATAAGTATTTAAATGTTTCTTTCTTTCATGCATTTGTTTCTAACTCATTTATAAGATTATTTCTTTGTAGCTTTGTATGTCCCTCCCCCACAGTACAACCCCTGCTTTCACTATATTTGATGTGGGTATTATTTGTGGAGATGGGGAAAAACAAGTCGGTTAAGGATACAGGTGGACCCGATGCAACTATGAGAAGTACAAGTTGTCATGTCAAAAATGAACTTTACAACTTTGGTGGGGGGGCGGGTTTGGGTGGGGGGGTTGGGGGAGGCTGGGAAGGGATGTGAAGGGTCAACAAAGGAGGAGGCTGCAATGCTTGATAAGAAATGTACTCATTATCTTGCCCATGTAATTGTAACCCTTCTGTACAATATGTTCACAAAAAATAAAAATTAAAATTAACAAAAAGAAATGTACTCATTACCTTGCTCATGTGATTGTAACCTCTCTGTACAGTATTTTCACAATAAAAGACATTAAAAAAATAATAAAAAATAAAAAATATTTTAACAGAAATGTCTGGGTGTGGTAGCACAAGTCTATCATCTTAGCTATGAAATATATTTTATGATCCTTTCTAGGCCAGCCTGGACAAAAGTAAGGTGTCTGTCTCACAAAAACAAGAGCAAAAAGAGCTGTGGGTATGGCTAACAAGTATGAAGCTCTGAGTTCAAATCCCATGACAACATCTATTCCCCCCAAAAGAAAGAGAACAAAAGGTATTCCCAGATTAAGTGATTTGTCTGTGGTCTTAGAGGTAATGGATGATACAATATGTGGTAAAACTTGAGACTTTTGGCCACAAAATCAAGACTCCAGCCACTATAAAAGCATTTGGAAATGTGTTTCCTATAATAGAACAACAGTAAGCCCTCTATGTACTATCTTCACTTAGAGAGTCTCAGAGCAAATTTATAAGACTCTGAGGAGCCCTGGAGTAAAACCTCTTCATTTATCTTTATGTTAAGCTTTTATTTTCCATATTAATTTGACCCCAGAATCCTCTCTGAGGGAAAAATGAATTCATGGGGACTCAAGTACTGATGATTAACTCATTTATTTGGATCAGTGTAAGGGAGCACATTGCACGAAGGACATGCATATTAGAGAATTAAATAGTACTGTTTCAAATCGGTTTATTACAATGTATGACTGTAAAAGACTGTAAGGTTTCTTGCTCTTTCCTTTTGCTGTTGGTTGTGGAGCATCAACTCAAGCCTGGGTGCTGTCTCAGAGACTCTTTGGGCTTAAGGCTAGCCCTCTACCACTTGAGCCACAGCGCCAACTTCCAGTTTTTGAGTGGTTAATTGGAGATAAGGGTCTCATAGGCATTTTCTGCCCTGGCTGGCTTGGAACCTTGAACCTCAGATCTCAGCCTCCTAAGTAGCTAGGATTACCACCATGAGCCATTGTTGCCAAGCTTGCCCTTTTCTTACTAGCTATTATGAGAATGCTGGACACAGATATATGTGTTAAGACAATGAGGCATATGTACAGCATAAACATGATAGAAAATTCAGGAGACCAACAAGAAAATTAAGTTGAGATAGTTTTACAAGCCTCTTTCTTATCCACTATGTATTAATAAGATCAAAAACTGTCCAAACCCCTCCTTGGTGAAATAGCTGACCATAGACCTAGAGGATTTTATAGTGTAAGAAAGTAAAGAAACACACAAATAAATCTACATTATTGGTGGCATGTAAAACAATGGCACATAGAAACCAAATGAAAGAACTCTCAACTGCCAAAGATGTTAGAATTTTTTGAAATAAAATAAATATTGTTGTGGGAATCATGGTTCAGTTGTAGCTAGCAAAAGTTCTTAAGTTCAAACTAAAGTACAGCCAACAACACCAAGAACAATAAATCAATCATCATCATCATCATCATCATCATAAACATTACCATATTGGATTATAACCAATGTATAAAATAAATGCCTGATTCTGTACTGATAAAAATGATTAAATAAGTCAATGGAGAAGAGCTCAATTTTCCATGCAGAAAAATTTCAAATTATTTTGCATGTAGTGATGGCCTTCCAGAAATTCCCAAAGAGAAGAGCATACTACAGAAATGAAAGATAATTACCAAGCAACTTTGCTGTGAAGAAACTTGACAACCACTACCTAAGCCAAATGGTCAAGGTCAACCTCAAGAGTAACAAGTTACCATGACATGATGTGAAGAAAATGGTAATTTACCTCTATGATCTTCCTCCTACAGAATACAACTTGAACTTAGTAATTATAAAAGCACTAGACAAACCTCAATGAGGAAAATTCTACAAATATCTGACTGGAATGCCTCAAAAATGAGAAAAAAAACAACTTCAAAGGAGGTGTAAACAGATGTGTCAAATAACTGTAATGTACTATCCTACATCCTACCAAAGGTAAAGGTCACTAAGGAAAAACTGAGGAAGGCTGACTAAATCCATACTTCAGTTAATAATGGTATATCAGTATTGATTCTTTAATTGTGACCAATTGATCTGCTAATTTTAAGATAGTAACAACAGAGGAAACTAGATACGGTGATGTGAGACGTCTCCGAACAGTCATTACAATGGTCCTCTGTAAATCTGTAGCTGTCCTAAAATAGGATGATTATTTTCAATTTTTTTAAACATGATGGGGTATTTGTGAAATTTATGTAATCAATCTCAATAAAAACTATTTTAAAAAAAAGAAAACCAGGATGGGGTGAGAGGTAAGCACACCCTTAGCATCCATGAAACTTTAGGTTTAGTCTCCAGAATCTCTCTCTCTCTCTCTCTCTCTCTCTCACACACACACACACACACACACACACACACACACAGCCTCAGCAACCTTTGTATTAAGTCCATTGTATTAAAAACTATCTTATCCTTACATTAATTTTGAAGAGGGATAGCTGGACAAATAAAGATTAGAGGCAATTTGTTTTAAATTCTGTTAAAACAGATTGACTAATTTTAAATGGACTTTTTCAAGCAGGTATTCTAAATCCTTTCATATAATGTTTTGAATGTTTTAAGTATATGCTTTATTGCCAAGTGCAATTCATGACAAAAATAAAAACCACTATCCTCTTTAGAGTTTGTGTGTCAGATAAATCAATGTATGATTTAATAGGTATTTGTAAATCTTACCGCACAGAGAATGTAATAACAAGACTTTGTAATTTAAGCTAATTTCATTTTAAATATAGGTCTGTTGACCAAGTATATTATTACAGTAATGTATTGTTTGGTTATACTAGTTTAAAAAAAGGGTATTAATGAAGATCAAAGAATAATTTATTTATATATTTGATTAAAAATATTCTCTACAGGGTCTGGGAAGGTGGCTCAGTGGTAGAGCACTTGCCTTGCATGCATGAGGCCCTGGGTTCGATTCCTCAGCACCACATAAGCAGAAAAAAAAAGCCGGAAGTGGTTCTGTGGCTCAAATGGTAGAGTGCTAGCCTTGAGCTGAAGAGCTGAGGGACAGTGCCCAGGCCGAGTTCAGGCCCACGACCGGATCCAAAAAAATAAATAAATAAATAAATAAAAATATTCTCTACAGAAAGACTCTTGTGATGATAAATGAGTTCAAATGCTTTTTAAACTCTCCCAATTACAAACATGGCTATTTTTATTAACATGAAACAAAAATTTATATGTTTTAATAGTTTTTACCCATTTTTTAAATACTGGGATACTGTATGTATCAGATGGGCCAGCAATGTTTTCATGAATTATTAATAACATATCACTAACATTAACCTATTGATTGAGCTACACTTGGCATTTTTAATGATTTTCACTTTTTGAAGTATTTTTCTATGAATCTATTTTGTTTACTTTTCCTTTCTGAATGGTCAAAATGATTTAAAAAAAATCTCCAAACGGTAATCTAAAGTAACAGCATAACTTTGGTGTGCTTACAAACTGGGAAAGGAAGAAAACTTTGAGGAAGCAAATTCTTCATATTGAAAACTCTGTTACCTAAAACAGAAAGCTAAGATGTCCTTAGGGTATTTCACATTTATCTGCAGGACTTTAGAATAGGTTGCCATGGAACATAATTCCTTCAAGGACTACAAATCAATGAATGGCCATTTTGACATAATAGTCCCATTTCTTAACATTATTTTGTACCATTCATCAAGATGTATTACAAACCATATCAATTTAAGGACAATGCCTTTCTTTTTCAAATGCATTCATACTGGGTCTTAGAATCAACTCCATGTTAGCAACTAATTAGTTACACTCACAAACTTTTCAGAATAGGGCTATACAATTTTAGAAAATGTCACTACTCTCTTTGCAAATTAATGATATGTTCCCCATCATACAATAATAGGTGGTTATCAGCACTTCCTCTTTATCCTATCTCTGTCATTTAGTTAAAACTACCCTGCAACCTTCAGAGAAATTCATGGTTTGCCACCCCATTCACTTTATGGATATTTTAGCATGGCCTTCATTTTCACATCACTTAGGCAATTCCTCAGAGTTTTAAAGAAAGTACAGACTTCACCTGAACATTAAAACTCTTCCACTTCACAAAAGACTATTTCATTCTAGAAATCCACTTTGCTTTCCTTTTGAAAGAAACACACAGCCTGAGACCTGATGTACTGCATCTCGCATTATCAAATATAACATGCAGAACATTCCATTATTATGCTACACATGGCTAAGAAATTTTAGTATTCACAGGATTATGGTAATTAAGTCTTCCTTCACTTTGGGTGATGTGACACTTGCTTGACTATAATGTCACTCCACTTAAAGTCTGTGTAAACAACATTATCTTAGTCACTCTGCATTACATTTCCAACTGTGAGCAAAATTACAAGGTCAGAGTGGACAAGAATGTAGGTAATCCCAAGAAAACATCATGTAAATGACTTGTTCAAGGTTCAAACCAGGTGTTTTAAAAAAATAGTAAAAAGGAATATTTCCTACAAAAGTACTATAGGATTATTACCTAGATGGCATTTGTTGTAAGGTGCATAGCTATTCTTAGAGTCAGTAGTAAAGAAAAAGATGTCCATGATTTTGATGTTTTGTAGATAAAAGTTAACAAATACTGTTTGCCAAGACTTCATTCAAACTAACACAGGTGTGCACACTTAGTAGTAGTACATGGAATTCAATTTGTTTTGGAAAGGAAGAATGATCAATATGTTAAATATATATACTATTGTTTTTGAAATGTAGGCAGGTGATAAGCATTTTTTAAAATATTGAGTAACTAGAATATTCATGTTTTGAATGAGTGTTGTCTTGCCAATTGTATTGTCAGTCACTTAGTGAACATTATCCAAGAATTAGTGTCTTCAAAATGCTCTCCCTTAAAATTTGGAAATACCATGTGTTTTAAATTATCTGTTTTTTTGTGAAAAAGTGGATAGCTTGATTAAATTTCCACACTATAAAGTAAGTCTTGTCTGAAAAAAATATGTGTCCTTCCTAGAGAGAAAATATCTGTGTGCATGTACATATGTGTACATATGTGCATATGTGTGGTATATGTGAAAGTAAGAGTAACTCTGAGCATTTAAATATTAAATTCATTTGTAACTGATTTCCTTTCTAGTTAAAGCTCTTTCAGTATTAGGTTTGTAAATCTAAGTTCTTTCCAGCACACATCAAGTATAATTAACCCTGAAAGCTCTGTTTCTCTCAGGGTAATAATCCAGATTTCTAAGCAAAAGTCTCTTTAAAATGAAAAATACAATCAGCACCATATTTAAAAGAAACATACAATATAAGAAATAGTCAACCACAGAAACCTCCTTCCATTTTTGTTATGTACAACACCATAAACAAACTGTTGACATCACATATTAAGTGCACTGAAATTCTGTAATATTCTCTTCACCAAATAAGAAACTTGCATAAAATGCACTAGAAAGTAAAGGCAAATCCATAGCAAATAATGGCTGTACAGTAATTTCAATACATTCCATGATTTGTAATACAATGCTTAAGATGGGGAAAAGAGGAAGATGGATTCAAAATACTGTAGTGCTACTGTCTAGTCCTTAAAATACTGAGATATTACTCCATGTTCTCTCTAACCATCCACCCCTAACTGTGCTTAAGGAATAAGGAGAAACAGAAAGATAAATAAGTCAGGATTTGTAGTCTAAATTGAGGCAAAGAGTGTTACAACAGTATGCACAAACAGACAAAATGTAATTTTCTTGTTAGGATTGGTGCACAATAAGTATAGTTTCAATAAAAGTTTCAATAAACATCTACGCTGCCAACAATGGAGGCAAATGAAAATTATTTTATAATACTGGTAGGAGATATCAAAACAACCTAGAGATATCAAAACAAACTTGGAGAGCAGTTTGGCAATAACTATTAAAGTAGGAGATGTACATACCCACAAACCAAAATCTTCACTTTTAGGTTTATATTCTAGGTCAGTTCTACCAGATACAAGACTGTGTTCTGTTTTTATGGTTTTGGTTTTTTTTTTGAGTGGGACAAACCTAAATGTCCGTAAACACATGACAGAATAATCAAACTGTGGTAAATTGATACTCACAAATTCTATAATCAATAATTTTAAGTGAATAAACTAGACATATAAATATCAATGTAAATGAATAACAAAGTACAATGTATACATAATTACAAAAGTATAATACATCATCATACAATTTACATTAATTGGGGAAAGTAAGGGTCTTTGAACTCACAGTGTCAAAGTTGCTGTGCTCTACCACTTGAGACATGTCCTTATGCCTTATTATTGAGACAGGATCTTGAATATGCTCCAAGACCACACTCAGACCTTGATCTTCCTATGTCTGCTTCCCATGTAATTGAGATTACAGGTATAAACCAATATAACTAGCAGGTATAAACCAATATAACTAGCAAATTTAGAAGAATTCTTTAGAATCAATCACAAATACAGTATAATGTTTGCATATAAAAACATACTTTTTATTTTTATATTAAAGAGACTATATCAAATGTAAGACATTATTACTTGTGATGAAAGGTACAACAGAAAGGAGATTATTATTAGTTATATCATTAATACTACACAGGAGCAGTTTGGTTATAATTAAGCTCTGAATGAATGTCACCTTTTCATGCTTTATTTCAACTGTGTCATAATTACTCTTCCTAATTTTAATACTATCAAAATAATGATATCTATGATGATGTCAAAAGTCACCTCAGAATAAAATTGTCATATGTATTTCCTGACAGTGGAAAATGGCTCTATAAATAGATATGTATGCACAGAAATATGAACATGTGACTGACTATAATTGATAAATATGAAATGATGTTTTAGACATAAGACTGGGTCTAGTTCCCTACAAGTCTAAAGCACATACAATTTGAAATTTGATTCCACTCTCATGCTCATGCTGATATCAGTAGGCTGTACCTTCTTGGACAAATCACTCAACACTCTGTCTCATTATCATCATCTATAAAACAAAGACCCTAAAAGTACCTTCAGTCATTTAGTGGACTAAGCATGACAAGTCACCTCAGATTATGTTTAATAAATGTTAAGTATTCTATTACGGCACAAAAAAGAGCTTTTGTTACTAAAAATTTTACATTGAATTACCTTATTTATATCTACCCTGGTCAAATTTTACTTAGTAGGTTTAATTAATTTGAATGCTATATTTAAACTTCTTTCATTCTTATAACAAATTACTTGTGATCATCTAGAAAAGGAAGCACCATGTAGGCAAATTTAAGTAAAAATCAACTATTTTGCCCATAGTCACATGTAATGACTCAACAATGACTCTTCTTTAATATGGGTCTTTGTAAAATCTTCTCTTATAATAGTTTGTCAACAAATATCTTTCTAATCCATTCAGAATTTGATATTTATACTCTTTTTCCCCTCTATCCTTTTTATCTTTTAAAGTTCTTCAGTTCCTCCTGAGAAATGACAACCATAATTTATTATTCTAAGGACTTATAGTGCTAATTATAGAGGTCATTAAAGCAGAGATACTAGTGACTGTCAGGGTCCGGGCAGTGTCTTCCTTTTCCTTCCCTTTTATTTTCTAGAAAGACTGAAATTGGAATTGTTTCCTTTTAAGACAAATGTGCTTTTGAATTGCCAGTGATGAAAGAGGTATGCAGATGTCAAAAGCATTGTAGCACAGTGGGATTATGTGCTAAATTCCAGGTCAGGACAGAAAAACAAGCAAAGTCTGAAATCGGTTAAACGGTACCTCAAAAAAAAAAAAAACTCAGATGACCATCCTGTTTTATCTTTGCCAATGTGTATCAAATGTTCAAACAAAGTTTTGTTATGCTAACTACTTATATTTCTCTTATTTCTTATTTTAAACATTTGTAAAAATAAAGGAATTTCATCTAGATGGTTTGGGAATTGTTTAAAGGCAAGCAAATTTAAAATAAAACAACACATGCCATACACATGCCTTTCTTTCTATTAAAGCAAACAAAATTGGGCTTTAAATAAAAAGCTTAATTATAATACGTGACAAAAATATGCATAAATATTCTCATTTGGGCATAGCAGTAATGATCTGTTTCATATTGTAACTCATTGATACACAGTAAAGCAAAAAATTTCGTAATTCTATATTAATTTTCAAACTATAAGAGGAAAATAAGTTCTATGCAATTAAAACATCATGAGGTGCGTAACCACCATTTTGAGTAGCAGAAGAATAATTTATAAGCACTCCACTTATTTTTTATTTACTTTTTATTTAAATTTTCCATCATCACAGCTTTAGGTGTGTTTACAATAAACTGTGATTTCTTTTGGTAATTGTAATAGCTTGAGAGTTTATAGCTTAGAGCAGAGATTGCCAAGTGACAGCCCATGGGCTGGATTCAGAACCCAGATGGTTCTCTTTGTTTGGCTGGTTTCTTTTGTTTTCTCTGCACAGTGTTGATTATTTTTAGCAAGTTATCTACGAACATTTACAAATTGGAGAATTCCATATAAAATTCAACATTCTCAGAGTTCCTTAAAATTTAAGACAACACTGAACCTAAATTCCAACATAGAAGCAATGTACCATGTGTGTACACATTCTAGTTAACCATAGTCCTCACTAGTTCCTGTTACCAGACATGCTTCCAAAGACATTAGTGTTTGCAAACCTGGTTTCTGTGTAATTTATATGAGTAACTTAATGCATATACTTTAAAAAACTGTCCATTGTTTTTCTCATATTTCATTAAACATAAGTTCTATGTATATATTTAATGTGTGTTTTGATAACCCAGAAATAGATCTATTATAGCTATAATCTGCTGTTCCATTTTAATTAGAGAGGAGCTGGCATAGATTTGCATGCCATTTTACAAGAAAAATAAAATTAAAAGCCAAGTTCAGACCTGAATCCAATGGCATTCATACAAAATTAGAAACACAATATCCAAACCTAAACCCAAACCCCAATCCATCATTTTCAGTTCAAATCATTCCCTGATAAAGTCTACTCAGCTCTAGTCTCCCCAGCATTGATATCACAGTTACATACAAGGTTTGGCCCTTAAGGAGGTACATCCACTACTTCAGGTTGCTCAGGAATTATTTAGTGTGCATGACATTGAAATCAATGTCTAGTTTTAAGAGAGAAAATGTCCCAGATAATAGAAACACTATGATTTCCATTTTCTATATTGAAAATGCAAGCTAACTCACATAGCATAGTCTCTATCTTACCTAAAGTCTTATGGAACTTTTCTTGTAGAAAAATATAGACAGAACCAGCATTAAGGGAAAAAACCTTACTCAGAAGGGATTTAACATAAGAAAGCTATGTGGGGATAATTAAAGGGTACACTAGTTCCAGGCAATAGGAAAACATACTTAGGATCCCAGGCTTCTTCCCTCTTGTTTTGGAGTGAACTATTCACTGTTTCCCCATTACAAACTGACAGGTAGGAAGTCCAAAGTAAGGTGAAATTTCAAGACTGCAACTGATCTGACATTTCCATAGATGTTTAGGATGTTTCAAATGTAAACCATGATGTCCATATATTTTTTAAATATGAGGAAGCAAAGAAATTTCAAAATATTTTAGATCTACTTACTTGCCTACAAAGTGCTGCTGTACCTGAGGATTAGACCAACTTGGATTAGTAACTCCAGTTTCTTCCATTTGTTGCTATAGCACACTTAATAGCCTGTGCGGCCCTGTAAAAGTGAATGCACCTTCCTAAGCATTCCACACCAAGGGGTGGGAGGCCATCTCAATTATCTTCCCATAATTTTACATGACATAAGTGTCATGGTTTTTATGCCAATGATTCTCAATCAACCCCTATCAATTTACACTTTTTTCCTAACTTCTACTTTACTAAACCAGAAAGCAGTTGTTCCCTGTGGCTATGAGTCATCTCCCCACTCTATTACCCTGGCAACAATTCCAAGATAATGGAAACGACCAATAGTTAAAACAGTGAAACTATAGAGTATCCAGTACACTATAATCCTCAAATAGAAGAACCAGCACTAATTACCTGTTTTGATTTCATTTTGTTTATTATTATTAACAAAAGATTAAGCATGATGGCACATTTTCTTCTGAAACATGTAAATGGCTCCCCTTTCTTACAACAACAAATATATTCTAGGGAGGAAAATTGTGGAAGTTGGGCAGAATCTGTACAGGTTCCAGGACATTCCCAGAAAGTTGATTTTTAAAAAATAAATACATAAATACCTGTTAACAGCTTGTTTTCTTGTCATTTGCCTCTTCCTTCTAAAAGGAGAGTGTAGCAAAAAATAAATAAAACTGGTTAATTGAGAGTTTTGGTTAGTGAACTTCCAATTAATCGTCTTTATTTTATTTCACAAAAAAAGCTTCTTAAATACTGCAGAAATTTTAGATAGATAACACACAATGAAATACCAGCAGGGAAGAGACAAAGAAGATGGGAAAGCCTGAATTACTATCAGATAGTGTTTTAATGTATGGATACTGTTATATTTCCAGCCTAATCCCCATTGAGTAAGGAATAATGTGAAATATCATGTAATTTAAGGCTTTTCTCTAAATGAAAGCAAGGAAATAGGTTATAGATTTCTGTTGAACAAAATGGCCTCGGGTCGTAACAATTCCCCCAAAAAACGATTCAACAATATTGTCTTTTCCCTTTCAGGGGCCTTTCTTCCCATCCCATTGGGTATTCCAATACCTTGGAGGAGGATAAAACTTCTCATTTTTTCTCATTTTTCATTTGACTAATTTCCCAAACAGAGAGCCATTAATCATACAACTCCTTATTTATATCTAGAACAATACTGAACTATCTTATATCTTCCCCATAAGGGTTACACATTCACACACACACACACACACACACACACACACATACACACACACATACACACCCAGAATTATACACACAAAAAAATTCAACACATATGAAAGAGATCAATCAAAACCCACAAAATCAGCTTGTTCAATAAAGCAACCATTCTTTCCAGTTGTGTGGTCAATACAGTGTTCTCAAATGCATTAATGAAGAGTAACAAAATGTAAACTGAGTGTTTAAAAAATTAGAAGAACTAGCCAGGTGTCTATAGCACCACCTAAATCTTAGCTATTCAGGAGGCTGAGATCTGAAGATTGTGGTTCAAAGCCAACCAGGTCAGAAAAGTCTGTGAGACTCTTATCTCCAATAAACTACCACCAAAATCCAGAATTGGAGCTCTGTACACGTGGAAAAGCACTAGCCTTGATCAAAAGAAGCTCGGGGACAGCCTCCAGGCCCTTGTTCAAGCACAAGGATCAGCATGCACACTATATATATGAACTATAATGTGGCTTTTTGAGTCTTGATACATTTCTAAATATCAATAAAATAGCAATGTTCTATAACTCTCACTGAAAATATACATATAATATTTTCTTACAATGACTTTTTGGTTATGATTCATGTTTGTTTATTATTTTTTTATTTTTGTTTGGTTTTGAAGCACAACCACCTCCCTGCTTCAAAGGTCTAGAGAAAGGACTCTAAATAAATAGCAAATTCAAACATATCTTAGGGGTGTTGGGAAAAGAAAGTAGGAGGAAAAGTGACCCATTTTATCAGTTTTTTAGCTCTGTTACTTCACTGTCAGATATATTTGATTTGGGCATACATATGACTCATTCAGTCTCTTTGAATGAGTATATTATACTCATAAATGCCAAATAAACGTTTCCTATGATATAGGCTCCATAGACTACCTGAACTTACATTGTGAAATTACTGACTTCTGAAATATTGTAATTAATACGCTCTGATAAATATATAAAAGCCCATGATTTAACTGTCTTTTCATTAATGACTTAAAAAGTTCTTAGAAAATTAAGGGCTTACAATAATATTTGACATGCTCTCATTTGTCTAATATCAAAAACAAATTTTATTCTGCATTCAAGCTATAGTTCTAGGGCTTTAGGTCTACAAGTTAAGTACACATATAGTAACTGTGCAGGATTTTATCCAGTCCCCTGTACCAAAATCTGTACATATATAATTTCTTACATAAACTAGCATAGAATTTGCAAATATGTACATTTTCTTAGACACTTAAAGTCATCTCCAAATTACTTACAATACCCAATGCAATATAAATGCTTTGTAAGTATGGCTATAGAGTTTCTGCAGACACTATTTTTCCCAAATGTTTTCAACCCACAGCTAGGATAGGAAAAATAAAATTTGATATGTATATTCTAAATTTGTTCTTTAGTGATGTCAACTGATTTATTATAGGTTTCTTTCTTTGCCAAATAATCAACATTTTGGAATTTTTTGATCAAGTTTCACAAGATGCTACTAGCAACTCAGCTCATTATATAATAATACAATGTGAAAAAAAAGTTGTGGATTCTCTGGAACTGGCCAAGAATATTTCATACCTACTCAGATTTTTCTTTGTCTACTAAAGCTCCAATTTAGTGTCCCACACCATTCTCAAGTCTGGGTGTGAAACTATAGTCATAAGCAAGGTTCCTGAAATTCTTCATGACTAAAATATACTCATAACAGTATTTATACAAAAATCACTGACCGAAATATTTTGATCCAGTAATTTAAACACTGAATCAGATAGTATAGCAACATATGGTACTGACAATAGAGCTAATATCAGCCAAGTTCCTGTGAGATATGTCTGTAATAAGGGCTCTCTCAACCCTTTACCACCTTCAACCATCATAACTATTAAAACAATGATTAAAGATACTGTAGAGTTCTTTCTATATGCAAATTTTATGACTAGAAAGTGATTCCAATGTGCTTCAAAACCTAAGAAAAGGATGTGTTTTGATTTAGTAAAGATCAATTTTACTCTGTACCACTGATAAGTTTTCATACTTTGATTCTACCAACTTTTGGTGTGTCAGTGCAGAGGTTGAAAAATTAATGATAGTAACTGCTACTCAGTGAGCTCACCTGGAGTTAATTTTATATAAGATTCAGATACAGAGTCTCACTTTTGAAATCTAATACACTACAGAATTACATATAGTAATATGACAAAACATCTTATGAAATGCATAGGACAGGATTAAATGCACAATGTATATTCCATTTCAAAATTCATGCAAACTGGTTGAAGACAAATAGAAATTTTGCTATCCAACACAACACAGTAAGTTAATATTCAAATTCTACTGACTCCTGAAGAAGAGGGAGATGGCAAAGTTCCAAGCACATGCTCGAGGAGAGAGAAAGGTAGTTGAGACAAAGTGTGACAAGAACTTTAAACTGCTGAGGGATGAATCACACCAGCATCAAGGCAAAGGTGTTTCTTTTTTATTCTGTAATTTTATTTTATATTAAAGATGCTGTACAGAGGGGTTACAGTTACATAAGCAAGGCAATGAGTACTTGTTGAGCATTTATTACCCCTTTCCTTGTTGTTCTCCCACTACCCCTTCTTTCCCCCACCTCCCTCACTCCTTGCCCCACCCCCCCGGAAGTTGTAAAGTTAATTTCCAGTATACTGTCTTGTGGGTGGGTATCATTGTTGCAATGGGTCATCCTGTGTCCTTGTTTCAGCATTTTGTTATTCCCCTCAGTAGATGAATGGATCAAGATAATGTGCTTGATATATATATATATATATATATATATATATATATATATATATATATATAAGAATTCTATGATTTATCAGAAAGAATGACACCAAAGAAATATAGGTCCCATGGTTTCCCTCATTTTCACTAATTAGTTTATGTTTAGGATAATTTCATCAGATGAGCAGAAAAGCTCAAAAGCTATGTACATACGACCATATAAGATGATGCTAAATGAAAAACTAAAGCCATTTCCTCTTAACTCAGGAACAAGACAAGGATGCCCACTCTCTCCACTTCTCTTCAATCTAGTATTAGAATGCCTAGCTA
>NW_012267296.1:5952616-5953256 GCF_000151885.1 Dipodomys ordii
GGAGGCTGCAATGCTTGGTAAGAAATGTATGCATTTTCCTGCCCATGTAATTGTAACCCCTCTGTACAGTATGTTCACAAATAAAATAAAATAAATTAAAAAAAAAAGAAAAGCAAGGCACCTAACAAAAAAGAAAATATAATTAATTCTATGATGACTGCTTACATTGTATTTCACAGTTTAAAATACATTTTTCACATATCACCAATTTGAAACCTCAATCCTAGATAATGGGGATTATTATATATCATTATAAGTGAGCAACATAGAGCTCAAAGGGGCTAGATCACTTACCAATGCCCACAGCTTGAAAGTAGAGATGTGACGACATTTACAAGTTTGATCTGAAACTTACATTTTCAGAAGGCAAGAAGCATGCTAACTTAAATTATGCAATTGTATTATGAGAACTTTCTAAATAAGCCTTGTTCAATTCTTGATGGATGCTCTGATTTTTTGTGTGTCCTAGGGTTTTAATAGAAGAACAAAAATTTAAACAACTCACAAAGATGTAAATTAAATTATTCTTTAGGAAAGTTTTGAAGTTCTCCTTCTAAGTACACCTAGAAATTCAGACTCACTTAAAAATGAAACACTAACCCATAACAAGATTGCTGGAAAATGACAGTAAATACCCCAA
>NW_012267296.1:5953306-5954451 GCF_000151885.1 Dipodomys ordii
CCATAGCTAAGATATGGAACCAACCCAGATGCCCCTCAGTAGATGAATGGATCAAGAAAATGTGGTATATATACACAATGGAATTCTATGCCTCCATCAAAAGAATGACATTGCCCCATTTGTTAGGAAATGGAAAGACTTGTAAACAATCATATTAAGTGAAGTAAACCAGGTTCAAAGAAACCTAGGTCCCATGATTTCCCTTATTTGCAATAACCTTTATATATCTGAGACAAATAGAAAAGGCCAGATAAGAGAAATAAACCCCAATATAAGGTAACAAGTGTTTTTTTTTCTTTCTTGCTATTGTTCCTAACATATTTATAAGGTACCACATAATTTTTTTGTTGCTTTGTATGTCTCTCCCCCACGTTATTACCCCTGTTTTCACTGTATTTGATGTTGGTATAATTTGGGGAGTGGAAGGGAAAACACAATTGTTTAAATAGGGATAGAAGTTGACCCATTGTAACAATGAGTAGTACAAGATACTATGTTGAAAAACAAACTTTACCATTTTGGCGGGAGGAAGTGGGGCAGGGAAGGGAAGGAATGTAATTGTGGAGATGGCAGAGAAGGGATGGTAAGGGGAAAAAAAGGAGTAGTCAACAATGTTTGATAAGAAATGTACTCATTACATTGCTCATGTGATTGTAACCAATGATGAAAACTTTAAAATCTTGAAAAAGGAAATCCAAACAGAACTTAGAAAATGGCAAAACCTCCCATGCTCCTGGATTGGAAAAATTAACATCGTGAAAATGGCAATACTTCCCAAGGCTATCTAAAAATTCGATGCGATACCTATCAAAATTCCAACCTCATTCTTTAAGGAAATAGAAGAGGCAATCAAAAAAGGCATATGGAACAGCAAAAACGCTCTTCAACGGAAAGAACACTGCTGCAGGAATATCAATACCAAATTTCAAACTCTACTATAAAGCCATAGTCATCAAAACAGCTTGGTATTGGCATAAGAACAGACCTCAGGGCCAATGGAATAGAATTGAAAACCCAGAAATGAACCCACAGACTTATAGCCATCTAATCTTCGATAAGGGAGCTAAAATAATAGAATGGAAGAAAGACAGCCTCTTCAGTAAATGGTGCTGGCAGCATTGGTTAACTACTTGTAGAAAACTAAA
>NW_012267296.1:5954501-6014605 GCF_000151885.1 Dipodomys ordii
GGGAGGGAGGAAGAGAGGGAGGAAGGAAAAATTTCTCAGCTAGCATAGCACTAAATCTTTCCCCTTGGTCATTCTCCTCAGTCTCTTCTCTTCCATCATAATAATTTCACACATTTCCTCTCTACTTAGATTACCCTATAGTGTTCACTTTATTTTGAGATCTGCAAAATTATTATATCCCCCAACTTCTGAAATAAATAAAACTGTTACAGTTTTATTTCATGAAAAAAAAGATGACGCTAAATGAAATAAACCCCAAGATAAGGGCACAATAGGTTTTTCTTCGTTGTTGTTTCTAATGCACTATGTGATTATGTGATTATTTTGTTTCCTTTGTATGTTCTTTTCCCTATGGTATATCCCCTGTTGTTACTGTATTTGATTTTGGTACCCTGCATCTTGTATATACCTTTGTGGAATTTGGGGAGGGGCAAGGCTGTTTCTTATCAGGAGTTTACAAACAAGCTTCCCTGTGTCCAGGGTCTCAGGGCCTCTCTCAGTGATCAATGCTGTGGTTCAAAGGTAGCCTTCCCAGCCTGTGGAAGACGACAGTTGTAGTACTAGTGAATCATCTACATACATATAAGGTATGTGACATTTTCTGAAGAAAACATAAAAGTTTGGGGGGGAGGAAGTCGACACCTAATTCACAGCTATTATTCCTAAATATGTTACCAGGATTCCTTGACTGGTTATTGGGGAATCCATTTTTGAACTTTCCTTCCACAGGCTATCATATCGGCTTTATCCTCATGAGGACATAAAGGTGAATAGAAATTGCATATGTATTTAACAAGAAACAAGATTTGTAGCTTCTTTGATCTCTAGGCCAGTGTTCTTTCTTCACTATACTTCTTTGAAAATAGAACTTGCCAACCTGAAAAACCAATCCTGCCTAATATATCTTGTTAATGCTACTCAAAGCTTTGAAAATCTAGACATTTTCCAGAAAATTTGAATTATAAGATTCTTTTTTTAAAATTAGAAAAGAAATACCTGATAATAGTAATTCTACATACATCCATACTCTGTATACTATATGGAATAAATAGGCAAACATTCACTGTAGTGTCCCCCACAATTCCTACAATTCCCATGACCGAATTCACGGCATCTCTCTTGACCAAATTGAAATTTTTATGGCCACTATTTTTCAAGTTTTGAAGTATAATTAAACCAAACTTTAATTCGTTTCTTATAGCTGAACTGACCACCTATATGAAGAACTTAATGTCAAACACCAAGTCTGAACTGATGGGTTAGATGGGTATTTCCTGCCTAACACTTAATACAATGTGTAATTACTTTTAGGTCTATCTTCCCTATGAAAAAGGAATCTTCATGAAACAACAAGTTAGATTTTTTTTTTGTTTACTCTTACTTTTACATGTTACAGTACATGTAACAGTCATCAATCTGCATTTTCCAAATCAAGTAAATATTAAGCCTTGTAAAGAGACACTATAAACTTAGATATGATCATCATTGTAGCATCTTCAAGCTTCTTTTCATAAAGCAACTTTTATAAATCTATAGCTACAATGTAGCACTGACTTAATGACCATGGAAAATGGTTTAAATGACAGAATTGATGTTTTAGATTTTGAATACATATTTACTGATTATCAGAATCTTTACAAGCATAAATTTAGTTGATGACAACAAAGGTACTGAATTGATGTTGGGTTAAAGACATGGATATGAATGAGGGACCAGAAGACACTACAAAAACAAATGTACTCATTACTTGTTTCATGTAAATGCAATCCCTCTGTACATTACCTCTATAATAATAATAATAAAGTAATTTTTTAAAAATAGATAGATTCACTATAACATTTGTTATTATCCCACATTATCCTAAAATTTATGTTAATAATTATCTCTTAGCTTTTTCCTAACATTTTCCTTATTTGTCTAATACAACCTAAATGATATATGAAGTACTGACACGTGAAAACAGAATTCATCTAATCTGTTCCTAAGAAATAAGTTCTTTTGCCAATCGATCATTCAAAGAATTCTATATGGTTTATTCTTGCAGAGGAAGACTGTGTCAAGCAGGGTCAGAGCAAAGGAAGCATGACCTTAACTGCCTCTTCATGTGTTATTGGGTGGGCAGAGTGGGAATGAAAAGGATTACTGTTTTAAATGCCTGTTAAATCCTTCATTTGTATCCCTGCAATAATCCTTGACAAGGACCACTCTATTTTAAAATAACACTAAAAGTATATTCCTGAGCATTTATAAGAAACATACTTAAAACTGCAAAAGATTGGCTTTTGTAAGACTATACCTTTATTTACATGTACAAAATGTCACCTTTAAATGGTAATATCATCTTACCAATGTATTCTCCTAGTTACAAAAGCATTTCCTCAGCATTAACTAATATAAAGCTACTATTTTGCATGCATTGTTGACCCACTTGTATGTGCGTTTCTCTATTGAGAATGAAGTGTTTTCAGTCTGATTTGGTGCCCTTGCACTTCTTGGTGATATTTATCTATGTGGATCTGACTGAAAACCCTTTTCTTTTTTTCATTGTTGTGGCTAGAGAATCATTTATTACATAAGAAAACTGACTAATACAGTCTCCTGACTGGACTGCTTTGGGGGTTTGATTTGGGTAGGGCTAATATTCAGTGATGATACTACAGAACAGTGTCATGTTTATCAATAGGCTTTTTCCTACTGAGGGTAGTTGGAGTCAATAATATGGTTGCCAAATATTTGACACTTGCCCTAGGTTTGGTTTTTACTAATTATATGGCTACCAAACCTAATTTTCTGGTCTTCTTAGAGATTCTGTGACATCCTGAGAGCCCTGAATACATTAGGTTTGCTTTTCTATGTAAGTTTTTTATTGTGAGAATGCTATACAGAGGAAGGATGTACAAGTCTATGTCAAAAACAAACTTTATAATTTAAGCAAGGTTTGGGAGGTGGGAGTGTAGTTGTGGAGATGGGAGAGAAGGGATGGTAGGAGGAAAACAATGGAGGAGACAACAATGCTTGATAAGAAATGTACTCATTACCTTGCTGATGTAACTGAAAACCCTTTTCTCTACATACTTTTTCCTAGATAAATTTTGTTATTTTTTTATTGTCAAGGTGATGTACAGGTTTCCAGTTACATAAGGTAGTAAGTACATTTCTTTTCGAACTTGTTAACCCCCCTCATTTCCCCTCATTTTTGTCCTACTTTCTTTCCCCCCAACCCCCCAAATGTACAGATCATTTTCAACATATTGTCTTGTGAATATTGCTGTTGCATTGGTTCCCCTTGTCCTTTGTCTCACCATCTGTTGTTCCCCTTCCCTTCCCCAATTCAGATAAATGTATATACAATAATTGGGTACCAGTTAAGCAAAGAATCAACATCTTGAGGATGTAAGAACTCCTTTCAAGCAGGATTACATTTTTTTTTTTTGTCGGTCGTGGTGCTTGATCTCTGGGCCTAGGCGCTATACCTGAGCTCTTCAGCTCAAGCTGAGTGCTCTACTGCTTGAGCGGTTTTCTAGTGGTTAATTGGAGATAAGAGTCTCACAGACTTTTCTGCCTGGGCTGGCTTTGAACCGCTATCCTCAGATCTCAGCCTCCTGAGTAGATAGGATTATAGGCATGAGCCACCAGTGCCCAGCTACAAATTAAATTATTGATTGTCCAAAAAGAGATTTATCATTAAGGTAGCAATGAAATAAAGAATCTTCTAACATTTATTTTAATAATTATTCCATAACTTGTTTTTATTTATGGCCTATTGTTCTAATGATGCATAAGGGATAGTTGAAAAGCTGACAGTTCTGCAAACAAGATTCAACTAAGCTGTTTCTAAGAAAATAAGTTTGATTGCCAATCAATTATTCTGTGAGTCCTATGCAGTTTAGTCTTGCTGCCAATGGAAACCATCAAAGCAGTTTCTGAACAAGTGAATCTTTGGCCTGGATGTGTTCTTGTGCTGATGGGCTAACAGTTTGCATACATATCTCCTTACCTTATCATAGCATCTTCTTCATTGAATATTTTTCTACAAGTGCTTACTGATCACAACTATATAAGAAAGGCTACGTGCCAGGGGCTATGAAAAACATACACAACTATAACAACAGTCCCTAACATCAAGAATATTATACTCTAAAAAGGAGGGAAAACGAAATCATGGTCAGAGAATGTTACGTGGAAAATCTGTGATTGGCAAATCATATTCAAATATATCTTATTAGTGAATGTCTTGGCAAATCACATTCAAATATATCTAATTAGTGAATGCTGATATCACAGATGACATAAGTAGGTTCTATAAGGATTTAGAAGATGAATGAATAACTTTTACCCTAAGTGCTGAGTGAAGTAACTATTATGGAGGAGGGGAAATTGGATTTAGTTCTTGAAAGATTAGATTGGGGTCTTGAAAGATAAAGATTGAAGAACAAAGCCTGGAAGAAGAGAACAATATTTTAGGAAGAGAAAGTGACAGGGTACATAGAATAAAATGTTAAAAAAAAAAGTACTTTGGTCATAAGGAGTAGGTTATTCCAGGAAGGCAGAGATCAAGATGATACAGAAAGGACACATGAAAAGGAAGGCTAAAACCTACATTTAAATGACTTAGAGCTTACCACGAAGACCAAATACAAAATAGAAGGAAGGCAAACTCTAAGCTTATAACTTTGTTCACATGAAAAATTATCTTACAAGTTCCAGAAACCATGTTATTGAATGAGTTTTCTATAATAACCAATTATGGAAGAAACATTGACTAAGGGAGGCAAAAGGACACATGGATTACTAGTAGTACCAAGTACATAACCAACTAGCTATGAGCAAATTATTTTCCTTCTCTACACTCCAGTATCCTTCTTTACAAAACCAGGTTAAATAAATTGACCATCCTAATTCATCAAATAATTACCTGATCCCTAAGTTGTTGCCAACCTGTCTATAATTGACCATCCTAATTCATCAAATAATTACCTGATCCCTAAGTTGTTGCCAACCTGTCTATAATTGACCATCCTAATTCATCAAATAATTACCTGATCCCTAAGTTGTTGCCAACCTGTCTATAATACAAGTAAGTTCAAATCCTCTGAGAAGTCAGTAGATATGTTATAGGAATGGACACTAAAGAACCATACTTATTTTTCCCCTCAGATTCATCAGGTTTTATTCTATGACCTGTTAGTGGTAATCAGCTAAAAAGCATATCCTTTTTGTTTCAGAAAAAGCTGTAAAAATCCTTCAGACTTGTTACTTCACAAAGGATATCATCAGAGCATCATTCTCTATGAATGTCAGATAAAGAGAGACTTTAAAAACTAAGAAGTTCAAGTGTAGGTTTTACCAGGTTTCTTTTCTATTAAAGCATATACAAATCTTCTACAATAAGCTGTAATGTTCAAAAAAGGGGGGCTGGTATCATCTAACTGTACACAAGTGGGTCCATGTTATTTTCAATTAGATTTTTTTTCAACCTTTGCCCTTCAAAAGTTATGGAAACAGAATTCTATCCTCTCTTCACAGCTCATATCTTGTAGTTAGTGTGGAGGTCAATCTAATTCTATTTTCTAAATGTCATATATGTTTTAAATATATAGAGTAACCTGAATACAACATAATATTCTAAGTGGAGTTACATATAAGTTATAACTTCATCATATACAGTAGATTTTTATGTCTTTAATATAAACACATGAGGTTACAATTTAGCAAGAAAGTCACTGTTCTCAAAAGGTAGAGTGTTTATCTAGCAAGTGCAAGGCCCTACATTTAATTTTAGTAGTGCAAAAATGTGGGGCTGGGAAGGTGGCTCAGTGGTAGAGCGCTTGCCTTGCATGCCTGAGGCCCTGGGTTCGATTCCTCAACACCACATAAGCAAAAAGAAAAAAGCTGGAAGTGGCGCTGTGGCTCAAGTAGTAGAGTGCTAGCCTTGAGCTGAAGAGCTGAGGGACAGCGCCCAGGCCCAGAGTTCAGGCCCCATGACCGGACCCAAAAAAAAAAATGTGTAAAATTTAAAAAGAAACTAACTCCAGACAATTTCAATTGTCTCCTATGCCACTTCTTCCTAGAAATAGAATGGAAGAAAGACAGTCTTTTCAGTAAATGGTGCTGGAAAAATTGGTTAAACACCTGTAGAAAACTAAAGCTAGATCCATCTATATCACCCTGCACCAGAATCAACTCCAAATGGATCAAAGACATAGAAAGAAAAGCAGACTCCCTGAAAACATTACAGGAAGGAATAGGAGAAACTCTAGGGCTCCTTAGCACAGGCTGAAAATTTCTGAATATAGACCAAGAAAAACAACATATCAAAGAAAGGTTGGACAAATGGGATTGCATGAAACTGCAGAGCTTCTGAATGGCAGAGGACATAGCCACCAAGATCAATAGAAAGACCACGGACTGGGAGAAGATTTTCACTGGCCATACAATGGACAAGGGTCTCACATCTAAAATATACTTAGAATTCAAAAAATTAGATCCAACAACAACAAATCCTCAAAGAAACAACTGCCAGATTAATAAATGGGCTAAAGACTTAAAGAGAGACTTCTCTGAAGAGGAAATAAGAATGGCTAATAGACACATGAAGAAATGTTCAACTTCTCTAGTCATAAAAGAAATGCAAATCAAGACAACACGGGGATGGGGGAGGCTGGGAAGGGATGTGAAGGGTAAACAAAGGAGGCTACAATGCTTGGTAAGAAATGTATGCATTATCCTGCCCATGTAATTATAACCCCTCTGTACAGTATGTTCACAAATAAAAGAAAAGAAAAAAATTCAATGAACTCAATAAAATATAAAAGAACAACAAAAAAAGACAACATTGAGATTCCACCTCACCACAGTTAGAATGGCTACAATCAAGAAATCTAATAACAACAGATGTTGGAGGGGATATGGCCAAAAGGGAACCCTACTATATTGTTGGCGGGATTGTAAACTTGTTCACTGCTTTGGAAAGCAGTAGGGAGGTTCCTCAAAAGAATACACATAGAGTTCCCCTATGACACAGCAATCCCATTTTTGGGCATTTACCCAAATGATCACAAACAAGGTCATACCAAAGCTATCAGCACAACCATGTTTATCACAGCATTATTCACCATACCTAAGATATGGAACCAACCCAGATGCCCTTCAGTAGATGAATGGATCAAGAAAATGTGGTATGTGTGTGTATATATGCATATATATTATATATAATATTATATAATATTATATATAATATATATGCATATATACACACAATGGAATTCTATGCCTCCATCAGAAAGAATGACATCGCTCCATTTATTAGGTAATGGAAAGACTTGGGAAAAAATTATATTAAGTGAAGTAAGCCAAGCCCAAAGAAACATGGTTTCCTTATTTGCAATAACTAGTACATGTCTATGACAAGCAGAAAAATTCAAAAGTTATGAACATATGACCAGATAAGATGATGATAAACAAAATGAACCCCAAGACAGGGACACAAGTGGTTTTCATTGTTTGCTGTGTACTATGTGATTCTTTTGTTTCTTTTGTATGTTCTTCCCCCATGGTATAACCCCTGTTTACACTGTATTTGATTCCGGTGTCCTGCACCTTGTATACACATTTTTACAATTTGGGCAGGGGAAGGGATATAACAAAATGCTTAAATAAGGCTACAAGTTGACCCACTGTAACAATGAGATGCACAAGACACTATGTTGAAAAAGAACCTTACAATTTCGAGGGGGGGAGAAGCTGGGGAGATGGGGAGGGAAAGGATTGTAGGGGAAAAACAAAGAAGGAGGTAACATTGCTCGATAAAAAATGTAGTCATTACCCTACTCATGTAACTGTAACCCTCTGTACAGTATTTTTACAATAAAAATATATATTAAAAAAATGAAAAAACACACCTGGCACTGGTAGCTAATGCCTATAATCCTAGCTACTCATGATGTTGAGATCTGAGAATAGTGGTTCAAAGCCAGCCCAGACAGGAAAGTCTGTGAGACTCTTATCTTCAATTAACCACCAAAAAGCAGGAAGTGGAGCTGTGGCTCAAGGGGCAAAGCAAAAGTCTTGAGAAAAAAAAAAGCTCAGGAAAATTGTGGAGGCCCTGATTTCAATCCTCAAGATTGCCCCCCCAAAAAAGGTATAAATCATAACAAAATGTGCATTTTCATCTATCTTGTAATATGTTCAACATTATCTTACCTTATGAGTGTGTGTTGACTTGTATTATTAAAATGCAAATAAGCCATGTGCCAGTGGCTTATTCCAGTAATTCTAGCTACTTGGGTGATGGAAACCAGAAGGATCAGGGTTCAAAACCAGTCCAGGAAAAAAATTCACAAGACCCTTTTTTGTGTGTGAGTCGGTCGGGGTCCTGAACTCTGGGCCTGGGAGCTGTCCCTCTGCTCTTCAGCTCAAAGCTTGCACTCTACCAGTAGAGCCCCAGCACCACTTCTGGCTTTTTCTTCTTATGTGGTGCTGAGGAATCAAACCCAGAGCCTCATGCATGGAAGGCAAGCACTCTACCAGTGAGCCATCTTCCCAGTCTACAAGACCCTATCTTAACAGAAAAAAGATGGACATGGTAGTGTAAATATTTCATGAAAACTGCAGAAAGTATACAGCATATAAGATCATACATAGGCTGGCCACAGCCTATAGGATGGCTCTATATTAAACATAACTAGAGTAAAGTTACAGAGGCATGGCTTAAGAAGTAGAGCACCTGCCTAGAAATCATGAAGCTCTGAATCCTAATTCCAGTACCAAAAACTGCACATGAAGAGAACCTTTAACCACCAAGCTGTGGTGCAGCCCAATCCTTTGCCATGCTGTTTGGGCTTGCAGGATCCAAAACTATGAGCTAATGGACTATTTTTTTCTCCTTATAAAGAAAATTATAATTGGTTAACATAAGGAGGTTGGAAGAATTTTGAGAAAGATCCTAGAGAAAACCTGGAATGTCTTATGCACAGCATTGAAGACAATTTTGGTTAGGACTATGATGATCAGAATGGTAATACAAATATATACAGTAAAAACCATGCTGTTGAGGTTTCCAATTGAAGTGAGAATTCTCTTGGGAAATGGAGTGAGGGTCATCCTTGTTATATTGTAGAAGATTTGGAGCTCCTTGTGCCCTTGTCCTGAGATTTTTCTCAAAGGCTGAAATTAAAAGTAATAGAATATTTTATCTAGTTGGAGAGATTTCAAGGCAACAAAGCATTGTTGTTGCATTGCTACTTTAAACAGCTTGAAGACAAAAAAGAAAGCAAAGGAATGAGTTGAAGATAGAACTCAACATAGAAACAGTAAAAATTAGACTTGGCTGAAATATTGTGTATAATATAGATAATTACATATAACATACATATAATGTACATAATAGATATTATGTATAATATATTATATAGTTGAACATGTATAATATAATGTATGTAACATAAACATATAAGGTATATAACATATATTACATACTGTATATTATAAATACTTGTATATAAATACTATATGTATATTATAAAGAAAATTAAAATATAAACAATTTTATATAAATACACACACACATATTATGTATATGGAGCCCAACTAATTCTATAATCCTAGATACTTAGGAAGCTGAGAATCTGGAGGATTGATGTTTGAAGCTAGCATAGGCAGAAAAGCCCATGAGAATCCATCCACAATTAACCACACACAAAAAAATTAAAGCTGGGCCAGAGCTGTTCTTCAAGTGGTAGAGGGCCAGCTGTTAGCAAGCAAGCCTAGCAAGTGCAAGGCCCCTAATTTCAAAAAGAAATCTAAGGGAATGACTGAGGAAAGCTTTGCAATTGCTGGTTAAAGAGATTTGATCGGATAAAAAGAAGGTAAATGCATTGCATTTGGACAATAAGGAAGGTGTCTTGAGGGTAAGTCAGTAATCTTCCAGAGAGTAATTCTTTCAAGGAAAAAGCCACAGGACTAGTCAGCTTGCCATCAAAACTCTCCAGCTACAGTTATGTTTGGAAAAGACCCAAATGCAGCTCATTTGGATAATGCCAAATGATGCTATCTTAGAGGGATACAGAATAACAGTTATGAGGTCACATAGGCTTCCACCCAGATTTCAAAGGAAAGGCTAGGAGGACAGGCAGAAATTTAGCTTGGCGTCCCTTTTGGGGAGGGGCCACTGCAAAAAGGGATTGTGCTTGTCAGAAATGTGAAGGTTGGATCTACAGCAGAGTCCCCATCAGCCAATGCCTAGTGGAGCATCAGGGGCAGGACTCACATGAAGACATCAGAAAATAAAGCCACAATTATGAAGTGTCAGGTTGGGAGAACAGCAAGGAGGGTACTTGAAACTGTGAAGTAAAGTAGAAGCTGAATTCTGGAAAGTTTCATGTGTGCAAAGCAGTCAGACATTGAGTTTGTGGGGTATAACATTTGCCTTCCTGAATTGTGGTCTTGTTGTGGGCTAATTACGCCATTCTCCTTGCCTATTTCTACTGATTGGTACTAGAGTGTTCATCCTGTGCTAGTTCTTGGAAATAATCGGACTTGTTTTTTGTGTATCTACAGACTCATCACTGTAAGAACTTGGCCTTAAGGCTCAGACAAAGCCTTGGGTTTTTTTAATTAAATGCTGGAAAAGAGTTAAGAACTTGGGACTGCTTGGACTGAATGAATGTTATGTTTTATTTGATAAGAACATGAGTTTCCAGAGGAAAATGTTATGAATCTTATGAGTTTAAGAAGGATTTGTCACTGTAAATTCATTCAGGAGTTTAATCCCTAAAACCTAATGTTTATGGCATTAAAAAGGTAGAGTCTCCCAGGCACCAGTAGCTCACGTTTGTAACCCTAGGTACTCAAGAGGCTGACATCTGAGGATCACGATTCAAAGCCAGCCTGGGCAGGAAAATCCGTGAGACTCTTATCTCCAATAAACCACCAGAAAACCGGAAGTGGTGCTGTGGCTCTAGTGGTAGAGTGCTATAGCCTTGAGCTGAAGGACAGCTAGGCCTCCAGTTCAAGCCCTGTGACCAAGGAGGGAAGAGAGGGGAGAAGGGAGAGTGGAGAGAAGAGAGGAAGCCCCTATGCTTTCTTGCCATGTGCGGCAAAACACCATATACACACAAGCACATATCTACAATGTAATGAAACATGGTTGAGGCTGTGCAACATTCTGACCTCTGCTGAGAGTTAGAGTATTCCTTTGAAATACAAAAACGCGCTCAAGTAATATGTTACTATTAACCTTGATTGAACATTTTTAATAACCATATTATGATGTGTTGCCATGCCTCTGCTCAGTTGGAAATCTTTGTGGGTCTGTTAGTCCACTATTTTGCTCACTTGTTTGCAATTATTTTTAAAACAACAAAAGTTAACATCTGAACACCTCCTAGATAACAAGACACACTATAACACAGTATAAAAATCTTTAGAAGATATATGCTGGATACTAAGTTTTGGTAGTGATGATTTCACCAGAAATTTTCAAGATTATTAAAGCTCATTTGCATTAGGACCTATTTCATGTTTTTAATAAAATTAAGTGTTGCTTTTTAATAGAAGTTAAAATTAATCTTCATGTTTGTATTTATTATTCCAAAGTTATTGATGAATACTATTAAAAACTTTTGGAACAGTCTGAATTTTGCCTTTTTTTTGTTGGTTGTAGGGCTTGAATTCTGGACCTGGGAGCTATCCCTCAGCTCTTCAGCTCAAGGCTAGCACCCTACCACTTGAGCCACAATGCTACTTCTGATTTTCTGGTGGTTTATTGGAGATAAGAGTCTCACGGTCTTTCCTGCCCAGGCTGGCTTTGAACCGCGATTCTCAGATCTCAGCCTCCTGAGTAGCTAGGATTACAGGCATGAGCCAACAGCTAATTTTGACATTTTCTGCATCTTTTTTTTTTTACTATTTGTTTTGTGGAAGCACCATAAAATCTAAATTCTAGAAAATTTCCACCAACTGAAATTTAATTCCCTAGTGAATGTTGTCTGCCATTTTCCACCTCTATATTTAGTTTCCCTTTGTCTCAAAATGTTTTACATAATCTCTGTTTTTTAATCATGTTAAGTTTTTCCTCTTTTATCTCTTGATCCCAATCAAATTAGAGTATTTTCCTCTCACTTAGAATCAATAAACTGACATTGTTTTCTCTTTTTTCAGGGGGGGAGGGTTCAGTCATGGGGCCTGAACTCTGGGCCTGGGCGCTGTCCTTCAGCTCTTCACCTCAAGGCTAGCGCTCTACAACATGAGCCATAGCGCCACTTCTGGCTTTTTTTTTCTGCTTATGTGGTGCTGAGGAATCGAACCCAGGGCCTCATGCATGCAAGGCAAGCTCTCTACCACTGAGCCCCCTTGCCAGACCCTGTTTTCTCTTTTAGGTGTCAATTTTAATGCTTCAGAAAAAATTTAAATAGGCCTATCAAAGGTCTCCAAAGAATATTTCCAGTACTATCAGATAGCTTATTCAAATGTAAGTCCTTTAGTAAAATTCATATCAAAGGATATAAGTGTCACTAAGTACCTATGTAAGCTGTTAACCCATTTCCTGTTGCCCATCTTTAGTTCCTGCAGTACCTTTATTCCTTTAACAGGCTGTCTTTTTCCTTTTATATACTCTCTTCACTTTATTAACTAGTAAAGGTTACATTTTTGCATTTGAGATTGTTTTTATTTTATTGTAAAGGTGATGTATAGAGGGGTTACAGTTACTAAGTAAGGTAATGAGTACATTTCTTTTTGAACAGTGTTACTCTTCCCTTATTTTCTTCCACTTCCTTCTCCAGCCCTCTTCCCAAAAGTTGTATCCAACATTGTGAGCATCTCTGTTGCATTTGTTCACCCTTGTCCCACCATTTCTGTGATTCACCTTCTCAACTGAGGCGTAAATGTTTCTTTATTCAAACATAGATTTCAGTATTTGCCATCATTTCTGATATATGGCCAGTCAAGTGTTAATATCAGCTTTCAGTACTTGCCATCATTTCTTATTTGTGGCTTGTTAAGTATTAATATCACCAGGCAGCCCTATAAAATTGGGGGGGGGGGTATCTAAAGCAAACATCTCAGAAGGTTTTTGAAGAAAACACTTCCTATCACCTTGTCTCTTAATTAAACAAAAACTGGAAACATGAATGAGAAAAAGAGGAAATTCCTCTCCTGTTACTTATGGGAAAAGGAATCACTATTAATGTAGATAAGTAGAAACCAGTATATGTTCTAGATCTCTCTCACCCATCTCATCATGCTTTTTCTAATGTTTCTACCATCACTCTTTGTTTAGGAATATATACTCGTACATTCTTTCTTTCCACACTGTATGAAGTGCCACAGTTTTCACATGGAAAAATCAAGGGATTTCACACTCCCTCCTCATCTCTCCCAGGCAACTGGCCTTCCTTTTCTTCTTTCCTATCCATTGTAGCAATCCTATATGAGATTCTTAGTCTTTTACTCTGGTTATTTGTGAAGCTCTTGGCCTTATAGTGATCACATCTTAAAGAATGTCTTTGTATCTGTGAATGCCTTCCCCTAAAAATCACATCAAGTGGCAATGAAAGACCACCCAGTTATTTCTGAAGGTACGTTCGTAGTAGGAAACAATACATTTTTACCATGCTGACAAATAGCATGTCTTTCTTACTTCACACTCACCATTTACTCACTACAGAAAACAAAAATGAAAAAAAAATCAATAGCAATGTCCTACAGAATAGGCCGACAGGTCTTAAATTCTTCACATACAAATCAGTAAGCATTTAGAGGATAGAGAAGAAAAGCTGAAAGGTGTTCCAAGCCTTCATTTTTCTTTTTTAAAAAAGCATCATTTTTAAAGCCTTTTAAAAGAAAAGAAAGTCATGTCCTATTTTAATACTTGGAGTACTAAAATGAGAAAAAAAAGATTAAAAATTATTTTTAATTATATGAAACACTATTATTTTGTAAATTATATATATTTGCTAATCAAATAGTTTTTTATTGCTACAAATACCATTGTTGTTGAAACATTTAATCTGCTTAACATAATATGAGAACAGAATGCAAATCTACATATAGATATGCACATGTTCCATTCAGAGAAACTAAATCTTAATACTAGACCCCATAATTTTTCTCAAGTATGTTTCAGACAGAAATGTAATTTTATAATTAGTTGTCATCACGAAAATTTCTATTTTAATTCCTACACAATACTTTCTAAATGGAAAGAAACAGAAATTAGTAAATACATTTGTTTTTACCATTAAATATAAGCAAGTGGTCTTTATAGTAACATTTTGAAAATAAGTTATGTGTTTTACAAGTGGTAAAATATTAGAATTATGGGGTGTAGCTCAGTGATTTATGTACACAGTTCAAATACATAAAGCACTGAGTTGTATCTCAAAATCACCAAAAATAACAAGATTATCAACCTGATCTTGCCATGGGGTCACATGACTGATCTTGCCATGGGGTCACATGACAGTAGCAACAGGATCATTCATGTGATCAAGATATTTCCATCTTAATCATACGATATTTTAGTGAAAATAAAGACATGGAGTTGTGAGAAGAATGAGCAATCAAATGGGGCAATGTCATTCTTTCTGATGGAGGCATAGAATTCCATTGTGTATATATATCACATTTTCTTGATCCATTCATCTACGGAGGGGTATCTGGGTTGGTTCCATATCTTAGCTATGGTAAATAATGCTGCAATAAACATAGTTGTGCTGGTAGCACATTTTGAACAATCTGAGGTTTGTGCCAAATCCTTCTTCCTCAAAAGAAAAAACAGTTTTGCGTTGGGTAAAAACTGGTCACAAGGTAGATGCATAAATTTTTCAGTAACCAAAGTATCAGAAACATGAGAATTGAACCACTAATTTTTTAAGTCTGCCAACTCACTGAAGAGTTTGTGGAAAGGCTGATAAACTACTCTCTACCCTATTTTCATGAGTTTGAGACTATAATACTATCACTACTTAAAGTATGTAAACTGATAAAACTTTAATGCTTTGTTAAAAAATTACTTATATAGCAACCAGCAAATACACCATATTGTAGAGCACTGTCTTCATCAAAAATCATTAACTTGGTGATGTGTTGGAGTAATAGCAATTCTGTTTGGACTGGCTCTAGAAAAGAGAGAGTATACAGATCTAAAAAAAAGTGAGAATGTTTTCCTTTCAGAGAAGACAATTACTAATTGAAGGGGTAATGTTATGAAATTAAAGATTTTCTGTTATTTACAAACCAATGCTCACAAGTTGTGACTATTCTGTATCTGCTGTTAATCTATATAATGCCTCTGAACATCACTCTTACTATCAAATTTTGAAACAATAAAATAAATAAAGGTACATTTGAATTTTCTCTTTTATTTATTATATCAACTGTATTTTATTTGAATAATTTTAGGTGAATATTGCCACCTAATACTTCAACCAATTTTTAAGCTATCTGTTATGTGTATGTATGTCACTTCTGTTATGTATATTATGTTCATTTTAATAATTTCTAGTATTGGAATGAGTGCTAGAAAGAGTTCCTGCTTTCTCTGAATTTATACTCCCCAGTATAACTGAAAGCATGAACATTAAGTTCTGCATGCATCTTTGCTTTGGGTTATAATAATAAGATCATCTTTGCAATATTTCCAATTGGCTTTTAATTTGAATATTTAAGTTTACAAAGTCTCTAGCCCTCCTTGAAAGCCAAACATTTGTTAAACATGTCATGAATGTTTGTCTAATGAACATTGACAGTTTTTCTCAAATGATATAAGTGTTTTTGTTACAGGTACAATAATTTGTACTAGTAAAATTTATTAATATAGAGCAGATGTTTATTTACTCTCAAACTTATTACAACTGTAGTCATCAAGATAACATCTGGTGTTAATTTCCTTATTTTGGAATTTAAAATCAATATGATACAGTTCTAAATTATTAAATACTGCAAAACAAATCATTTTCTATCTGGTACAGTTCATTTAATTCCTAAAGGAGAAAAAATGGATATATTTTATTTTCCTGCTGCTGAACTGTATCTTCATTCCAAAATATTTGCTGTGTATATATATATATATAGATGTATATATGTATGTATTCTATCAAATGATATAAGTTAAAAATAAGTTGCATATCATATTATAACATTTTACTCAAGTGTTAAGTTTACATCTCTGTAATGAAACAAATGTTTTCAACTTTTGACTAAAAACTTACTACAATAAAATCTTAGTGCCAATAAAAGTCATGGGATTTTGTAAAAGTCTCTAAACACTGTACTTAATTATAAAACTACCTTATGTTGCTCAGACATAAGGTATTAACAGAATGAATGACGATGATCTTGCTGTGATTAGACCCACTAGGATACCACTAAGTCTCCAAAAGTTAAATCTCAATATAAATATCAAGGCAATTGCTGGGGTTCTCTTTTTGACACTGTGGAATCATATAATAAAAAATATACAACAACAAAAATTCATCAAAAACTTAGAATTGTATGATAATTCCAATAACTACTACGCTGATATAAATTACATTTTTAAAACTTATGATACTGAATAATATTCACAATTTCACTCTGGCAACACTCATGACTCTAATCAAAGAAGATAAATAATAACTATACAAAAGGTGAAATTATGTAGAACTATACACATTTTATAAGGTTTGTTGGTGACAAAGGTTTTAAAAGCAGGTACACTTTAAAAGGTATTTAAAATTTTAGTATGCTGACAGATGGGACACAAAAAACAGACAAGCTTTTCATTTCTTAAAGTTTATTTCAGGTTTTGTGAGTTTTGACTCAGTGTTTATATTACTAATGGGATTTCAATGGTCCTTCAGAAAAATCAAAATATATACCATAACTCAAAAATATTCTCAACAGAAAATATGTTCATTTTCTCTATTATCATTCAAATTTAAATGTAATAAACTATTGTTTACTTTTTAAGTTTTATTTTTTTAATGTCACTAAAATAAAAGTGGATGTTGAATAACTCATGGGGAGATGCAATGTCTTCTTGGGAAAGGAAAGAAGATGTACTAAAATTTTAAAAAATGAAATAAATAAATGAAAGAATGGAGAATAGCTCTAAGTCTTGGAAGTATGATGTAATAGTACAGAACTTTTGACAATGGAATAAAAGCATGCATTGTGTTGATACAATAAAAGGTATACTTTTCCTGTAATTACTTATATGTGATTCAAACATTGAAATATTAAAAGATTAAAAGTCTCAATTTGAAATGTCCATTTTAAGCCATGTGTTTGAATACATGTGTGTGGATAATATCTCACCCTCCTTCCAATCATCACTGCAATATTTGATAGGAAGATGATCACCAGAATGGAGATACATTGTGAAGTAAGAAACTCCACAGGAATGATTATGTAGTGATAATGGTATAAAACCTCACAATTTTACCTTATTTTCATATAAAATATAGTGTCTAAAGGTACAAAAGGCATACACATAAGTACAAAAGGCATACACATAATGAATTATTTTGGATGCCATCAAATGGTGAATACTTCATTGGGACAAATAATCTCAAAGAAATCAAAATCAGATAGGGTAGCTCAATCTGGTTATTCCAGGTATTTGGGAGACAGAAATTTTGAGGATTGTGTTAGGGCCCCTCTCAATAAATAAATGGTTAGTGCTATAAGACATGCCTGTTATCCCAGCCACTCAGCTACCCAGGGAGTTTTAATAGGAATATCCAGACCCAGGCCTACTTGGGCACAAACATGAGACATTATTTGAAAAATCAAATGAAAATGGACTGCGGATATGACATCAGTAGTAGAACACCTATAAGGGTCCAATTTTAAACATAAGGTTCCAAGTTCAAACCACAGAACCATAAAAAAGAAATATGTAAATAGAAAATTAAAAGAAAAATAATTTTTTCACTTAGAAGAAATTATGTGATAAGCTAAAATCTGAATGTAATATTTTCTTGCCTTTCTCTTATTCTTCCAGGTAACCATGCAAACTCATGCTTTCTTTCCCTGATCAAATGGTGCTAGAAAATCATGCATTCTAGAATGGGGGCTAGATATTTTACTGTGTAGTAAAATGTTGCTCTACTCACAGGTACCACTTGATGCAAAATTAGAATTGTAACAAACTGAATACTTTAAAAGTAGATGATTGCATTTATATTCACCATCAAATTCAATATGTTAGTTTTTACTCTAATAACCTTCAAGGAACTAACAAATTTTTGTAAATGAACACACACAAATGCAGGCTTACATGTACACACTCAACAAAATACAATGGTTCTGGGCTGGAAGGTAGCTCAGTGGTAGAGTGTTTGCCTTGCATGAAGCCCTGGGTTTGATTTCTCAGCACCATATAAGCAGAAAAAGCTGGAAGTGGCTCTGTAGCTCAAGTGGTAGAGTGCTAGCCTTCTGGCCTTGAGCTAAAGAGCTAAAGGACAGTGCCCAGGCCTAGAGTTCAAGCCCCACTACTGGCAAAAAGAAAAAAGACAGAAAGGTCCTATTTCTTCCATTCTCTAATGGTATATTCATTTATTTATTGTTGGTCATGGGGTATGAACTCTGGGCTGGGTGCTACCCTTTAGCTCTTCAGCTCAAGGAGAATGTGCTACTTCTTGAGCCACAGTGCCACTTCCAGCTTTCTAGAGGTTTTTTGGAGATAAGAGTCTCACAGACTTTCCTACTGGGGCTGGCTTTGAACGGTGATTCTCAGATCTCAGCCTCCTGAGTAGCTAGGATTACAGGCGTGAGCCACCAGCGACTGGCTCTAATGGTATATTCTTGACCAATATATAGCATTCATGATATACATGTCTCACTTCCCATTGGCTACAAACCTAGCTCAGTAACACTGGCTTATCATTTGAAAATCTGACCTGAAAATTTTTAAAAGTTCAGTGATACTTTTCATGCCTACTTTCTTATTAAAAGGTAAAGTTTCCCTTCGACTGCCATTAATCAGAAGTTTTCAAGCATATGTCAAACACAAGCCAGTGAAAACCAGTCTTCTAAAGACAGTGCATCAAATTTCATTCTTAAACTGTACATTCATAGCAACATTTCACCAGTAAATTGCAAAACAGAGACTAAATCTTTTCTTTCCTTTTTTTATTGTGAAAATACTGTACAGAGGGGTTACAATTACATGGGCAAGATAATGACTATATTTCTTTAAATCTTTTTTTTATGAAGGATAATCAGTATGAAGGTCTCTCAACAAACTAAAACTAGACCTACCTTATGACCCTGACATATAATTCTTGGAATATATCCAGAAGAGAGTAAATCGATCTGCAACAAAGATACCTGTATAAACATATTTATTGTAACTCTGCTCACGTTAGTCAAATATTATAATTAGCCAGTGTGCCTAACAACATATGTATAAAGAAAACATCGTACCTATATATCATGGGATATTTCTCAGGAATAAACAGAATTTTGTCATTTACAGGAAAATGGATGAAATTGGAAAATATCATATTGAATGAGATATGCTGATCTCAAAAAAACAAATGCTCATTTTAGAAGTTAGACCTAAAATGATGGTGATGGTGATGATGATGAGGAGGAGGAGGAGGAGGAGAAGGATGATGATGATGGTAATGGTAAAAGGACATGAATACAAAAGGGAAATTTCCTATATGGGGATCAGCAGGAGGGTATAAATGAGATAATGACAGGTAAAGAGGATTAAAGGAAGCTACATATAAATAAAGTGTGAGCACAATGAAACTCACCAAACATTTGAAAAGTGGGGAGGAGAGCAATGAGAATACAGTGGAAGGCATGTATTTTCTCCAAGAACATTGTGTACATGTATGAAAATATCACAATAAAACCCTCTCAATATTACAAATGTATGCTAATTCAGAAATAAAATAATAATAACAAAAAATAACCAAAGATGAATTGGGAGGAAGAGAAACCTCCTAATGCACCAACTGCCAAATGGGATTTTCAGGATCATGTCAACCTTAGCTTTGGGCATGGCTTTGGGGAAATATTATTCATCTTGAGTCTGGTAGCATTTTCAGGGAGCCTAATAATGGGAGGGTAGGGAAAAAAAGAATATTAGTTAGCAATGCAAGGGGGGGTCCTGTTTGCCTGCTGTCTGTGTGTATCTGCATATTTGTAAAGGACATAGAAATGGGTAAGTTGAAAACATGTTTTAACCTCAACTGAATCAACTTGCAGCATTACTATAAACTGTAGAATAATAGGCTTATTTAACTAGTGGAGAGACAGGAAGTATGACATATATAATGCTTGATAAGAAATGTACTCATTATCTTGCCCATGTAATTGTAACCCCTCTGTACAGTATTTTCATAATAAAAAAACAGTAGCTAGAGCTATTAAAATATTTTCATCTTAACATCTTAGATGAAACATAGAAATACCTCTAATGGACCAGGCGCCAGTGGCTCATGCTTATAATCCTAGCTACTCAGGAGGCTGAGATATGAGGATCAAAGCCAGACTGGGCAGGAATGTTTGTGAGATTCTTATCTCCAATTAACCACCAGAAAACCAGAAGTGGTGCTATAGCTCAAGTGGTAGAGCACTAGCCTTGTGCTGAAGAGCTCAAGGACAGCGCCCAGGCCCAGAGTTCAAGCCCCATGACCATCAAACAAAATGTCTCTAATGAGATGTTTTATATCAACATTGGCATTAAGCAAATATCAAATAATTGACTATACAACAGGTTTTTTCAGATTAAAGTTTTGTAGCAACATCCTACAGACAAAATGTGGGGGGTGGGTGATAGGTAGGAAGGTAGTTAAAAAGAAGGATAGAAAGATGAAGCAGGATGAAGAGTAAATGATATATCCAGTTCCTAAAATCCTCTTGCATATAAGAAGAGACACACACATACACATACACACACAAACAAACACACACACATACAATCCTCTTGTGTATAAGAGACACACACACACACATGTACACACACACAAAGAATTTCTAATTGTCCTTAAAACCTCAGTTCAAATGCTACCTACTTTGTCCCTACATTGATAATAATAAAAAAGTGACATAAAAATGAAATACATTTCTTAACGCTATATAACCATAATTTTACAGGTCATTTCCAAGGTACATTAAAAACAAAGGTTACATTGTTATGAGCAAGTATGTTCAAAAGGACATTCTCTGCAGTGCAGAAATCATTGGAATGTTTAATTCTAATCTGAGCCTTAAAGAAGAGTTCAAACTAAGGTTTCATCCATCTTCACATCTGAATTAACTCTGATGATGCTATGCACCATAATGGTTTGATGCCTTTTCCTTATCACCTAATAAATGCACTTCTAATACTCAAGATCAAAATCATACAGATCCTGAGTCAAGCTCACAAAGCCTAGGTCATCCATGCTAAGTAAAGAAAAATAAGAAATAACATCATTCATGAGCCAAATAGCAAAGCATGACAATTTTAGCAACATTCCAAGAAGCTAAGCGCCCAAGCCGTCCATTTATTCCCTGATTCTGTCTGAACATGAGCTAGCCTTCAACTAGGAACAAGACAGATGGTGGATGCTGACTTGTAAACAGTACTGCCAGTGGATGCCATGAGCTTAATTCTCTCTGGAAATAGATCTGCATTCATTATAATGGGTGGGCCTGTGAGTGCATCCAGCTTGAAGTGCCTTTCTGAATATATGTTCCAAAACTACTTCTATATTTAAAAAATGAGCTGTCACCAGACTTAAATATCAATCCTCACTAAGTGGAAGCAAGAGTGAGGGGGAATGGAAGAACATCTGAAACAGAAAGCTTAAGTTATAAGTTTCAGAGACCTTTTCCACTAGCATAAATTGTTTGAAGAAGGCAAGAAAAAAAAAGCCTGAAGTACTACTGTCTCAAACTGTTTGATACTGATGAATGAAACAAAACCTGTCTCTGTATTTGAATCCAAAATGTTCATCTCTCAGCTTCAATAGCAACATTTATGTTTCTTTGTCAGGGAATGGTGAGTCCTTAATTATTAAACCAATCGTATTTAGCAGATGGTCAAAGAAAAGTACTTTTTAAAAGTTGCCCAGAGGGTTATATAAATGAACAAGCTAAAACAGCTGGCAGCTGGTGCATGAAATCAATAATGAGAAAATGAGTTCTACTATATTTTTGTATTCATTGTCTTGTTGAAGACTGTGAAGACAAGAGGAAAAAAAAGCAAGAGGGAATCAACTTGTAAACTTCACAAACAGGCTGAATGGATTATGTGTATCTAATTAGAAAAAGACAAAACCTGTTTCAGTGAGCCTGTAACTAAAGAAATGGTGGGTGTGCATGCCTCAATGCATATGTGAGTGTGCAAGTGCATCTACTTGCAGTGGTAAGATAAATATGAGAATAAAACTGCCTTTTCTCACTACTTCAACTATTCTATTATGGGTGATTCATTACTTACTTTATGGCCTGAGAAAATCTGAATTACACTTCATCAGAGGAAAATGTTTTCAAAAACAGAATAAACAATACTAAAGAAATGATTATTTAAGGGGTGGGAAGGTGGCTCAGTGGTAGAGTGCTTGCCTTGTATGCCTGAGGCCCTGGGTTCGATTCCTCCGCACCACATAAGCAAAAAGAAAAAAGCCGGAAGTGGCGCTGTGGCTCAAGTGGTAGAGTGCTAGCCTTGAGCTGAAGAGCTGAGGGACAGCACCCAGGCCCCATATGAGGGAAATTATCAATATTCAAACAATCATTTCTTTTGGGGGGGGTCCGGTCGTGGGGCCTGAACTCTGGGCCTGGGCGCTGTCCCTCAGCTCTTCAGCTCAAGGCTAGCACTCTACCACTTGAGCCATAGCGCCACTTCTGGCTCTTTTCTTTTTGCTTATGTGGTGCGGAGGAATCGAGCCCAGGGCCTCATGCATGCAAGGCAAGCACTCTACCACTGAGCCACCTTCCCAGTCCTTCCCTCATATTATTATTAAAATGACTCCAATATTTAGAATTTTTAACAGAATTCCTTTTAAGACTGAGGAATACAAACTATAACTGAAAGAACTATCTTTTCTATGAACTTTTATGGGGTTTTTTGCACTGATAACTCTTTAAGAGAAATTGTATATACAGCTGTGCATTTGAAATTACAAAACAAGTGCTCCAATAACATTATATGTGAATGGTAGAGCACTTAACTAGTATGCATAAGGCTCTTCTTCAGCACCACCAAAAAAAGCCTGTATGAGACCTGTAAACTTTTAGGACATTAAAGTAATATCTAAAACAAAGTATGTAAAAATATACTCACTGTGCTAACATAATTTTTAACTATTCTCAACATTATTTGTACAAGCACAGAGAATATACTCAACTCTCACATGAAACAGTGATTGTATGTGCTCTATTTCATCCACAAGGTTTGAAAGCAAAAAAAAAAAATAGCTCTTCCATATACACATATACACAATTTTAATCTTTATCACAGAATTGTTATTTGAATGAAGCACTATTAAAAAAAACTTCATGAACTGGGTTTTAGATATATGCCTAGATAATAAGTAACAGATTTGTCATATAGATGGAGCCTATGCTGTCACTGCACCAAGTCAGTTGTTTGATTTTATTGTGCTTTATCTTAGATGAAAGCGGTGGACACTGTTCTAATCCACACTCTCTGTTTCATTTTATCTGACTTGCTCTTCAAAAGCAAGTGATAATCAGCTCTATTTCACATTGTTTTCTTGATGATAGCAATGGATAGTTTCCCATGAAATCAAGGGCTCTTTATTTTTCTGGATATTTGGAGGTGATGCTTTCCCGTGGGTATCAGGAGTAATGCAATGCAATGGGGGATTCTTTGAATTTTGCCAAATAATGCTCTCCTAGCAAATAAAACTGTGGCTTCCAGCCTGCACAGATAGAAGGATGGAAACAGAATTCATTTAGATACTGATTAGGAGTTGGATTATTATGTTATATTCTGTGTACAGGTAATCAAATAAATCTATTTTGCATCAAAATAATGTTGATATATATTAGATTAAAGAATAGGAATGTCTTCTTTAATGATACAGGTACTTGTGTGTGAATGTCATCCAAGTCTGGGCCATGTTTTAAAAAATGTAAGCAAGCCAGGTGCTGGCAGCCCATGCCTGCAATCCTAGCTACTCAGGAGGCAGAGACCCGAGGATCATGGTTTGAAGCCAGTCAGGGCACAAAAAGTCCATGAGACTCTCATCTCCAGTAAGCCATTCCAAAGGAGCCAGAAGTGGCATTGTGGCTCAAGTAGTAGAGTGTTAGCCTTTTCCAAAAGAAGCTCAGGGAGAGCGCTCAGGCCCAGAGTTCAAGATGAGCAAAAAACAAAAACAAAAAATGTAAACAAGTTTTTTCTCAAAAGTTAAGTTTATCTTCATCTATTCATAAATTCTCATAAATAAAATACAGCCACCAGATTTTCATTATTTTTCTGCTGTCCAGCAATACTTTATTTTAATTATTGCAGCTTGGTACAACCAAGCATTCTTTTTCCTGTTCATTTATTTAAGGAATGTGAAGTAAGCTTTTGAAACACTGCTTACAGCAAAACTGTAAACTAAAATGCACTAGAATAATAAAGATAAGACCATCTCATTTCTTAAGGTAAATGGCTGCATTCCTGGTTAAGGAGGCACTTGCATAAATCTGCACTTGTCAGACAGTGCCTGTGAATTGAAGCTTACATGGTCCGTATGTTTTCTTAGAAAAGTGATTAATTTCTTGGCTAATACAGAATAAAACTTGAATACTAGAGAACTGCTATCATTTGTAGAAAATGAAAACTAATGTAAAATATTTTTCCTCCCATTTTATCGAATGAATTTTTTTCTTTCTTTTCCTTCTTACTTCTTTCTCTTTTAACTCCTTTCTATGCTTCATGTCTTCCTTCCTTTCCTCCCTCCCTATTTTCTGCCTTTCCTTTCTCCGTCTCTTTCTGTCAACTTCTTTCCTTCGTTTCTTCTACTTTTTTCTTCAAGGAGAACTTAAAACTGAAATTTAATTCATGTCAGAAAATCCCAAGAAAATGAAGACAAATAATATTGCTACCTCATATGGGAAATACTAAGCTCATGAAGCTATCAAAATGTGGTTTATTGGCTAAAGAAAAAAGGTACAACATAATCACACTTCTGATATCTTGAAACCACAAGGATAAAGAACCCACAGCTAGCATATCAACTTCATCCCAATAAGTATACTGATCCCTAGTACACTTGACCAGTTAATGAAAGCCAAATTCAGTCTCTGAATTTTCTTTTTTCTTCAGAAAAGAGAGAAAAACTTTATATGAGAAAAGAAATTTATTTGAAAGGATTAAGATAAATGGAAAAGTAATATAATTGAAATACTGCTAATTCATAGAAATCTCTGACAATTCTGATCGTAACTACTCTAGAGTCATCTGTAACATGATATCCCCAACACAAGGACACACATATGTGCAGTGTAATATGCATTGAAGGTATTTGAGATTAAGACTGACAGGCTTACAAGTGAAAGCTTATATAAAGGAAGTAACCAGACAGAAAGTGATACCTGGGTATGATTCCTTGAAGCACTGAGATTAGGAAAAAGCTCTGAAGATGTAGCAGAAGTACTGAGAGTTGTACATTGAAATGATGTGACTAAAATGGTGTTGAAACAAAATACCTAGCTGCATACATTTTTTAAAGTGACTGTGGACAGAAGCAAGCATGACTAGAAATTTGATTTTTTTTAAGAAACTTCTCATGTTAAGTGGAAAGACCCAGGCAAAGATGAAAAATAAGAGAACAAAACTAAGATTTTTCTAGAGGTTAGAAGCATGGTTCCAGTAGTTGAGTGCCCGCTAATGAGCCAAAACATCAGACACCAAGTTCAAGTCCCAGTCTCAGGAAAAAAATAAAGATTTTTCTAAAACACCTACATTAGCAGGGAGCTAAAATGAGGAAATAAGTATAAAGTTTCAAGCTTCAAAAGTAGTAAATAATTTAGAGAAAATGACCAATCAACCTGATAGCGATTTGAATAAATGTACAATTTTCCAAGTATACCTTTTGACTGAATCTGTGCTATTTCCTGCTTCTTTATGATGTGCTCTTCAAATGCTAGAATTTTTTAGACAATGAACTGAGTGTCTACTGTGCAACTACTATGCATCCTTTACTTAAATCCTCCAAGTATATTTATGTAATGAACACTAGTTCACAAATGGTTTCATCTGGATTTTCACTTACTAATCCTTGTGCGATACTTTCAGTGCACAGTTGAATCCTTAACAATCCTACCCTTATTGTAAAGTCTGTCTGTTCAAATGCTAGTGAATAAATACTAAAGAATAAAATGAGAGGATATTATTATCACTTTGGTATTCTTCCTAGTTACTACATGGTATACACTTTTCTTTTGTCCTCTAGACACATCTATTAAAGCAGTTTTATTCTTCTGTTGGGTATCATTTGATGACTTTATAGGTGTAATTTACTAGACACTCTAAAACAAGCCTATGGTTTTAGGCAGATAATGTGAATTAGAATTGATATTATAAATATACTAATATCAGTGAACAACAACAAATTCTCAAATGTCCTGTTCACAAACTGCTTCTAGAAGTTGGAGATTAAAAAATTTATCAAATAGCTTTACCCATCCACAACTACTTTCATTAAATGATAAACTCAATAATCCTCCAACAGAAGTACCCACTTTTCTCTAGTTAATATTGAATGTTTGGGTAAAAATATAACAATAGTCTATGTCATCCTAGCAAAATCATCCAAGACAATCAATACTTGTTAAATTAAAAAAATAAAAACGTGCTTTTATTGATGTATTTAAAACTATGCCAGTGTTAAGGTAATAAAAAGTTTTCTAAATATTTTCAAGGTAACTTTGAAAATGTTGATAATTAACCAAAGGTTTCTTTTTAGAGCATACTAAAATACTTTTAAATATTCAACAAGTTTATGAAGAAATCCCTGTGGAAATGTGCAATATTTTGTTATCTGGCCACTTCATTTCCTGTTTTCTACAGTTTCACTTAGCCTCATGGAGGTGGGGAGATAAAACAAGTACTGATGTTGATTATGTATATTAGAATTTTTAAATATCTTTAAGAAATAATTTTTTTGGCCAGTTCTGGGACTTGAACTCTGGGCCTGGGCACTGTTGTCCATGAGCACTTTTTGTTCAAGGCTAGCACTTTACCACTTGAGACATAGTGCCACATCTGGCTTTTTTTGTGAGCCACACACCGTGTTTAGAAATTTTTTTAAGCTACTGGAAATCTTTAGATTCTTGGTTGTTGTTGTTGGGGTTTTTTGGTTTTTGGGTTTTGGTTTTTATTTATCTCAGTCCTGAGGCTTGAACTCTGGGCCTGGGTGCTCTCCCTGAGCAATTCAGCTTAAGGCGATTGCTCTACCTCTTCAGTCACAGCGCCACTTTCGGTTTTCTGGTGGTTTATTGGAGACAAGAGTCTCATGGACATTCTTGCCTGCACTGGCTTTGAACCATGATCCTCAGATCTCAGCCTCCTAAGTAGCTAGGATTACAGGAGTGAGCCATCTGTGCCCGGCTCAATCTTCAGATTCTTTTTTCCTATTTCCTAGCAAACCTGTATCAAAAGAAGCATAGTTCTGTCACTTATTAGCTATGTTGATCTTGAGCAACTAATTGTCTTCAGCCCTCAGGTCTATAATCTATTTTTTTAAAAAAGAAATATTTATAGCTCTTGTTTGATGGTAGGGTTTTCTTTATTCAGTGAGTTCAAAATATATGAAAGGGCTCAAGTTAGTGCCTGACAAATAATACAAGATGTAAATGCTTGTTATCAATTGCCTTTAGTAGATCAAGTATTATTATAACTAGATTAAATGAAATTTGTTTCACTTGCCATATGGTGGTAGAAATTCTATAACATTTACTTTATTAATGTAATTTCAAAATTTGAAAATTCAGACTATCAATTCTTTTTCCTGATTTTTTTAAATTTTTTATTGCGAGAATAACGTACAGAGGAGTTACAATTATATGGGCAAGATAACGAGTACATTTCTTATCAAGCATTGTTGCCTCCTCTTTGTTTCCCTGATTTCTTGTAAGACAATACTGTAAGTAATAGGTCTTCATCATCATATATTATAATAGCTCTTTGAGAGATAAAGATATTCCTTGTTTTATATTGTGTGAGTTAATTAATTTTATATTTCAATATACCATGATTTAACTTTAAACAAATTATGAAAAACCTAACATTTTGATGTAGATTAACCTTAGAGAATCTGTCATTTCATTACTTTTTTTCCCAAATACTGATTGTTCCTAAATCCTTAAGTAGAAATAAAGAAATGTAAAGCTTCTTTAATTTATATCATCAAGGGAACTGTTTGCTTATGTTTGGACTTGTCCACTAGTTCCTAATTTCTCATTGTTAGCTTTCAGGCTCTCTTCTCGACTCCCTTGCTTCCAGTTCAGACTAAATGACCACACTTGCAACTGTTAAGAGTGTGAGAAGGTCAACAAGGTCATTCCTTCCAATGGATTCACTGAAGAATTCACACAAAGATGTGGATGGAGTAAGCCTCTGTCCTATTTTCCCTGTGGTATAATGGACACTTTCCATGACACAGCCTTTTGAAATTACCAGCAGGCTCATCTTTTACAACTGTTCATGATTTTGAAATATGTAATCACTACAACATCTAAGTTTTACTTCATTTGAGGATCAGGATATGAGACTAGTCATTGCCAAGAATAAAAGCTTCAAAATTATAATGTACCCTACTTGTTCAAGAAGAAAAATAAAAGAAGTCTTAAGTCCAGAGACATTAAATCACAAATATGAATTCCTCAATTTTGAATATTTCAAATCATATGGAATTTTCTGCATGATGACTTCTTTTCAAAAGTTAATCTATTATCCATTATAAAGTACCTGTCACAGTATACAATCAGTGGAAAGCTAGCAAGAATAAATTGCTCAAAGCTGATTTAAAATTATATTAACTAAAATACAATATATGCACAAACTTATTTTATTGTCAACAATTCCTGTAAGATGGTCTTATAAAATAGATAGGATAATTTGTTATAATATATTACACCAATGAAATTTTCTAATCTTCCATAAAATAGCTTTAATACAATTTCAGAACACTCATACAAAAATAGTACTGAAAGATGTACTGTAATAATTAATTAGCAGATTGACTAAGTCTCATTAAGAAATTGAATTCAGTGATAAAGCACTGTAATCAAAACCTGACATTTTATTCTTTAGGGACTAAATCACTTCTTGATTGTACACATAAATACAACCAATAGTTTGTAGCCAAAGTCTACAAGAATCAGGATACATAAATATAATTTGGTATGCTGGAGAGTAAGATTTACTAATGCCACATGACTTATTTTGAAACATCAAGACATTTCCAAAACAAAAGCATTGTATTTGTTACAAACTAAAATGAGAAATAACCACAGCAATAAAGCACATATACAGATATGCTATAAATATTTACCCACCATATGTTTCCTAGATAGTGACAATAGAACCATAAGTGAAAAACACTGTGAAAAACAATTTGGCAGCTCTGTGGTTTGATTTCAGGGCCCCAAACTTGCTCAACACACCTCCAGCTGTTTTTCAACAGTTATTTTTAGGACAGGGTCCTTCCTTGCTTGCAAGCTTGTATCTTAGCCATTATCTGCCTACTTTTTGCCTTCCTATCATAGGAAGCCTATGCTGGGATCATAAGCACATTCCACTACATCTACCTTCCCTTCCTGGAGATGTAGTTCCTACAATTTTCTGCCCACACTTGCGGGAAATCATGAGTCTCTGTTCTCAGCCTCCCAAAATGTATATTGGGATGAAAGGTACATGCACTGGGCCCAGCTACAGGTAAAAAGGAGTCTCACAAAATTTTAGAGCCTACCCTTGATTCAAACTTCAATTCACCTTACCCCATTTTCAACCATCTAAATACTAGGATTACAAACAGAGTTGATAACTGACTCTATCAAGAATTTTTGTTTTGTTTTATTTTGCTTTGTCCGAATTCTGGGGCTTGAACTAGGGGCCTAGGCACTGTGGCAGGGCTTATTTTGCTCAAGGCTAGTGCTTGCTCTCTCATTTGAGCCACATCTCCACTTCTGGCTTTTTATGCACTTTACTGGGGACAAGAGTCTAATGGACTTTCCTGCCCCAGCTGGCTTCGAACAATGATCCTCATATGTCAACCTCCAGAGTAGCTAGGATTGAAGGCATGAGCCACCAGTACCTAGCTCTATCAACAATTTTTAATGAAACTTTAGTCAATCATTCTGTTCTGGCAACTGTTGAGCTTTCACTTAGCTTTATTTTCAGATTAAACCATTAAACACACAACTCCCATACTGGTGAAAAGATTTTCAAAGTGAGTCTTTCAAAATCAGGGAGGAAACATTATTTGATTTTTTTTCTCTGTCTCTCATTGGTCAGGACCTAAAGAGCTTTGGACTTCTAGTCCAGCTGGCTCTGGACTTCTAGTCATTAACAGGCAGGAGATTCTGGAATTGAGTCTTGTCTCTCCTCCTCCTATCCTCAAGCAAGAGTCAACACAAACATTTCAAGTTGAAAGAATATCTGCACGAGTACATTTTTACTGTATTGCCATTAAAATGCAAGCTTTAAGTCCATGATTTTTAGAAATTGTGTGGAAGTAGATATTTGAAGGTATAAAATCATGTACAGTTAACAGAAGTATCCATAGTTCCAAAATAACTTGATGATATGCACATTTCCTGTCATTTATTCCTTATGTAAAAATGAGTTCAAGTAAATTTCCCACTAAATGATAGTAATGCAATGTAGAAGAGTGCCACCAGTCAGTCCAATTATACTGCAGGAAAAATTGGTTCTGGTTTTTTTGTTCAAATATTTAAATTGTAATTTAGAATGGGTGATATTCTAAAACCAAAAATCATATCGAAGTTTCAGAAATTGGCTCTTTTCTAGAAAGTTCCACTATTGACTTTGCTGTTATTTTAAAGCCTAATTGTCATTAAATAGTATATTTGACTGCAGTTGGCTAGCTTTTGTTGAAGGGAGCCCAAATCAGGTGACACAAATAACCTTGTCTCCTGTAACTATCTGGCAGCAGTAACTTGCTAAACTTTCATTCATTGGTGAATGAAAACAAAATCTGTCCGCTTTGATGTGTGCAAACTCCATTGCAGAGTAGGTAGAGTTTAAAAAGAAAATTTCAGGTTCACATATAAGTTTGAACATCTTTACAGTCCAACTGGTTTGAATCATAGTTTTGCAATGACCCTCTCCCATTCTCAGAATAACAATGAAATTGTGGTTATTTAAGTAAAATGTCAATAATATACTTAATCCAAACTAACTTTTTACATAAAATTAGTAACATGAAATCATGTTGTCTGTAGATCTTGAAATAATGGAAAAGAGACTAAATATACCTACTTGTAGCCAAACCAATCCACGACTAGTCACATGTTGCCTTAAGGAAAAGCCTTATTCATATAGATATAGGCTATTGGGTAAAAGTTTGTCTTTAATAAACCTTGCCTACCTTGAGACAAACATGCAAATAGATTTACCATCACATATAACCCATACAAACTCCCAATTAAATACTTTAATGATATTGAATTCAATTTGTTACTGTATCTTTAATTACATACTATCATCAGTAGAAAAATATTTTAGTGTCAAGCATTATATTGTAGTTACTATTCTTTGTACCTCTAAGAATTTTCTAGTACACAGAAAGACAAAACTGTCACACCTTCTATAATTTAATCATTATTCCTTTACAATCATCAAAATTGCTAAGCAGAAGTCAGGTACTAGTGGCTCATGCCTGTAATCCAATCTACTTAGAAGTCTAAGATAAGGAGAATTGTAATTTGAAGCCAGCCCAGGTAAAAAAAGATCCAAAGGCTCCTTCTCAACAAACAACTGGGCATAATGGCACAGCCCTGTTGTAGTAGTTTCATGGGAAGGGTATATAAGCATATCACAATCCAGGAATGCATCCTAGGGAGGAAGAAAGAATCTATATCAAAAAGAATTAATGCAAAAAGCCCTGAATGTTCGGCTCAGTGATAAAATGCTTGGTTAACAAGAACAAGGCCCTGCGTTCAAACCCCAGTACCCAAAAAAGATGAATAGAATGGTGGTTCTGATTTCAATCACCCAAATAGAGCTGTAATTTTGCTAACTGAGGCAGGCAATGAAATAGACCAGAGTACATTAAAACAATTTTCAACAAGACTTAACACCATAAAAATTTGGTTAGTTTCAATCAGTTGGAACCTCGTTACATTACAGTTCTCACTGAGATTGGTGTATGCAGTCCACATTCTATAAAAACATTAGTCATTTCAAATAAAATGTCAATTATCAAAAGTCAGTTGTCTGTTTTAAGCCAATTCCTATGAGGGGAATTTTTTTTAAATTGTAGCAAATTTGTGCTCTTCCTTAAAAAAGATATTAATGACAAGTATCTTACTTAAAGCAAATATTCTATTAATAGCACATGCTTTCTATTCTAGTGATTTTCTCCCCAAACACATAGCTTTCTACATTTGCAAGGAAAATCACCTTCAAGCATCTTTAAAACACTAGCCCAAAATAAAGCCATCTTTAAACAGTTCCTGAACACAAAAGTCTCCCACAAACTGCAATATTATTCTTAAAAAAACCTGTCTAAATACTCAAAGCAATGTCAACTGAAGTGTCTAAAAAAATGTGTCTTTGTGAATTCTAATGGAGTCCCAAATCCCACTGGCTGTTGACAGGCTATGATAAAATGAAAATCCAAATACATGCACTAAGATAATGTTCTATGTTTCTGTTGTGGTAGAAGTCTGCCTTTGACTCGGTGTTTAAAAAAAAAAAAGTTCTCACACTCTTATACAACCTCCTGTTCAACCACAACCAAATCCAGCATTTACTGATAGTCATATACAGCAAGGTCAGAATATTTTTAAGTAAGAAAAAAAATCTTTGATTAATGCTGAGAGCTGCACTGTGTTTAGACAGGGTCATGACCCCAGGCATCCATTTAATCAAATTTTTCTGCTGCCTGTCCCAGTGGAGCCATCACCACAAGAAACTCTCTCAATGAGAAGGGGGGCAGGGGGAAGCATACTTCACATCTCACATTGTTTACACGCTGTTAAGTAATTATTTCTCTCTTCCACCCCCACTGGCCATCAACAGACAAGTCGCCTCCTTGGAGAGTCTGAAAAGCCTATTCAGCTGTATATAGCTTATTTTGTTGGTTTTTTTTTTCCCTTTCCTAGTGAATTTTGGGACTTAGTTTAAAGACTTCTTTGTGGATACTAAAATATACTCTTCCAGTGCTAATGATATTTCTAATTGCAAGTATATTTACCATATAGATGTGTTTATGTTTCTTACCTATGCTAAAGCAATCATTTCTGCATAATTTCTTTACCCCCATCTTCTCACTTCAGTACTTACAGATGAACGAACACCTCCCCTAATCCATGCACAGAGTGAAACCTGATTTTTAAAAGAATTGCATGACTGAGTAGTAGTCAAAGAAGTTATTATTTTTCAGGAGTTTTTAGCCATGTTCTAATCTTTAATGTAACTCTTCTTCAGGGCAAAGAGCAACAATGAGGTCTGCAGATAATAAAGAATTACAGTTTGCTTTTAATAGCTCTATCAGTCAGAGTAATAGAGATGGATAAAATGGTAACCTATTCACCCAATCCTTCCTAATTGCTGTCCTAAAGAGCAAGAAGGGAAGTGGGGGCAAGAAAAAGAGGTTTGTGTCTAATTGCAGTTCAGGAATTAAAGGCAAATAACTGGAAAGCTAAGGATAGCCAGAGTCCTTCCAAGCCCAGAATATACTATGTTAGTGACATAAAGCAAAGCTGAAACGTAGAAGACCCAGTTCTCAAAATTGAGGCACTTTCTTCCTGATTTTGTGCTATTTTTTTCAAAGTCTACTTCAGTACACATATTTATACCATTTTGTTTACCATGGAACATGAGGAGAAAAAAGTTTAAAAGTGTATGGTTCAAAAATGAAGTGGTATGGGAATTAATTTAATTAGTCTTACAGTTCTTAACTGAAGTGAATGCTTTTTTATATTTTAACTCCATCTTTTTACTTTCTAGTTAATGGTCATCTATAAAAGTGAAATTCTGCAAGTTGATGATTCCACCAATGTTACAACTAGTATCAGATTGTATTATTAGTGAGTACAATACAATATAAGCACAAGTATAGTACATGTTCCACTCACAAGAAATAGCATTTGACTGGACCAGTATTCCAGCCCCCTCAGTCCCTGTACAGTCCATTACCAAAGGGAAAAAGAGATCTTAATTTGATACAGAGAGACAGATTAATATCAAATTTAATATGTTGGATATTAATGAAAATGTCTTTGTCTTTTCATATAGAAAATGACAATTATGAATAATAAAAAAGTAAAGAAGCCAGGCACTAGTGGCTCAAGCCTGTAATCTTAGCTACTGAGGAGGCTGATATCTCAGGATCACAGTTCAAAGCCAATCCAAAGTCCATGAGACAGAAATGGAGCTGTGATTCAAGTGGTAGAGCACTATTCTTGAGCACAAGGTACTCAGGAACAGCACTTAGTTCAAACCCCAGGATTGGAAAAAAAAAAGGGTAAAGAAACCTGCTGAGAAGTAAAATCACAGGCAAAGAAGAAAACAAAATTAGTATTGTGAACATGGAAAAAGGCAGTAAATTACAAGAATTTTGGGAAACATACAAATGCAAAAAGGAAAGTAAAAATACTAAAATGGCAACTGAATGTGATTTGAGATGAAAGACTTGTTACAGATTCCCTTATAGCCATAAAGATAAATTAATTGACATAAGAAAAGTGAGGAAAATATGACTGATATGCCAGAAAGATCAATGGGATAGGTCTCCAAACAATTGTCCAAAACATCAGACCTACAAAATACAAGTCATTTAATTTTCCTACAGTTTGTCATTGATACAAGGTCAAACCAAGTAAATTCTGATATTCCTGTCTCCTACACATAATAAAATCTCTGAGACAACTGAAACCACAGAAAATTTTACTTATCTTTCTCACGTTTTTTCTTACAGATGAGAGCTCCACTAAATACTGTAACATACCTTCAACATCTTTATGATTGTTGAGCACTGTCAGTAAAGAACAAAAATGCTTAAATAGGGATACAGGTTGACCCATTGTAACAATGAGATGTACAAGACAATATGTTGAAAACGAACTTTACAACTTCAGCACAGGTGGGAGTAGTTGGGGAGGTGGGAAGGAAGAGATGGTAGGGGGAAAAACAAAGGAGGAGGTAACAATGCTCATTAGGAAATGTACTCATTACCTTACTCATGTAACTGTAACCCCTTTGTACAGTATTTTTACAATAAAAACCATATAAAACATGAATAAAGTAGCAACATCAACTTTCTGGAGAAAAAAAGAACAATGATTCATCTGTAATTACCAATTTAAAAGTATAAACAAGAACGTCTATTTAAGATTTCTTTTCTTCTGAAAAAATTTCTTAAAGCTTAAGAAGAAAAGCTGGTGAAAAGGAGTAACCAAAGTAGATGTGGCACCAAAATCTTCAAATGATTAGGAGGAATTTATATGTGACACTTGTTTTCCATTCAAGTTTTGTCATTTCAGTGTCAAGTGAAGGAATATTGGATGATATCCTGAGTAAGTTGGAAGTGCAAAGATTTTTGGTCCCTTGCTTAATTTGGATTTAATGCAAGAGAACTCATTTTTTAAAAAGAAATTGGCATAATTTTATCCTTCTGAGTATTTCTTAAGGTTTGAACACACACGTGTATATATGTATATATATGTATGTATGTATGTGTGTGTGTGTACATACGTATTTCATTTTCATTTATCCACCCATACAAATTTGAGTGTCTGTGATGGTGTCTGGCACATAGCCAATTCATGAAAAGCATCTGTTGAATGAATGAATGGATGGGTGGTAATGGGTAGATGGATATACTAATGGTTCTTTCCTTCACTTGTCTTCTTTACTACTCAACAAAAGATAGTGGCATTTGGAATTGTTCTGAGCACATCCAACTTGAAATTTACTTCTTTATTAACTAGAAAGTAATGATCCATCAACAAATAGATTTTTTAATGCAAACAACAGCCACAGATTGCTCAGCTCAAAAGAGTACCATTCACATTGTATTCTGTGTAAATGATGATCTTTAGAAAAGTTCGAGGGAACAGCCTGACACAGTAGGGAATTAAAATTCTTTAAGAATACATGTTGATACAAAACTGCTTGATAAATGTTTTTAGATGCATTATAGAGTGAAGTTCTCCAAAAAAATCATTTAAAAAAATACATTACCCTGATGGGTGCTGGTGGCTCATCATGCCTGTAATCCTAGCTATTCAGAGGGCTGAGATCTGAGTATCACAGTTCAAAGGCAGCCTAGGCAGGAAAGTCTCGAGACTCTTATCTCCACTTACTCACCAGAAAATCAGAAGTGGGGCTGTGGCTCAAAGTGATAGAGCACTAGTCTTGAGTAAAAAGAGCTCAGGGACAGTGCCCAGGCCCCAAGTTCAAGCCCCTCAACTGACAAAACAAAAAAACAAAAAAGCATTACCCCAACAGAAAAAAAGTGATGTGCCCTAAAAACAGCCTTAATGAGTATCTAAGCAAGGATCAAACTAATATCCATCTATACTTTGTCTGCAGTGCATCTGCCTTCAAAACTATTCAGTCTGGTATAATAATGTAAGTCGCCAAAAAGTACTACAATTCTCTTTCCTTAATATGCAACCAGATCGAACCACAATAATGACCCTTCTAATAAAATTGGAAATGCATTAAAATGTTTAACTTCAGTTCCTATTTGTAAATGCTAAAATTATTGATTAAGAATAATTGAACTCATTAAAATTGCATGGTGGATCATATAGCATCCTTACAATACCAAATAATAACAATAAAATAATATGATAAAATAACAAACACTAATAAAGTTTAAATTAATTGTAAAATTTTCATTTCAAATAGATGCAATATGACCATATAAAATGATGCTTATCGAAATGAATTGCAAGAAATTGAAACAAGGTATTTTATTGTACTGTTTGCACTTCTTTTTTTTCTGTTTTTTCTTTGGTTTATTCCTTGTTGTCATTGTATTTGATTTCTGTACCCTTTGTCTTGTATATAAGTTTATCTGATTTGGGGAGGAGAAGAGGAAGCACAGAAATGATGGGACAAAGGGTAAACCAATTCAGCAGTGAAGCCCACTAGACACTATGTTGGAAATGAACTATACAGCTTGGGGAAGGGAGAGATGGAACTATACAGCTTGGGGAAGGGAGAGATGGAAGGGGAAAACAGAGAGAACGAGCAAGTGTGTGACATTGTTTAAAAGGAATGTACTCATTATCTGACTTATGTAACTGCAACCCCTATGTACATCACCTTACAATAAAATTTAAATAAATAAAAAGAAAAATAAATAAATAAATAAAAATTAAATAAATAAAAAGAAAAAATTAAAACATAAATTGAATAGGTGCAAAATCATTGTTCATATGACTAAATCTAATTCATTCCTTAGTGAACCTGAACTGGCAGTTTTCAATCATAATTCTGCAAGAAAATTCCCAAGAAGAATTATATAATGATTATTAGTATGTTTTTGACTCATTCAATTTGATATAAAATAGCACTGGAACCTTATACTTAATACACCCTCTTCTCTGTTGTTTTCGTCCTTTCTCTTGAACTTTTGGTATAAACTGCGGAGTGCTCAGTTAAGCATAAGCAATCTGCCAAGTGCCTACAGTGAAGATAGTGCATGAAAGTGATGCTTTGAATACCAGACAGTCACATAGCAATACTGACATTATGAGCCCTAAATATAACATCAAATAAACCTAAGCGCACCAAAAAATGAAATGATATGGATGTAGATTTTTAAACAGCTTAAATACTCACATATTAAATAATCATAACTATATCCATAAAATCCAGTTCTGTAATAACCCCCAGGTAATAAGAAATGTAAAACTGAAAATTGTTAAGTCACTCTACCTAAATTCTACAAGACTAATAGCTGAACATGCTTCAATGTTGGTATGTTGTAAACATGGAATTTAAAACCAAGATAGTTTAACATCAGAGTACATGCTCACAACCACCAGGGATATTGCAGAAAAAATAGATTGTATGCAAAACTATTGCTAATCAAAACACTTGAATTCTAGCCACTTTTAGTGTTGGCAGACCCAGGGTCTCAAGTCGGCTAAATAAAATTCCACACAGTTAAGTCTCAAGGTTTGTTTCAACATTTTTGGGTTGGGTTTTTTTAGGTTGTTGTTGTTGTTTGTTTCTGATCCCATGTTTTCTCATCTGATAGAAGCAAAGTTCAGGGGCCTGTAATCTGGGGTGATGAGAGCTTCAAAAGTAGACTAATTAATTCTCTTTACATATATTCTTTTTTGCCAGACCTGGGGCTTGAACTATGGGCCCGGGCTTGAACTCTGGGCACTGTCCCTGAGCTCCATTTGCTTAAGGCTAATGCTTTACCACTTGAGCAACAGTGCCACTTCTGGGTTTTTTCAATTGTTTATTGGAGATAAGAGTCTCACAGACTTTCCTACCTGGACTGGCTTCGAACTGTGATCCTCAGATCTCAGCCTCTTAAGTAGCTAAGATTACAGATATGAGCCACCAATGACCCACTACACATATTTTTGACCATAGAAATTTTTGCTTCAACATAATCCATGTATTAAATGGACTCGAGTAGTTGAAGTTAAAGGAACAGAAATTTTGATGAAGTGGAATTTAGTAGTCTGAGCTGTACAATGGATGAACAGACTGATTTAAGCATGCATATTTACTTACCACCAAGTTGGAATGTTCAAGCAGAAGTTTACTTACTACTTGACGAAGAACTTAAGAAAGGCCTAAAATATCATTGACTGGATGACTTTTCATTTTCCTTTCTACCTTCAAATTTTTCATTCCTACGAATTCCATCATCTCATTCATGCAACAAAAGTAATCTACAGATGTATTAGAACACACACACACACACACACACACACACATATTGTGTGTATTTTTCTCTAATCAGGAGTCTGCCCTTTGGAGTAAATCTTGCATGAATTTTCCATGCTAGAAAGCTTATTGATGACCAGTTTTAAATAAAGCAAAATGTAGAAGGCAAGTTTAAAAAGGGAGACATGGTTATACTGTTTATGTTTAGGAAGACAAATGGTTTACAGCATAATATGTCATTAAGGAGAGGATTTAAGATACTTATTTAAGAGGCATTTTTGGAATGGAGTATATTTCAAGTAGATGAAACTGCTTTAAAGCATCACTGGGAAAATGGTTTGCTCTACTGACCCTTCCCTCTTCATTCCTCAAATAGAAAGGACTGTGATTATAGAACAAACTGTTCCTCTCCAGTAAATCCAGAAGGTTTTTAACCACATCTAGAAGATACAAAGAAAGATTTACAAGCATATGTGAAAAGAAAGAGGAAATCAACCATTGTAAAGGTCCTCTTCTTTCCCTGGAGAAAATTTGCAGAAGCATAAAATTAATTCTCTGTAATTTAGATCAATTGAAAGAAGCATCATCTAAACATTTTTCACACATTTTCTATATAAACAAATGTCAAAAACCAAGTGGAAACTCATGACCAGATCACTCAACATATAAATCTGTCATTAAACAATTTCTAGAGGAGCCTGTCCTTTCAAAGGTAGACTTAATTGAAGATTTCACAGCAGAACAAAGTTACATTAAAAAGTATCTACTGTCTGCACTGATACAAAGTTAAGAAGTGAAGGATTATGTCTACAGTTACTTATATTATTCTAAACACTAAAATTATATCTATAGCTATTGAAAAGTTTTACTAACTTAATTTATTTTATGATAAAAATACATTTGCTCTAAAACACATTTGTTCAAAATGTCTAAGTACAATGTGAAAAAGGTGATAAAAATTTTAATATGTAAAATCATATCCTTTTCATTGTTTTTAGAGGCATTAAATAGAAAATACTCAATCCAAAATTTTCTTGTCAGAAAACAACGTTTAGGGAAGTAATAAGAATTTCAGCTACACGTTAACACTAGGTCTGGTAGCAATTCCTAATTCCCTTTATTTATTAAATACTTGATAAGATAGCCAATGAGAAAGAGGAAAAAGAAACGTGTGACCAAGAATATACATTCATACAGGCATAGCTTTTGGAAAAGTTTAGAAATTCTGTGTCTATGCATACTGAGAACAATTAACATAATGCAGATATACTGATAAGATAAAAATTCCAGCCACGTAACAAAAAAGCAGTTGACAACTTGGATATTATGCAATTATGACTGTCATTTTATTACTGTTATTAATTTATTAGTATAATTGCAATTTTTTTCAATGCCATAATGTGATAATAAAGGACTTGTCATTACTAAGTTAACCTCCAAACATCTCTGACCTCAAGGGAGGTAGTTGCATGCTTTCAGACCAAAATGAGCTGTCAGTTACCACAACGACATTTTGATGACTACATTATCTTGTAATTAAATGTCTCAACAAACTTCTGCTTTTGATTGACATGTAGTTAAGACTATCATTGACCACAGAGCAGTTTTCTTTATATTTCAAGAATAATTTTCTTTATATTTCAAAATAATTTTAGCACTGAAGCAGGAAGACAAGGGTTTAAAACTTCAAATGCTCTTCAGAATCTATTTGTTAAGCTATATTTGGCACTTGTACACAAATGAAAATCTGCCAAAATTATTTGCACCCATAGATAGCATAATCCACTGTAGTGTAGTGAAAACTTTACTTAATTTCTACAATGTTCTTTATTAACCTTATAGAACATAAAGAATAACTCTACAATTCGTTTCCCCATGAGTACATGTTCCACAAAGAAAACAATTGAAATCTACTAATAATGGATGCTCACACATGACTTATAATCATTATCCCTCTCACCACTCTTTTTTTTGGGAGGGGGGTCCAGTTGTGGGGTCCGAACTCTGGGCCTGGGCGCTGTCCCTCAGCTCTTCAGCTCAAGGCTAGCACTCTACCACTTGAGCCACAGCACCACTTCGGGCTTTTTTTCTTTTTGCTCATGTGGTGCTGGGGAATTGAACCCAGGGCCTCATGCGTGTAAGCAAGCGCTCTACCACTGAGCCACCTTCCCAGCTCCCCTCTCACCACTCTTGAGCCAAACCTGTGTGTTCAAGATTCCAAGGGCAAGATAGCTCATCGATGACTCATAGTGGATTCTTTATTTTGCCTGTTCTCTCCCTTAATAAATAGGCCACTAAGGTAGACTATCTATACTATGTGGATCACAATACTACAATTAGGATTTGTACTCTTTTACTATGAAAAAGAAACTTCTCAGCTGAGATTAAATATTTATTCTACCTTAACTTTTTGTTTTGCTGGTCCTGGGGCTTGAACTCAAGACCTGAACACTGTCTGTGAGCTTTTTTTTGTCAGTCATGGGGCTTGAACTCAGGGTCTGGGCACTGCCCCTGAGCTCTCTTGCTGAAAGCAAGCATTCTACCACTTTGAGCCACAGTTCCACGTCATCCTTGAGCTTCTTTTGCTCAGGACTAAAGCTCTAGCTTGGCTCACAGCTGAACTTCCAGCTTTTGATGTGATGAATTGGCAATAAGAGGCTCACAAACTTTCCTGCCCTGGCTTGCTTCAATCATGATCCTCAGATCTCCGCCTCCTGAGTAGCTAGGGTAACAGGTTTGAGCTACTGGCGCCTGGCTTCCATCTTAATAATTTTTAATCATAGGAAGATGAATAACCTAGCCAAAGGCAATTTTCATGTATGAAATTAGACTCTTATAAAGCATGTAATAAGTATAAAACTCCACAGAGAAGTTAAATTGAAAATGACCCTTCTTGATTTTAATCTGTCTGCTTTTACTATGCTAGTAAAACTCTTTATTTAAAGTAAAGCTAGTATGCTTGAAAAAGTAACTTTAAAAAAATAAAAATCTCATGATCAAAATAAAAAATAACACTAAAAGGCCAGGAAGGTGGCTCAGTGGTAGAGTGCTTGTCTTGCAGGCATGAAGCCTTGGGTTCAATTCCTCAGCACCACATAAGCAGAAAAAAGCTGGAAGTGGTGCTGTGGCTCAAGTGGTAGAGGGCTAGCCTTGAGCTGAAGAGCTGAGGGATAGTGCCCAGGCCCAGAGTTCAGGCCCCACAACCAACAACAACAACAAAAACACTAAGTAATTCTGCTAGTAAACAGATATACTGTTAAAATTTAAGATTATCAATAATAAAGATAGTTTTTTCCCAAGCATCAGGCTGAAATTTTCTTCCATAAATTTACTTAAAGTTCTACTTTAAAGTCTGATCTATAATGGCTATATACATAAAAATAGAATGATTACTTCTAAATTGAGTTTTATGTTATTGTTATGGAAAGTCTAGTTACATGCAAACACACACACATTCATCTCAAAACACTGATTCACAGAAGAGGACAAAGGGAGAAGAGTGTTATTACAATGGCTCTGATTTTATACTAAGTTCTATGTGATATAAACTATGGGAAATATTTTTTTCACCATGTGAACAAACACTGACATTTTTTCAAGTTATGGAATATACTAACTTCTCAGAAAGGGAAACATTTGTAGGAGTTGCCACCCTTTTCACAACCGCAAGTAAAATCATCTCTGCCCCAATTTCAAATTGTCCTGAGTATTCATGAAGTAATCATATCCCTATACACAAATGTTTTTGAGATACAAAATTAATTCTTTGGCAAACTTGGACCTAGTGCAGCAGTACTTGGAGTATACTTTCTACTAAGCCTGCTCACAGTCATGTACAACTTGACATGACTATCATGTGCACAAGTCACTAAATCCAAGAAAGCAAAATGGAGTAACATGCACATGTTCCGTCAGGGGAAGTGAATAAGGGAATAGCACTGCAGTATAACCTAAGAATAATCATCATAACATTGCAACTTATTTGTCATGAGAAGTTGATCCATAGAAACCTAATTCAAAAAGTCAGCAAAGATCCCTTATTTTCCTTCATATATGTGTGTGTGTGTGAGAGAGAGAGATATGCTACACACATATATATTACTCAATTAACATTTGTGTAACTTATGAAAGTAAATTTTGAGGCTACTAAAATAAGTAGGTACAAAGTGGGAACTTATTGTAAACAAAAAAAGAAAGATGATGACAGGGTAAAAAGGAACTTTCCAAACCCACCATATCTCAGAATCTAATGATATAAATTAAAAAACAATGTAGCTTGACATTGAACTAAACAAAGAAAATACATTGATGATTAGATTTCCTCTTAGCCAATGGCCAGGATGTAGCATACTTATCTTTCAACAGCAGTTTCATAGTCACAAAAAAAGAGTTAATGGTGTTTCTCAAAAGAAAATGAAAGTCACTATACAGTAAAGGTTATATTTCATAATCCAGAAATAAAAGAAATGTGAATGTGTCATTCAGCTCATAGCTAAAGTACTTTAACCATAATTTTACCAGTTGTACCTGACCTCTGAAAATAATTCAATCACCTTCAATGATTGATCTAATTAGGCACTTTAGAAAATGGGAAAATGATTTTGTGGTTGAATTTCTCACCTGAAAATGACTTTGTGGTCCTGTTGAAATACTACTACTGCTAATTGCACATACATTGACTTTGTTACATACCTACGTATACTGCATAAAATGCATTTCACTGTTTATGGTTAACTCCATAAAGATGTCAACAAGTCCAGTAAGAGGTCTAAGAACAAATGGGAACCAAGAGTAGCAAGGAACCAAGGTCTCTGGGGTTCTATGTTATTTTATCTTTTGAATTAGCATACATTCCTAACACTATGAGATTTTATTGTGATCATTCATTAGATGATATTTTCATTCTCCCTTACTCCCTTCATTTTCAAGTTTCATTCACTACAATATTTAATTTAGTAGGGTGTGCATAAGAATAAGGATTAAAGGGGACAGAGGTAAAATGCAGCATTGTTTCTTTCACTGGAAATGATCCTACAAAAATTCTAAGAAGAAAACAGCAATGGAAATAAATCAAGAAGGTCAAAACACTAGTGGAAACTAAGAAATTATATAATTTTGGATAAGAGACATTGTGCCAGGTATTGTCATAGTGAAGCTATAATGGTCTATCACATCCAAAATTTTTGGGCTCAGAAGCAAAGCCTATATAAATGGTATGTTCAAGAACCATAGTATACTAACATGATAGTTAACAGATAAACTATCATATAAAAATCAATCCACTTATAGAAATGTTGCTTTTGCAGTCAGTGAGAAGATGTCAATGAGTTTCAATATCTGCCAGGACTCGGTCAGCTGTGAATCTCACTTGTAAATTTTTGTAACTTAGTCTTAGAGTAGGGATACATCCCAATTTGCCACACAGCCTTCCTGCTTTATGTGTTTTCACAATTTAATTATTAATAGTGACCCTCTCAAAACTATTCCAGTTCAAAATATATAAATCACATTGTCACCCTAGTACATAGATGGGTACATATATTTTTTAATTATAAATTATATGGCAGTACATTGAGCATATATAAATACCTACAACGATATATACTAGAGGAAATACCTTTGCTTTCTCCTCTATCCAAAAATCACCCCTTGACACCAATCGGAATAAAGCATTAAGCATTTGTGAAACCAACATAATATGGCACCTACTGGACATTATCACTCACAGTTCAGATAGCACTAATACAATACAGTCCTTCATTCACTTGCACTGGAGTAATTGAAATCCTCATACAATCTCATAACTTCCAATAAATTATCTTTTTGCCACTGTTTTTGTAAATTTTTCTGATAAGTTCTGCATAAAATGAAAACACGTAATCATAGGACCACCTATTTCTAAGACAACTAATGTCTTCTAATGTAATTACTATATATTTTAGTATTCAGGGGGTTCTCATTAACCAATGCAACTGATAAATTAATTTTTACACCTAAAAGTCAAAGACTCTGGCTGTCATCATATAGTAAGAGAAGTTGTATCAAATAATCTTGGGAACTAGATGTGACCCATGGTCTGGGAACTTGGTCTTGCTTGTTCCTTGATCTTTAAAAAGAACAAATCTAAATAGCTCAAACCTCTTTTCCTTATCATTAGCCTCATAACATTATGCAAATTGAACTACTTATTGCCCTATTATATGGTTGTCAAGTTAATAGCTTGTGTAGAATTGCTATCCATGTTATAACATACCTCTGTATTAAAAAAAAAATTTCTGTGTTACACTGAACCCAGAAAAGGTATGTCTGCACTTATGGTCATGCATATGTGGCATGTGTTATGAAATGTATACACATATGTGTTGCATCGCTGTTTCCAAACTATCTTCCAAGAAGACATCCCATATAGACCACATCTCAATCATCCTAGGGCTGCTACAATAACACACATAAAACACTATAATAACTACCAAATGGGTAATAGATTTAATTCTTTTTTTATTTTATTTTATTGTAAAGATGCTGTACCGAGGGGTTATAGTTACATAGTAAGGTAATAAGTACATTTCTTGTCGAGCATTGTTATCCCCTCCTTTGGTTTTCTCCTACTATCCCTTCCCTCCCCACCTCACCCACACCTCCGTTGTAAACTTCATTTCCAACAGAGTATCTTGTATCATTGTTGCAATAGAGTTCACTTTTTAACTCTAAGAGTTTAACTCCCTCAGTTGTAAAGTTCATTTACAACAGAGTGTCTTGTAAGTATCATTGTTGCAATAGAGTTCACTCTCTAACTCTTTAAGAGTTTAACTCTTTAAGCTGGTGGCAGCTCATGTAATACTAGCTACTCAGGAGGTTGAGATCTGACAATCACGGTTCAAAGCCATCCTGGGCAGGAAAGTCCATGACATTTTTATTTCCAATTAACAACCAGAAGTGGCGCTGCTGCTCCAGTTGTAGAGCGCTCACCTTGAGCTGAAGAGCTCAGGGACAGTGCCCAGGCCCAGAGTTCAAGCCCCACGACCGCCAAAAAAAAGGAATGCTTTTTAAAGCTGGGAGCTGGTGACCCACACATGTAATTCTAACTACTCAAGGGGCTAAGATCTGAGGCTCTCTATTCATACTCAGCCTGGGCAATAAAGTCCAAAAGACTCAGCTCTAATACCAGCAAAAACCAGAAATAAAACTGTGGCTCATGTGGTAGAGTAATATTCTTGAGCACAAAAGCTCAGGTACAGTACCCAGGCCCTGAGTTCAAGCCCCAGTCCAGAAAAAAAAATAATAAAAAGAAACTGATTTTTTTTAGTTTTGCATATTTTCTTTTTTTTTTATTGTGAAATACCATACAGAGGAGTTACAATTACATGGGCCAGATAACGAGTACATTTCTTATCAAGCATTGTTGCTCCTCTTTGAAGAAACTGATTTTTAAACAAAGTGAAGATCATAAATAAATAAACCATTTAAATAATAATAAATAATTTAAATAATAAATTCATTTAAAGTAAAAAAGATTACATTATTCTGTCTCTAGACAAATAAACACAATATATCAAGAAGTATGTAACAATAAAAAGATTACACTTTAACATGAAGTTATCATATTGCCATTATTTTAATACTTTATAGTGAATTCAGACAGGATATACTAAAAATGAAGATTAAATTTGACTTTATAGTTGAGGTGATATATTTGTCACAATTTATAGCAGATATGTTATGAATTAATTTAAGATAATTAACCTAAAACCCCCAAAAGTAATTTTTGGTTAAAAAAAATTTACCTTGGCACTATAGCCCAGTGGGAGAACAAAAAGTTCAATTTGTAGCCTCCCAAAGAAAAGGTACCCTCAATTATTTTTCATGTAAAATGTTAATTTATTCTATATTTGCATCAAATTGTAAATAAAATTTATATCCTTAAGCATGAAATCATTTTTTAGAGGGCAATATATGAATGTAACTGTGGTATTTTGTGTAATCAAATTCACATGTTACAAATTCCACAGTGACATTTGTAGTTATAAATCCCTTGTTACTATATTTCTTCTCTACATGTAAACCAGGAGGGAAAAAATTAAGCAGCTGCTGCAATGAACTCTTCATTAATCTGCCTGCTTAATTCACTCAGCCCTTACTGGCAGGGATCACACTCTGGAAGTCTCCTTTGGTGTTATTATGTCCTGCTGTGTGGCCTTCAAACTCTGGGCCACATGATTATCCCAAGCCTCAAATCCTTTTGTATTCATTGAAGATGTCTTCACATTAATCTTTTTTTGCTTTTACTAATTATTTATTCCACCAATACCCCAAACCTTATCAATTCTATACACCTTCAGTACCTACAAAGTTGAAGTGTGAACATGATTTATCATGTAAAGTTTCAGCTCATTCTAAATCAATCCTAAAACAATGTTACAATTCAGATTACAAAAGAAACCTGGCCCCTAAGGGTTTGTTTTTGTCAGAACATTCAGCCTAAATGGTCAGCTGGACAATCATTTCCATAAAGTGTGGGAAGGAGGCCTGGACTGAAATTGCCTCTCCATCTCATTCAAAATTATAGTCAGTCATAAGACACAATACATCCTCCTGCTTTCTAGAACAATGTAGGTTTCCTCCATTTAGAAAAGTTCATAGATGCATCAGTGATTTAACCTATAGACATTTGAAGGTTGGAGAGTACCTCTAAGGGGCTGTTGACCTTCACCAGATGAAAGAACTAGAAACCCAGCTTCAGTCAATATATATTTATCTTTCTGTTGGGACTATTATAACTGTGCAAGTAATGGTGACCTTGAAACTTCTTGCACAAGATGTATACAAGTAATGTTCCCTAAAGAAAACTATATAAATACCTAAATTACACAAATCTAAGATCCACATTCTGTAAAGATCCAAAGAAAGTATTCAGAGCAATAACGTCAGTTCCAAAAGGGGTAAGAATATTATTTTTGTAACTGAATGGTCTCCTCTTAACTGTGGCCAAATGTAACCACATTAGACCAGAATCTGACAATTAAACATAGCTAAGGATTTCAGATTTTTTTTCAAACATTCCTCATATAGAGATCCATGCTGTTTCAACTAATTCCATTTTATTCCCCACAGTGTTATAATAATGATAAATCTCTCAAAAACATCCCACCTTTTATTGACTAAATGTATATCAAAACATACTTTTGTTTGGAAAAGCTAAGTGAAGGCATACTGAAAGTCTTCTCAATAATTGCCCATTTTATCTTATGGAATGTTGGCTTCAAAGGAGATGTTTTTTTCCTGATTAGCCATGGTCTGCATTCTTGTTAAGGATCAATGGGGTAGATGTACTCTTTCAGGATACAGACAAAGGTATGACTGAATATATAACAATTCAAGCATGCTAAGCAGAGGCCAGAAAGAATAAAGGAAAATGTAAGTAACAACCAGTTAGTCATGGAAATCCTACGAGAATGAGCAGAGTACCCTAGTCCAATAAAGTAGGGAACTTCAGAGAAATAAAATCTCACTCATTTATAAAAACGATGAAATTAATTTAGAGGACCAATAAAAAGGTAAAGAGAAGTCATATCTTCTGTAAACACATTATCTCCTGATTACTGGTAAATCTGTATAACATTCATTTTCTATTTTGCTCTTGTGAAATATACATTTACATAACTGGAGTACTACCTAAAAAGGTCTATATATGAATGTTAACAGAAACATGAATGCAGAGCTTAACAAACAACACCTTCCTATTCTCAAATAAACAGTTTGTTGATTGGCATGGAGTCATTTGCATGTGTTCCATTTTGGTGTCATCTTTGTTACAATGGGAGACAATCACTTGGAAAGGATGGGAAACTCTTTTGTGGACCTGTCAGCATTAAAAATCTTTAGACAACCCTCCTCTTCAAAAAAAAAAAAGACTAGGATGCAGTTAAAAGATACAACAGAAACCAAGAGAGCCACAGACTTGCTGACATATGGATTTAAAAAGAAATTATCCAAGTATGAGATCTGGCAGTACTTGCAGTATTAGTGAAAGGGTTACTTTATTACTGTATTCAAAAATATTTTCAGCTTCTGCTGTGGAATTGGTAAGTCTACCTTTAGAGGGACTTGTAATGTCTGACATACATCACTTCACTTGAGTTGACTTCCAAATCGACCCAAACAATACAATGGCAATTTAAACCTTATTGCTCTTCAATCTTACTGGTTAAAGCCATTTTTCATTGGGCATCAGAGAACTATAGATCTCCCCCACACATTCCATTATGTATCCAATCTATCCCAATTTGAAATTATCTTATTAATACTTACACAAGCTGTATGCTTGTGATTGTTTTGTATTTTTTATTTTTGTTGCTGTTGTCTTACTTCTTAGAGATAAGAAAAGTGTGACCTCTAAAATGAACTTCATAAACTAATCTCTTACCCATTTGCCCTTCAGTTCCCTCTTAACCGAAGAAAAATTTGGTTATCCCTGACTTTCTTCCTGCATATTTAAAATTTTTATCATGTATCAAAAGACTCTGTTTAGCAGAGTTGGTATTATATTAATAAGGAAAATTGAAAATACTTTGAGCTTTCTTTATACGTCTATTGTAATGAAGGCATGACAAAATTTAAAACAGCATATGTTAGCTCCAGAATTAGAATACACTGGTTCTGGGGAGTACAGCAGAAAATTGTAAATTTCTCTGTTCAAAGGAAAACTTATACATAGAATGAAATTTCTTTATTGTTTCTACCATTATTAAATTCCTTAAGCAAGCTGATACCTGATATCAGCTCTTTATACTCTTTGTCTTCTTGTAATATACTTCTAAATTTTAATTTTGTCCTTGGAAAAAAGGCTGCATGGACAAATGTCTAAAAATTGGGCCCAGACAATTATGAAGTTCTCTTTTATGACTTCTTTAGAAAATTTTCTCCCTGCCTTGCAGGAGACTAGCATATTCTATATCAAGTGAAATTTGACTCATGTCATCAGAGCATATATATTTCTTAAACTGGAATGGTGCAGTCTGAGGCACTAAAATATATACTAACAGATTCACATCCTGAATAGGATATGTAGTATTTAACTGCCAAATGCTCCAACCAAAAATGGTAATGGGTCTAGGACTTTCACCAACACTTAAAACTTCTTGGAGAAGGCCAGGAATACAGCATGGGGGCTAGACATTCCTATTATTTCAAATTCTCTCCTGGATAAAGCCTATGTATTTGTTTTAAGGAATAACCATTGCTTAATTAAGCTTAACTTTTTATTATGCCGGCTGACATAATCAAGTGAATTAGATTTGTGGGCTTCAGTTGAAAGACGGAAGATAATGTTAGTATCAAGTTCAAAAGTTGTTAGAAGAGACATGAGCTAATAGCTTACACCTGTAATTCTAGCTACTCTGGAGTCTGAAATCTGGGGATCACAGTAGGGGTCCAGCCCAGACAGGAAAGTCCATGACATTCTTATCTCCAATTCACCACCAAAAGAGCCAAAAATGAAATTGTAGCCAAAGTGGTAGAGTGCTAGCCTTGAGCAAAAAAGCTCAGGCACAGCTCCTAGTCCCTGAGTTCAAGCGTCATGACCGACAACAAAGAAGAAAGAAAGAAAAAAAGGAAGGAAGGAAGGAAGGAAGGAAGGAAGGAAGGAAGGAAGGAAGGAAGGAAGGAAGGAAGGAAGGAGTTGTTAAAAGGTTTCAATCAGTACGTATGAAGCACAACCAAAGGAATGTAAATCTACATATAAGATATATATATATATATATATGCACACTAGCATAGAGGGGGAAAGGGAGGAGGGAGAAGCCACCAAAACTCTTTAAATGGAGAAAGGAGGGGGGAGGGGAGGAGAAGAGAAGGTTAAAACTGAGTAACAGAGGGCGTAAATTTGATCAAGGTACATATGTAAATATCATAATGAAATATTTATACAAATAGCTTATGTTACTAAAAGTACTTAAAAGAGTCTGAGCATATTAAGCATCCAGTAATGTTAAGTTTTTATTTGCACACTAGATTTTTCTGAAAAAACTTAAACATTTGAGATTACTATTTTCCCGCTACATGAATAAAGCAATGGAAGAAGGCTATTTCACTATGGCTCTTTGGCACAAGATAAAATAAATTTAACCTAGCTGCTGACCCCCTACATAGCTGACATCATTATTATTCTTGAAACAAAAAAAAAATCTTACATTTACATTTTCTGTTCCTTTTTTTTCTTTTTTCCTTTTCTTTTTGTTTTTTTTCTTCTTTACAGTGTTCATCCTAGAGTTTGAATTCAGAGCCTGGGTCTATCCCTGGACTATTTTACTCAAAGCTAGTACTCTACTACTTCAGCCAGCTCAACTTCTGGCTTCAAATACTTTGGTTTCCAAATTGACTGATTGTATACAATTCTAATAATATCAGTAAAATACTAGTCATATTGAGTCTGCAATGGGATAGAAGCATGTTTCATCCACTTTTAATGTAATATGTCATATGTTACCTTACCCTTCATAACCACATGATGTAGGCATCATATATTAATAACGCTGAAACATAGAGAAGTTTAATGACATGCCTAAAGTCATATGCCTAGCAATAGCAAAGCCAACACTCACACCCAAATAATCACTTTGAGAGTATAGACTACTTAGTATTAATAAAGCTTCATATTTACATGAAACATTGAATGAAAATTTGCATGAGCGTGTCATAGATAAAATTGCACACTTTCATAGTATCAATTACATTATCTTATACATGCCTCTTCTTTCTCTTTGATTCCTAGCATCTGTGAAATATACTATAATAGACACCACCTCTTTCAAGAGAAGCAAAGTTGTTAGAACAGTAGGAACTTTAAGCTCTGACTTCATTTTGGAGGCAGAGAGAGGTCAGGAACCACAGGATTTCAAATTTGAGAAAAGCCTCGGTTACAATACCAAATTTCAGACCAGCCTGGCTACATAGTAAGACCCTTTCTCAAAAAAGAAAGAGAGAGAGAAGGAAGGAAGGAAGGAAGGAAGGAAGGAAGGGAAGGGAAGAGAAAGAAAGAAGGAAAGAAAGAGAAAGAAACAACAAACAGATCAATGGATAATATTTTTGTCATTTGCTCTCTGATTTTTATAGTATGTGCAGAGTTCTGACTCAATATTCAAATATTGATTTAAAAATAGGCTGTGCCCACCATATTATCTTTATTTAGATAGTACCACTTTTTCTAAACCTTCGTTCCAATTTCACTGACAAATAGCAAGCACATCTATCAATGGAGTAAAATCTGATGTTCTGATACATATAAACATTGTATGATGATTGCTTCAGGATAATCAGTGACCACTATGTTCAAACTTTAAATGGCCAAAACAGATATGTTACTGAGTTTACAGGCTGACAGAATGGTTCAAGCAGTAGAGTACCTGGGCATTGAGCTCAACTTCCTAGTACTACTGAAAAGAGAATAATTTTTTAATGTTACTGGAATAGTAACTTGAGAAAACACAAAGAAAATCTCTAATAGAATGTAACTACCTCCAGGTGCCTGTGGCTCACACCTGTAATTCCTAGCTACTCAGGAGGGTGAGATCTGAGGGTCATGGTTCAAAGCCAGCTAGGGCAGGAAAGTCACCATGAGACACTTATCTCCAACTAACCACTCAAAAACTGGAAGTGGTGCTGTGGCTCTAAGAGGTAAAGCGCTAGCTATGAGCAAAAGAGCTCAGGGACGTGCCCAGGTTCTGAGTTCAAGCACCACAACCTACAAATTTTTTAAAAAGGTTAAAAAAAACCCATGTTTTTGGACTTTCTTTTACCTGTTCTCTATGCAAGCTAGTCAGCCACTGAGAGGAAAAAGAAGTGGAAACGAATGTTTCAGAATGCAAAGAACATGGTGATTGTTTTTTTCCAGTCCTTTAAAAAGTTGTCATAAGCCAGGCGCTGGTGACTCACACCTGTAATCCTAGCTACTTAGGAGGCTGAGAGCTGGAGATCATGGTTCAAAGCCAGCCCAGGCAGGAAAGTCTGTGAAACTCTGATCTCCAATTAACCACCAGAAAACAAGTGGCACTGTGGTTCAAGTGGTAGAGCACTAGCCTTGAGCTGAAGAGCTGAGGGACAGCGCCCAGGCCCAGAGTTCAAGCCCCACAACCAACCAAAAACAATAAAAAATAAAAGGTTTCATAAGATGCACCATTGGAAGTAAAATAGATATTTCCTTAAGTGAAGGCCTCTACACTATGGGAAGACTGGCAGAACCTGTTTCACTTTTCATCTATCCTATAGCAATGTAACTTTCATGCATTCATTTGTAAAAGTAACTGCTTTTATCAAAACATAGAAGTCCAAGAATGACAGTGTAGCTCAATGGAAGCTTGCCTACCCTGTATTAGACCCTGCATTAGATTGCAGTAAACCACACACACATACCAAAAGAAGAGAAAACATGAAAGTACAAGACATTGCCATACCCATTTTCTATTGCATGCACTGCTTTATTTCCTTGCTAAGTCATTAGAACTTTTACGATAGCTCTGAATCTAATGGACAGCAAGATTATCCATTTCCTCCCTTCAAGTTTGCAGAAGAATAATTTGAGTTGTTGGATGCATATGAAAAAATGCCATTAAAAATCATCTTAAAAATTATATTAACTGAAGTAGGCCACACTCAAAGAAACATTAAGTCCCATAGTTTCCCTTACCTGCAATAACTAGTATATATCTAGGACAAGCAGAAGAGGTCAAAAGCTATGTATATATGACCATATAACCTGATGCTAAACGAAATGAACCCCAAGATAGAGACACAAGAAGTTTTATCTTTGCTGCTGTTCTTTTTAATATACTTATAATGTACTATGTGATTTTTTGTGTTTCTCTTGTATGTTCTTCTCCCATGGTATAACCCCTGTTTACACTGTATTTGATTCCAGTGTCTTACCTCTTGTATATATATTTTTCTAATTTGGGGAGGGGAAGGGAAATAACAAAATGCTGAAATAAGGATACAGGATGACCCATTGTAACAATGAGATGTGCAAGACAGTATGTTGAAAACAAACTTTACAACTCTGGGGGGGTGGGGAGGAAGGAATGGGAGAGGTGGGGAAGAAAGGGAGGGGAGGGGAAAAATAATGGAGGGTGTACCGATGCTTGATAAGAAATGGACTCATTACCGTGTGCATGTAAATGTAACCCATATGTACAGTATCTTTAAAATAAAAAATATATATTAAGAAAAAAAGTGTATAACAAAGAAAGTTGGAAGTGCTTAGAAAGGAAGACACAAGTATAATCTCATAAGGTAGGGAGTCATGCTCTTTCCCCTGGGACTTTAATTGAATTAAGGTAATAAAATATTAAGGATATTCATAATAAATTAGAAGATTATGGAGGCTTTTAGATACAAAATTTCTGAAACTGAGTTTAGAAAATAAAATTGTGTTGCATAATAATAATCAGCAAATTTATCCCTTGAAATTGAAAGCTTAGGAAATACAGTAATTTACCTAATATTCAATTATTTTCATATATATGTATATATGTTAATATATATACACATTCTTTCACAATGCTTAGTATTATATATAAAACGTACATGTGTTCTTGTACTTTTTGTAAGCAAGATTCACCTGCCTTTTCCCTCACTCACACTATATTTGTAAACCAGAACAAGTAAGGAAGCAAACTGACAACTGAAAAATCATTTAAATATCCAGTCCTGTACTGAAAATGGCATGAGAAAAAGGTATATCAGATTAATATAATTGTATTCATCCTTTATCTGCATGTAAAGATTTCTTTGAAAAAGTGGAAAGTTTGTCAATTCTTTCCACTCTAGAAAGGGGTTTTAGAGTTACAATGATGTCAGTGTCCATATATGAAGGGTGTGTGCACAAATGTGTGTGTATATGTGTGTCTTTCTTTGTGTGTATATGTTGGAATAAAAAATTATGATTCATATTCTTTTTGAAAGAAAAAACCATCCTAAAATGCAAACATTTTTAGTCCTTAAATAGCTTATTAGCATTTTAATAGTACGTATGAATAGGGTTGGCAGATATTTCCATACATCCATACACACACTGATCAAAAACAACCACTCTCTTTTACTAATTCAGAATGTCCCACCCAGTTATATTAGTATTCTGATTTTCCTTTGTTTTTTTCCCCTACAAATTTGCTAGCTTTGTTCAAATATAGGTATATCCTTCTAGAGTGATCCAGTTTTCAAGTTTGTAACATGAAAGAAACACTTGAAGTACACATTAAACATACGTAGCAATCAAAATAATCTTGTATCAATATTCATAAAGGAAACAAGGAAAAATATTCTTTAGGTTTTAAAATTATTTAACCATCTATGATTTCTTCTGAAAATGATATCAAGTTGGCATCCATCAATTGCTGGTTCAGTTGTGTATCCAATGACCTAAGAAAATGATGGAAATTTTGAGGCAATGAAAGAAGAAAATAAGATCCCTTTACCCAATCAAAACAAAATAATAACTCTGCACTAATAGTTCTGCTTTACCCACCCATTTCTTACTGAGGTCCAGTCTGTGTTTCAACATGATACAAGCTCTTTTTTTGGTATATAGTGAGCATATATCATGGCGCTATCACAGCCACACAAGGAATTAACAGCCAAAACAATAGCATCTTCTGACAGCCTGGAAAAGTTGCTAAAAATTCTTATTCAACAACATCCCCAAAGTCAAGACCACATTTTTGGTAGTCTGAATAACTGTATGTTGGGTGGGGTGGGGGGAGGGGAAAGCCGAGAGCCTCTCTTTTATTCAACTTAATCCTGACATTCTCTTTTTTAGAAAACATAATACTAAATTTAATAAAATTTGAGAAATCACATCACCACCCTATCAGAGAGTTTTTTTAATCTTCTACATGTCTGTGAATGCACACACATGCTGCATTCAATCTAAATCATCCCAAATCAAAATAATTAAGACAAAATACTCCTCCAATGCACATTCTTCTCAAGTCATTCTTTCAACCTCTTTTAGATAAGTGGGATAAAGTCCATTCTAAAAGCACTGGCTACCTAGGTGTTAAACATAAGCAGTAAATTCGCTTTTCTAAATTGCCCCATTTATTATATTTAATCCTCCTTCTGTAATCAGGAGCACTGAAGTACACATTCAAAGTTGTTTTCCTTTGACACAGTTCTTTTATTACTGTCTCTTTTTCTCACATAATGTCCTGCAGCAGCTGGCCTATTATTATGATGCTTTTCTCCTGCTTTTATTCTTCCATGGTTTTGCTAGCACAAATAATTAAAACATACTTACCTTACACTGCTTTGGCTTCAACTAAGGGTGCTTTGGTGCATGAGCCTGGGGGAAGTGGAGGATGGATAATGTGGAGAAGAGCTAGGGTTGTAGTTTCTTTTTATTTTATTTCTCAACAGTGACATATTGATGTTTCTGAAAATAAATCATTCCAATTTGTTCATCCCTGCAAGCAATAGTTTTAATCTTCATTTACAACTTGCAAAGTCCATTTTGTTAGGAACATTTGATAAAATACTCAATTACCATTTTTTTACACTGTAGTTCAACTGCTGTGCTGATAAAGGGCTCCAGCTCAGAAGATAAACTGCAAATAATTCCTGAGGAACAAATATCAGAGGTGGTATACAATGAATGGGACTTTTTTTGTGAGGAGATTATTCTATCACCAATGTGACAGGGTGGTTCAATATTTATTTTGTTGAGAATGTCATTTAAATATTGTTTGACACCTGCTCCCCTAGAGTCAGATACTCATCACATTACAATTTCAAGGAATTTACAATTGAGATTTAAGTTTATGTCAAGAAAGAGAGAGAAAGAAAGAAAGGAAGGAAGAAGGAAGGAAGGAAGAAAGAAAGAGAGAGAGAGAGAAACTCATCTATAAGCCAAGATGAGAATACATGGCTGATACATGCAAATTATTCCAATAAGTGAAAGTCAACTGGTTAGGGTTTGTGGATCTATAAAGGGATAAGAGTATGTAAGCCTCCACACTGTCTCCTACACTAAGCTTTCAAGTGTGTTGATTTTCATGACCATAGTTGAAATCCGAGCAAAAATACCTGCCTGTTCATTCATTAAATTACCTTTTTCTAGTCAATCTACTTGGGAAAATGATCACTTCATTCACCCTATTTCAATTTTCCTCCATATGCAAGCTCTAGGTGGCAATACTCATTGGCTGGAAAGATAGCTCACAATGCAGAGGGCCATACTAACCTCCATTTGCTCAAGTTGAAAAGTTCCTATTAAGTGTGCAGCAAGTGAGGATAGTTATCATTTCAAGTATGGGTCCCAGGCTGCAATATACTCACTCTATTAAGCATTCCCCTCCTCAGGAATTCCTTTCTATCCTCCATACCTAGTCAATCACTTTTGACACTTTTAAATCCAATAATTTTTTTTATTGCTATGAATTTTAAACAGTCAGAAGATGCCTCCAGATTAAACCAAATAATAATCCCTGCTTTACTCTTTAGAAAGCAACAAGACAGCGGAAAAAGGAGCAAAGAAATAAAGGGCAAAGCAATCATTAGGGGAAAGTGAAGTAAAGAATTGATTCGCAAGATATTTGCTTTGCTTTACCACCAATTGTTATAGTGCTGTGGTTCTTTCACCAATAAATCTCCCTGTATTATGTCACTTCATTAACTCAGGAACTGGTACATTATCTTAACTGGAATTTCATGGTTTTGAAAGCAATCTCAAGAAAATGCATTCAAGAAAAATGTGAAGATACTACCGAGTGAAAAGGTGTAAAAAAATGTGTGAACCTTTACTTCCTAGTCATTTAATCCTTTCACACTTAGAGAACTTCTCTGAAGTAAATGGGAGCTCAGAATGTGAGAACTGCCTGTGTCTAAAGCACTGACAAAGAGCAATGCAGACAATGGAAATAATCAGCTCCATCCACTGAGTAAAACAGTTCAGATTAATGGAGTTCTCAAAGATAGTGATAGACTGGGTAACATTAAGGTTTTTTTTTACTTTTGGGGGACACTTTAGGTATCTTTTCAAGTATATTAATTCCATTCTTTTCTAAGAGACAACAAGAAATGGAAAAATAAGTAAGCCTTTAAGCAGACTCTGTTGGGTTCAAATCCTCATAAATTAACCTGGGGGCTAGCCATATATCTTTGCAGAGGCTCCAATTTTTCATCCTCAAAATGATTTAATAATACTTTATTAAGTGATGTGTGATGATTAAATAAGATCTTTAGACTAAAGAACCTTCATAAGACAGGGATTAAAAGAATGTATATTGAATAAATTTATTAAATTAATGGTACATACTTTTTATATTATATGTGGCCACTAGAATTTCATTTCAAAAATTGTGGCTCTTACAAGAAAAGTTAACCTCAAAAAAGTACATGTTCAATATAAACAATATCCAAAGTAGTTTTCATATTGGGAAAACCAAACTCATTAGCCTCTGCAGGCATTCCATAGTCCTTCCTGCCAATGAATGCTTTTACACCTAGAGAAATTCCTAGGACAAAATTACGTTTGTAAGGCACAATCTTGAGAACAAATCATTACCAGTTCTAGCAACATGATGAGGATTTCTCACAAATACTGCTGCTCCCTGTAAAAGAAGCAAAATGAGTTTGAGGGACCACAAGTTTCTCCAGGAATATGACTGTAAGTATTAATTTTTTTTCTGCAGTTTAAACTGATGCATCATAAGGTGGGAATGTGTGTGTGTGTGTGTGTGTGTGTGTGTATAACATTCAACCATCCTATTTTCACAATAAAAATATTTTAGTTTAAAAAAAATACAGAAAATACATTGAGCCAGGTGTTAGTGGTTTATGCCTGTAAACCTACCTGTGAGGAGGATGAGATCTAGCCTGCACCGGAAAGTCCATGGGACTCTAATATCCAATTGACCACCAAAAAAGGCTGAACTGAAGCTAAGGCTCAAGTGGTAAAGTGCAAGCTTTGAACAAAAGACCTCAGGGACAGCACTCAGATCCTGGGTTCAAGTCCCAGGACTGAACAATAAAAAAGAGAGCAAGAAAGAAAAAGAGTAGGTTAGTCACCATGGTACATGCCTGCAATTCCTGCTACTCATGAGATGGAGGTAGAAGACAACCTACTTAAACAAGGCTGTGAGGCCTTGGATCAAAAAATAAAAATAAAAAGAATGGATATTCTCTAGTAAATGAGAAGTCCAGGTTACAATCCTCATATTATGAAAAAGAGAAAGAGAAAAGAAAAGGTAAAAGAAAGGTTTACAAAGGTCTTTCCTATGTTACCTCTACTACTTTCAAAGACTCAGGTCTTACCTTTCAATCTTTGATCCATTTGAAATAATTTTTTGAAAAGTAAGAGATAGTAGAGGAAATAAAACTCTTATGTTAAGTCAAATAAGCCAAACTGAGAAAGACAAGTATTTTTCATTCTCTCTCATATATGGAATCTAGACTACACGCCTTAAAAAATGAATTACATGAGCCATTAAATGGCATGGGAAGAAGATTATTTGGAGGTGGGAAGCTACAAGGGATGCACAGGTAAGGAGGTGAATGTGACAAATGTATGGATGAAAATAGAATAATGAAACCTGTTAAACTTTTCAGAAAAGGTATAAGGGGCTGTAAAGTAATAGAGAGGAATTTGATAAAAGTATATAATATGTATGGAAATGTCACAATTAAATTCTTCTGTGCAATTAATATATTTAAACCAAAAAAGAGGGGGGAAAGCAAAAAGAGTATCTCTTATTTATTGTAATATATTTGACATGCCATCAATATGACTAAGAACATTGAATACAACTATGTGAGTGGATAAGAAGGTTTTTAAAAATATGGTAGTGTTTGTTATAAGTTTTAGGACAAATAAATAAAGACAGCCAAAACAGAAGAAAAAAGGAGGAGGAGGAAGGAGGAGAGGAGGAGGAACAGGAAGTAGAAGGAGGAGGAGGAAGAGGAAGAGGAAGAAGAAGAAGAAGAAGAAGAAGAAGAAGAAGAAGAAGAAGAAGAAGAAGAAGAAGAAGAAGAAGAAGAAGAAGAGAAGTAGTTAGACTTCCTCAAA
>NW_012267296.1:6014655-6039505 GCF_000151885.1 Dipodomys ordii
AAGAAGAAGAAGAAGAAGAAGAAGAAGAAGAAGAAGAAGAAGAAGAAGAAGAAGAAGAAGAAGAAGAAGAAGAAGAAGAAGAAGAAGGAAGAAAGAGGAGGAAGAAGAAGAAGACGACATCCACTGGCCTATGTCTCATACCTACACTCCTAGCTATTCAAGAGGTGGAGATCTGGGGATCACAGTTTGAAGCAAGCCCAGGAAGAAAAGTCTGTGAAGCTTATCTCCAGTAAGCTACCCTCCAAACAACAAAGACAAAAACTAGAGGTGGAGCTGAGGCTCAAGTGGTAAAGTGCAAGTCTTGAGCAAAAGAAGCTGACGGTACCCAAGCCCTGAGTTCAAGCCCCAGAACCAACACACACACACACACACACACACACACACACAGAAAGGCAGGCAAAAGAGATTTACATAGCACTTAACACATTTTAAAAGAGATATTAAAACCACCAATGTTAAGTCAGTTCAATTTAATAAATATTTCAGTTTTTACTATCTATGAGGCCCTGTGCTAGCTGGTTAATTTCTCTCCTAACCCATTCCCAACCAATATTTTAAGATCTGATCCTTTAAAAATATCCAGTATTGATTTTCAACTGCCTCTCAGAGTATTAAAAATAATGAATTATACTGTTTCCAAACCTTTCCTACAGTCTTCCTCCACTTCTTATAGTTCATTACTTCTCCACTAGTATAGTGATTCCTTTCAGCATGCCAGAAACAACTACAGCACACAGATTAAATCTATATCCACATAAATCATTGAATAAATGAATCATGAAATTAATATGTAAATTGTGTGTTTAACCTCTATTTATACAGCACTGTCTGTCACCATGTTGTAAATCTAAAACTAATTGCAAATTCACAACTCTGCAAGAGGAATACCATGGTAAAAGCTTGACATATTTATTAACTAAATGTTAAACTACATTAAGTAATTAACAGTCATGCCAGAACAGGGAAAAATTATATTTATGCACGATGTCACCTGTATGCAATGGCTAGAAGTATTTCATTTTAGATTTTGATATTAATCAAAGTATCCTGCTATTTGATTTTTGACAGACAAATCTGTTTCCATATATGTATGATTCCATTAAACATTTCATTTGTAAATGTGTATGGCATGATCATCCACAGAAATAAAAGTTCTTTTTAATGCATTCATAAAAGATTCTCCAAAGATTTGATGACAACAAAGCCATTTAAATAGTATCCAAAGTCTTCTCAACTCAGCACATCAATTTTATATTGGAGAAATGGATAAACAACATAAAACTATTTCTTCATGTGTTCTATTTTACTTGTCAGTCATGGGGATTGAACTCAGGGCATGGAAGCTCTCCCTGAACTCTTTTGCTCAAGGCCAGCTCTCTACTACAATGAGTCACAGCACCACCTCTGGTTTTTGGTGGTTAATTAGAGATAAGAGTCTCACAGGGACTTTTATGCTCTGGCTTTGAACCACTGTCCTCAGATCTTAGCCTCCTGAGTAGCTGGGATTACAGGCATGAGCCACCAGTACCTAGTTATCTGCATGTGTTTTAATAATACACTGAATATGCCTTATCATAACCAAAGTGCATACCTCCTGAAAAGTTATTTTTACTTATTTTTTAAATACCACAAGTTATTAAAGAATGTGATTCTCCTTTATTACTATGTTCATAGCAGGAATGGCAAGTGTCTGTCACAATGCTCAATTTATTTGTTGAGACTGAATCTCACCAACTTTCAGCTTCACACCATAAACCTCTCAGTCTCCATCCAAACCCAAGTAGGTGGGGTTAAATGTATGAGCCACTCTGCACATGGCTTATATCATTAGTTTTAAGAACGTCATCTCATTGTTAGCTTCAATACATACAAAACTGAGTTTCTGTTAAAAGCTAGATTTCTACAAGGTTACTGCATAATGTTGCCTACTCGAAATGACAAAATATTTATAATATAGTGCTCTAAAAATAATCTATTTCATTTGGTATTACACTTGCAAGTACAAAGTAAATCTGACCTTTAACTACTTTAATCCAGATCACTGGTCATTATTACAAAAGCTATAGAAAAACATACTCTAAATTTGGATAAAGAGAACTGTTTCCCACAATTTGCTAATGACAACAAATGAGATGATAATAATACTAATAATGTGTATGGAAACAAGAGGTTTTACTTTGATGTTGTTTTAATGTACTGTGTGAAATTATTGGGTTTTTTTTACTATTTTTTTCCTTTTTTTCACTGTATTTGATTTTAGTACCTTATGTTTTGTATATATGGTTATCTGAATTGGGGAAGGGAAGGGGAACAACAAAATGGTGAGACAAAGGACAAAAGGTGAACCAATGCAACAGTGATACTTACAAGACAATATACAGGAAATGAATTGTACAAATTGGTTAGGAGTGGGAAAGTGGGAGAAAAATAGAGGGAGGGGGTACATCTTGTTTGACAAGAAATGTACTCATTATCTGACATATGCAACTATAACCCCTCTGTACATCACCTTGACAATAAAATTAAATTTAACGAAAAACAAAAAATTAAACAAGTTTTTACAACAATGAGGCTACTGATACTCATAATGTCTTATTCTGGAAAATATATTTGCCCAATATGCAAATCTTATTAGTATTCAGTCTTTTTCAATGTGGCTTATAAAGGTCTATCCATAGTCTCCTGCCTGGTTTTCTTAAGGAAGCTGAATGGAAATAGTAGTCTACTGTACATCTGTGGAATTTCTTTACATTTAAGGCCATCTGGCCCTTGTCATATCTGGATACATATTTACAGTATTTCTCACCAAAGTTCCTAGAGTACATCCCACTATCTCAAGAATCCTAAGTGGCAAGGGAGAGGAGCAATGACAAAGGCAAAGAAAGCCTTAATACCTGTATCAAACAGGAGCAGAAAATAAAACCATACCCACATTTTATAGAGATATTGTTCATTCGAATGATTTAGATTATACTAATTATGCCTTTTTACTTTGGGCGCTTATATATTAAGAGCAAGAAATGGGTCAATATGTCATTCCTTTTTACATGTGGTCAGTGCACTGGAGCCGATGACAGAAAAGGAATAAATTAATAAAGGAAAGAAGAAAACCCTTTCTAGAAGGAAGTGTCTAGAAATCCCAAAATAGGCCAAAAGGAATAAGACTTGTAAAGCAGTATAGTATGCTGAACATATGTTAGATATATTAGCAATGACAAAAATGAGATGATAATAATATAATACTAATAATACTACTAATAATAATGCTAATAATATGTGTGCACATTGATAAAATATTGTAAGGGCTTTATGTGAGGAAGTATATAATCATCACATAGTATGATCTGGAAGATTACAGCATTGCAGAGTAATTATGATATAAACTTAAGTGAAAGAAAATGGTTGTAGAAATGTTTATCATCTTAATTAGATAAATATGTACATGTGGGCATAAAAGAAATGAAGAAAGACTATGTAATACTTATGGATTATGCAAGCATATTGAATTTATATTTGACTTTGTATAAATCCCCAAATATTCTTTTACATATTACTTTGATAAGCAGAATGTGGGGGGGGTGCGCACACACACACACACACACACACACACACACACACACACAATGAAGGAAAATTTTAAACATAAAAGAAAACCTTAGGCCTGGTGCTGATGGCTCAAACCTCTAATCCTAAATACTCAGGAAGCTGAAATCTGAAGATTGTGTTTCAAAGCCACTTTGAGCAGAAAAGTCCATGAGACTCTTATCTCCAATTAAACAGCAGAAAACTTGAAGCGGCTCTGTGACTCAAAGTGTTAGAGCACTAGCCTTAAGAAAAAAGCTCAGGAATAGTGCCCAGGCCCTGAGTTCAAGCCCCATGTCTGAAACAAACAAACAAAAAAACAGAAAATAAAACCTTCCTTTTAATTCAGAATTCTGGTCTGTCTCAGAATCCTTTCCTACCTTGTTTATGAATATATTAAAACAATAATACATTTAAGAAAAGATTTTCCCAATTAATTAAAAACATATTTAGTGAGAAGAGCATTGTTTTATATAATATAAATCCAAAAGACAGCTGTATTCCTTTTTTCACTTTTTGTTCTCATACATTAGTTGTACAAGGGGTTCCACTGTGACATTTCCATACATGTATGTAATACCTCTCAATCACCTCACCCCCTCTATCACTTTCCTTTATCTCTGGATCCCTTTTTAAACGAATTCAAACCGATTTCATTGCTTTATTTTCTTTTGGAAAAGAAAATAAAGTTCTTATATAAAGTACTTACATAAGAAAATAAGTACCTATATAAAGAGGTTTCAATTCAACAAAACAGTTCATAAGTACAAATCATCTTGGTCAGCATCACCCCTATGATCATTCTCTCTTCCATCATTGTTCTTTTTTCATACATGCTAATAAACTACTCATTCTCATTCACTCCCCCTTCCTATCAGTACTCATCCCCTACATATGAGTCTGTTTTACTTTCCTATAGTGCATTTTCTTTGAATTGAACCAAGAAGTTTTACCATGATCTTCAGACATGTATACATTATATTTTAATCAGAATAACCTTCTCTATTGCTTTCTCTTTCCTTGCCTTTCCCAATCCCCTATTGATCAACAACTTTCACTGAAGTACTTCATGCCATTTTCATTATAGTTGCACTATATTTCAAAATTACTGACTTTCTTTTGCCCTCTCCCTTTACCATCATCCACCTACGTTGTCACACTGTTAGAATCATATTTTCATTATCTATCTCTTTCTCCTTTGTGTGTGTACATTCTTTCATATGTTCTGTGTGAAGTATGATACATTATGTTGTTTGGGTTGAGGCCAATATGGGGAGAAGATCTAACCTTCCACTCACATGTATTCAGAAAACAGAGGGGCCTGAGCACGTGGTGAAAGCATCTAAGGATTTGCTATGGGTACTTTAGACTATATTTTGAAGATTACTATCTTAATTCTTTATTGTATGAGAGTTTTATTCTTTACTTTGATTATAATTCTTTACTTGGACATCAATAGCATCTCTGTGTTAAGGAGAAAGTTATACTTCATCATTTTAGTCAAAACAAAATAGGTAAAGAAACACCATGATGTTCATCAAGGAGTTATCATTTGTTGTTGAACTGCTGAAAACTATATTGCTTAATTATACCAATTAATATCTTCACTAATGTTCCAAATTGTTCTTAAAATGTACTTCAGTCTTTTTCCCAGTAGTTATGCGTCCTTATTTTCTTTTTAAAAAATTCCTCTGTGGATTTATCTTGCCCAGTGACAAATTATATGAAGCAAAAGCTGGAGTGCTAGATGGAAAGAAAGATTTTCTGTTCATTTTTACCTCTGCTAATAAGCCCCAGTGGGGTTTTAGGCAGGTCACTTAATTAATCTGTGGCTAAAATGATGATGATTAACATGAAACCATCCCCCCATGATGTTATTAATTTACCATGGATACTTAAATGGAAAGTTTTCTTTTGTAAATTAGACGTGTTTTCTTTCTTTTTGTTTGTTACAAAGCAACTGGTATTGGTATCTTGGCGCATATAGAACTTCGCTAATATCATCATGATGCTGTAAAAATGATTTTTTAAATGTTTAGGAAAATTTATTTACATCCTCAGTTTCCCGGAAAAGGCGAATGGTGATTGCACAGTTTGACATAGATTGGTGAATGAAGACAGATGAACATTTTTAGCTACTTGTTAATGCACAAGGAACTGTCTTAGGCTCTCTCTCCATGTCAGATCACTTATAAGATCATTATTTTTGCTCCCAGTTACACTCATCAGAAAGCACCCACCCTAAGAAGTTATCTTGCCCAAAATTACAGGGTTACTTACTTGAAATATCTGGTTAATCAGGTATCAAACCTTGGGCTGTGCATATTTTATTACACACTTTCCTCCTCTGACTAAATATTATCACAGGACAATATGCTTTTCATTCAATATCCAAAGTGTAAATCTAGTTTTTTTAAGGTTTCTAACTCCAATTTAGAAAATAAATAAGAACCAAATTCTACCAGGAGAAGTAGTGAATTATCATAATGTGCCCATACTATCTACAAGCATGTGGAAGAATTGCTAAAAGAGGGAGTTTTCTTCACTTAATGTTTAAGCTGGAGATTGGCACTATGCTGTCTGACCAATCCCCTGGAGATTTATGTGGGAGAGATAAAACTTTCTCCTACTTTTTTGTTATTGTTTTCATCAGTTCCTTGTCTCTGTCCGACATTTCATTCTGGAAAGGAGAAAAAACTGCTCATCTCAGTAGCACGAAAGAACAATCTTCGATTTATAACATGCTAGGAACCCATCACTGTGATAGAGCAATCTTTCCCCTAGACATCTCTCCATTACTGAAGCTGATTCCTCCCTGTCCTGATGCCACTTCAGTACTGATCTGTCAGCAGGGCTAATGGCACTACCTGGCCTTGTGTGCGTTTTTCATCTTTATCTCAGAAAAAAAAAAACACTTTTCCTGAGTTCTTCTATAAGCAAAATGTGAAAATATACTTCCCACCATTTTTGTTTTAAAAACCTCTTCTTCACATATATATATATATATATATATATATATATATATATATATATACACATATATGAATGGCATGCCACATATTTACAGAATATCTTCAGTTGTACTTGCTTTCCATTCTTCTGTTTTTATAATTGTTGCTTCAGTTCTGTTGAAGCACCACAAAAAAACAAGCAGAAATGTGTTATTTCCAGAATATTTCTAGAACAGTGAACCAAGAAATGGTTTAATGACTCTTGGGAAATCACTGAAATAAATAAAAAGCTCTTGTTAAAAGTCCCCTTATTAGAACAGAATTGTAATCATAGCTGTCATTTTGAATTTGACATATGATATAAATTCATTTCTGAGATAAGCCTTTTAACTTATTTACAAATAATATTTTAAGAGTGAACTCAGAAGAGAAAAATAGAGAAAGCATCACATGAGCATCTCAAGTTTCTACAAAGGTAATGAGTAAGAGAGGGATTGATAAATAGTAACCCACAATCATGCAGCCAGAAATAGTTCTGAAGATTGTGTTTGCCTTACTCTGAAGTATATGAAAGAACACCAGAGTACACTGCTATACTTTGTGAGATGATCTATAATACATGATCAAATTCATTTAAATGTGTTAGAAAGGGTTAGAAAATTGTCAGAACCTCCAGTGTTCTATTCTGAAACACACGCATATTCTATCTTAATGAAAGCTGATCATCTAAGATAAAATTATGTCCCTACTGCATAGAAAACTTGGGGAATTGATATATTTTTCCTGACTAGCTCCCTTATAATAATATTCATAGAAATCATTTAACATTGATCAATCTTATAAAACATTTATGATGATTTAATATTTTTCTATAAATGTGGGATGCATATTGAAAAGTATCAAAAATCTTGATAACCTAATCTGCAAATATCTGTGTCACTTCTTGGTATCTTCTCCCTCATAAACACAAAGAATACAAGCAGATCTCTGGGTGACTTACATGGGTTTATGGATTTAGCATTCTTTATCTTTCTCTTCCACCCCACAGCTATCTGGTTTTCAAAAATCCATCTGGTTCTTAAATTAAAGATGAATGCAAATAAGAGTAAGGCAAAAAAATTGCAGACACAACTAGCACATTTGTCTGGGAGTCACATGTTTATACTAAGTTCCCTTAGAATTCCTGAAGTAAAGCTATAAAATCTATTATTTACATCTTCTGTCAAAAATGGTTTAGAATTCTATATCCTAGGGCTACTTAGATGTTAAATTTGAACCTCACTAGTCCTGGTGGAGGCTTTAAAAAAATTCTTGGATTCACATATCTAACATGCAAAAAGGCAATAAATATTGATCAGCAGAGCAATATCAAGAAAATAAGAATTGAGGAAGAATATTTTCAGATATTTGAGAGTGAATGGTTCTAAACAGGCTAAAGCTTTTCTTAATTTAAAGAACCATGGAATTTGAGGCTTTCTAACACTAGTTTCCATGAGACCATGAAGACAGACCACCTCCAATTCTCACGCAACCTATATGTCCACTCTATGATAGACACAATTACATAAATTCCTTTAATTTGCATTCTTTTTATATTTGTGATACTGGGTTTTGAACCTAGAGCCTCACACTTCCTAGACAAGCACTCTACCACACTTGAGCCATGCCCTCAGTCTCTGTTATGTTTAAGTTAGTGGGGTTTTTCCTCAAGTAGGTCCTCAGATTTTGCCCAAGTGGCCTTGGAGTATAATTCTCCTTTCTAAGTGGACCTCCCAAGTAGCTGGGATCAAAGCCCGAATTCTTTTTTTTTTTTTTTGGCTGGTCCAGGGGCTCAAACTCAGGACTTTGTCCCCTAGCCTCTCTGTACTCAACACTAGTACTCTACCACTTGAGCCACAGCACCACTTCTGGCTTTTTCTCACAGAATTTCCTGCCTGGGCTAGCTTTGAATCTCAATCCTCGATCTCAGTCTCCTGAGTAGCTAGGATTAGAGACGTGAGCCACCGGCACCCACTTAGACTAAATTCTTTTAATAATATATGGTCTTGATATTCTGAGCAAACATGGACATATTATACAACTGGGAGGACAATACAAGTAAACATGTGAGGCCTACCCTATCTATAAAAGGTAGGAGTCAGGATTTCTACAGGGAAATGTGTTTGCTTGAAATACACTACAAACTTCACAGTCCAGCTCCACTAAATTAATCATCGGGTTTGATGATAGGTTGAACTTTATTTTTTTTCTTTGAAATAAACTGACAGGAGCATGGCTTTTACAATAAATGTTATGATCAATGTTGTGGTCTCAAGAGTTAATGCTGTATTTATGTTTAAAAGCAGATGTAATAACCCAGAAAGATCAATATTATGAGCTCTTTATGTATTTGCTGTAAAATTACTATAGGTTCTTTGCATTATTATATTACAGAGCTTTATCAGTGACATTAACTTAAAAACCAAATAAATGTTATTTGAAATGATGTATCCTAATTTCCATAGTCTTGAAACTTTGTGACTACCATAAAGTCAGTTTATAATAAAAATGCATAGAACTCAGACATTCAGAGAATTTGTAATGGCTTCAACTAAAGAAAATGAGAAGAAAAGATAAAAAGCACTTTGGTATACCAGGAAGTACCATAACATAATTAGTAACAATACTTGCTTTTATAGTTCCAATGAATTTTATACACATCCACATAACAATATGGACTTATTGGCCAAGAACAAAGTAGTGTTCTGATTGAGTTAGAAATCCCCAAGCACATACTGCTAGTATCCTATTACAAAAAAAAGTAGACTCTCAGTTTTAAAATGTCCCCAACCCTTGCACAGAAAATGATCCCAACTGATGACATTTCATTGAGTTTTTTCCTGTGATAATCTTGAATCTTCACATTTGTTTTAATTCCCTTGGTATGGTGGTAAACTTCACAATGTGTTGCTAGTTTTTCATTGTTCCTTAAAGTCGATGTATCATGGCACAAGCCTTAATTACAGGTCTAGTGAGAATGAATCACAAGGATCACAATTTAAGGCTAGCCTTGAAATCGTATCTCAAAGAAAACAAAACAGTAGCTTTGTATCATTTCTTCAGTCTATCTCATATTATTGTCTGTAATAATCTTAATCTTTTCAGACTGTACCTTAGTGACAATACACAACTGTATTATCTACATAGGATACAAGTTGACAAATGTAGTTTTTTTGTTTTAATTATCTCTCCAATTACTATATATAATGAGTTCTTATGAATACAAGTTTTCTCTCTTATGGAAAGTTTAGTAAAAATCTGTCTTACATTTGGGAAATCTTTTTCTTTTTTTGGGGGGGGGGTCCGGTCGTGGAGTCTGAACTCGGGGCCTGGGCGCTGTCCCTCAGCTCTTCAACTCAAGGCTAGCACTCTACCACTTGAGCCACAGCGCCATTTCAGCTTTTTTTTCTGCTTATGTGTTGCTGAGGAATCGAACCCAGGGCCTCATGCATGTAAGGCAAGCGCTCTACCACTGAGCCAACTTCCCAGCCCACATTTGGGAAATCTTAATAGTGCACTATATTTATAGAATATTACAAATCAGATAAATATTTTAACACATACTGAACACTGAAGGTGGTGACAGTATTTCTTCACACTTTACAGATCTAGAGAAGTTCAATGAGTTGCAAAATATCACACAGACAGCATCTGACCCAGCTAACTCAGAACTAGAACTGTTCTTCTGTGACACCACACTACTTCAATTCCAATCAAATCAAATAGATTTTTTCACCATCTTTAAATTGTCTATTACTGTATCTTTCTAAGGTTGTTAATCAGTATTAAAAGTATAAGAAAATCAGTTGACTCTGATGTTTATTATACTGCAGAAAGGTTTCTGTCACTTGCTCAAAATCACTGTAGAAAGAGAACAAACCCAAACAGTTAGAATGGATGCTCGTCACTGACTTTATGATGTGGCCTCACTTAGAACCCAATAACAGATTAAAAACCCTTTTGAGACTAAGCCCCACCTCTTCAAATGAAGTAATTATTCCTTAAACCTATTTCTATGCAATTTTGACTGACAAATATTATCTTTTTCAATACAAGACCCATTGATTTTCCCAGATGATCAGATGAGAAAATGAAGATAAATTGTTTAAAAGGACTAGCACAAATCATATAAATTGATTGCAAAAAAATACTGCCAATTTCTTAATGAAGGTTGATGGGGGGGTACAATGTAAGTAATCTGGTGATTTCACATGGAAAAATGTAGATTGATTCGGGACTCAAAGAAATTCTACTTCCCTTATAAACTAATTAAAAGAGGAGACAAGATGAAAGAAAGATATCTGATCATTGATTTTGTAGGTAATTTATAGTAGAATATTCAATCTGTTTGTCTTATTTTGATGAACTGGAAAAGATTGACAAAAAAGTCCTCATGAGATTCATATCTCCAATTAACCACTCAAAAACCAGAAGTGGAGCTGTGGCTCAAAGTGGTAGAGGGCTAGCCTTGAGAAAAAAAAAAAAAGGCTCAGGGACAGTGAGTAGGCCCTGAATTCAAGCCCCAAGGGTGGCACAAACAACAAGAAAAATTTCATCCCGGGATGCTGGTGGCCCACTCCTGTAATCCTAACTACTAAAGAAGCTGAGATCTGAGGATCACAGTTTAAAGCCAACCCAAGCAAGAAAGTCACCCCTGAGACTCTTACCTCCAATTAACTACTAAAAAAACCAGGAATGGAGCTGTGGCTCAAGTGGTAGAACATTAGCTTTGAGCAGAAAAGCTGAGACAGTACCCAGGCCCTGAGTTCAAACCCCAGGACAAGCACCATATGTAAAAATATGCAGGAAATTCACCAACACAAAGGGGAAATAATAAGCCAGAGGCAAAAGATTATATGCTTGACTATTCTATTTGTATTAATTTCGAAAACATGAAATAATGAGAAGGGTCAGCACATTATTTTTCCCCTTTTACAATGATAGTATATACAACAGGGAACTTCTTTTTTTTAATTTTATTTTATTTGTGAACATACTGTACAGAGGGGTTACAATTACATGGGCAAGATAATGCATACATTTCTTACCAAGCATTGCAGCCTCCTCCTTTGTTTACCCTTCACCTCCCTTCCCAGCCTCCCCCCTCCCCCCCACCCAATCCTCCCCCCCCCCACCCCCCCCCCCCACCGACATTGTAAAGCTCCTTTTTGACATGAACAGGGAACTTCTGTATATCCATAATGTTCTAAAATTCCTGAACTATGTGTTGACTACAGAGTCCTAGATGTGTTGCCTATGAGAAAATCAATCCAGTAATATACTTATGATTTATGCATAACTCTCTATACATTTCAATTGAATTAAAGAAAAACAACCATTTACATAAGCTACTTCAAAGCTCATACTGAAAATTATGATTGCTTTATAGCATCATTCTCATCTATAATAACACTGCATCAACTATCATATAAATTACTAGGACACGATTTGGTATTGTGACCTTATTTCCTCAGCAGAGAAGGGGTTCACTAACTATAAAAGATTCAAATCCTTGTTTCCTTTGACCTTTCCTACTTCTTACTTTACCAGTCACCCCATTAATCCTCATAAATACATACACACTAAAGTCATCCAGTCGATCTTATCATTTTTATTTGCTTGTTTTGTTGAAAGAACAATGCTGATACTTTTAAATGAAAAATCCTTTTTTATTGAATTACAGTAAAAATTCAGTTATCCCGTTAATCAACCAAACCTAACTAGAAATGCATAAACCCAATATTGGAAACTGAAAAAACTTGCATCTTGATTAATTTCATGTTCTTATATTATGTACTGGTATGGGCCCACATTCATTATGCCATGCAAACTATTATGTCTAATTGTTCTTTCATCTAAGCACAGATAGAAGCAGTGAGCAATTTTATTAAAGTAAACGCTGCCCAAATGTCAAATTTTCATTCTGTAAATACAGTACTGTTGTAGTAATTTAATAAATGGGCAATGAGTTTTGCTGAACATTATAAATATTTTACCAACATATATATCATTTTCAACGTTTAAGAATAAGTTTCACAATCATAAAAAGCTTCTACTTGCTATGAAGAAGTCGATTCCTTCCTTGAAAAAATATTTCTCATTTGTGTAGTGTAATGAAAATGTTTGAAGAAAAAGAGAGAAATAAAGCTAAATTTAAAAAATGGCCAGCCCAGAAAAAAATATTAAATCCAGGATAATGTTGCATTTTTTTATTCGCATTAGTTTGCCAGAACACATTCCATATCAAGAGAAACATGATGACAGTTGCTGACAGGTGGCACATAAATACACACGAAGAGGAGGTAAAGGAATATAAAAATATGATCAAGAACTTATCTTTAGATGTAAAAAATACTTATTGTTATATAAAATATAATAAAACCGCCATAACCAGAGATGCTACAATGGGTTGTTCTGATTAAGGAAAATCTAATTAAGGATTAAGCTGAAAATTGCTTTATTTTCAAATTTTGATTAAAATTCATCTAAACTAAGAACTTTACAGCATAATAATTGTGCACATTGTTGGTTAACTACACTAATTACAGAAAACAGGAGAGCACAATATATAAACAAACTGTCAAAGGAAACTTTATCAAAGGTATTTGTTCTTGGTTTTTACCAAATTCTTTTTAAATAGACTTAAAAAAATAAGGGGTTTATATAGTGAACCCCAACTAGGCATTGTGTTTTCATTGTTGTTTTTGTTCTTGTTGTTGCTGTAGTTGTTATCAGTCATGGGGCTTGAATTCCTTTTCTGCTCTAGGCTAGCTATCATTCTACTACTTAGAGCCAGACCTCAACTCCTGGTTTTCTGGTGGTTAATTGGAGATAAAGAGTCTCATGGACTTTCCTGCCTGGCTGGCTTTTGATTGCCATCCTCAGATTTCAACTAAGTAGCTAAGATTAGCGGCATGAACCATCAGGACCTGGCCCAGGCCTTGTTCTTAATTGTAAATTCAAGAATTGATTAATTGTATGAGATAGGCATGATTATCCTCTTTACTGTAAGGTCCGCTCCTGGATGGCTAGCAGACTCTACCCTCCTCACAGCAATGTCTCCACCCAGTACCTGGGTTACCTAGGCAACTGGGACACCTGGAAGAGGTCACATCTGCATCCATTGAGGTCACATCTGAATTTGATGTGGCCACACCTTTCTCCGCCCATACCCTAGATAAGGCCTAACCCAGGCCCAGATGCTCTCTCTGCTCTTTTCTAGCTCTTTCTCAGCTCTTTCCTCCTCTTCTCTCTTCTCTTTCCTAGCTCTCTCTTTCCCACCTTTCCCAGATGCTCACTTCTAGCTCTTTTTCAGCTCTTTTCTCTCTTTTCTAGCTCTTTTCTCTTTCTTTCCCAGCTCTCCCAGCTCTCTTTCCCAGGCCTTTCCCCACTACATGGAGGACCAACATGGCCTGGTGCCAGCCGGAATGATGAATAAACCTACCCCTTACCTGAATACCACATGCGTGGTGCTGTTCTTACTACCTCTTTTTAAAAACCTAACATTTACTATAGAGTTTGTTTCAACTATTATATTTTTTACATTTTATTTTATTTTAATTAATTCATTTATTAATCCTAAGTATTTACTTTGTGCTCATAATAATTACACTATGCTTTCTGGTTGAGGGTTACAGACATAAATGTTTTTGTCCTGTAGTTTATATCTACTACAAAAGTAGGCACAGTTTTCTAATAACAAGACCAGGAACAAGGATAGCATTCTATTAGGGGGAAATGAAGTCATATAAATCTGACTGAATAAAGAAATGCTCAAAATGCATGGCCTAGCTGAACAAAGAAAGGTAAGCCACAGGGATATATCTGTTGATAGAGGTGAAAAAGCATGACATATACATATATATACATCAACATGACTTCAGTGCAGGTAGAAATGGTAGAGAACTAGAAAAGACATGAAACTAAAGTTAAAACTTTGTCTGGGAAGGCCAGCCATCAACTGTTACAAATCATGCAAATAAACAGACCTTTGAGACAATGTGATAAAAACGGCACTTTGCTTCTGTGAAATTCCTCTTAATAACCATAACCCTAGGATTATGATGAGAAAAACATAACACAATGAGGGACATTTTCACTAAATAACTGACCAGTACTCCTGAACCTAATTGTGAAGGCCATCAAAAACAAGGCAAATCTAAAAATCTGGTAGAAAAAAAAATCTGGTAGAAAAAAATGACAAGTAAATGCAATGTGATATCCTAGATGAGATTACAGAACAGAAAAAAAGTACTAGAAAGAAAATCTAAAGAATTTTGAATTAAATCTAAAACATGATGAATAATAACCTATATTGAGTATAAATAATTACCACAAAATAATAACAATAGAGGTAATGAAATGTAAGGTGGATGGTAACTTCTTGTTTGTTTGGTAAATTTAAAAAAACTTTTTACGAAATTATAATGTGGTAGAGGGAAGTATACATTTAGAGAATGAAAGCGCTTTAGAATAATTTGCATGCAAAGATTACACTGAAAAGTAATTGCAGTTGGAATCATATAGTCTCCATTGTAGATGATCAAAGAAGGAGACAAAAAGAACTTTAGTGGGTGAACAATCTGAAATATAATGTATCAGTGAACAAAGGTAAAAATGAAACACTGAAAGCTATTGAGTAAATAATAAGTGTGGTAGGGACGGGGAAAGTGAGACAAAGTGAAGGAGTCGACTTGATTTAAACTACTGTATATACATATGTGAAATTCCAAGGTACAACCCTGTTGTACAGTTAGCACATACTAAAAATCTGTGAATAGCAAGAATGTAAAACATGTCCTTCTGGGTACTGGTGAGGGGAGCAACGGGAGAAAGGGAAGTGGGGTAAATATGTCTAACACCCTAGGAACACCTGAAACTGGAAAAATGAGCCTTATTGAAACTGGTCTGGGAAGGGGAAGAGAGGGAAAACAGAGTGACAAAGGGGGTGAGCCTGATCAAGGTATATTATATGCGTGTATAGGTATGTCAAAATGAAACCCTTTTTGCAACTGATTGCAGCTAATAAAAATGAGGAAATAAATAAGTAAATTAAACTAAAATTGAAACAGTGGCTAGGACTGGAGCTCAAATGATAGAGTGCCTGCCTAGCAAGCATGAAGCTCTGAGTTCAAACCTCAGAACTGCATGCGCGTGCACAAATACACACACACGCATGTGTGTGCGCACGGGCACACACAAACACACATACAAAAAAGAAGGAAAATAAAAAGGTTGCCAATTGAAATTGATCAGCTGTAAGTATCTGAGAGCAAATTAAATTGTACTCAATCCTTTTAACCAATTCACCACTTGCTGGATATGTATATATCGTGTCATTGTCTATTGGCTTCAAACGGTACAACTTGTACCATCTTTTCAAATTATCTTCATTCACTTAAATGTCACCTTAGTTCATCTGTGTAAAAATTACACTACTGAGACAAATACAAACTATATTGACTCATATACACCTAGACTAAAACACTGTTCACTTTGCATTGTCTAGTAAGGCATTTACTCTATAATGATTCACTTTAACTTACCCTAAATTGTTCAAGAGACACTACTATCTTTAATTCTCTGGGTTTGCTCATTACTGCCTCCCATCCTAGAACAAGTAAGGCCTAATTCTCAGGACCAGAATTTTTCAAATCCTAACTTTGAAATTGGCTTAACATGATAGGCCAAAAGATTTACATTCTTGGTAGCTCTAAAAGAATTCAAAATTACGCTGGGCACCTGTAATCCTAGCTACTCAGGAAACTGAGATCTGAGGATCGTGGTTCAAAGCAGCCCGGGCAGGAAACACAGTGAGACTCTTATCTCCAATAAAACAGTCAGAAAACCGGAAGTGGTCCTGGGGTTAAAGTAGTTCAAGTGGTAGAATGCTAGCCTTGAGCTTCTGAGGGACAGTGCCCAGGCCCAGAGTTCAAGCCCCACAACCAACAAAAACAAAAAAAAGAATTCAAAATTATAACTCACTACATCAAATGACTGATGAAAAGTAGTGAGCAAATTATGTCTTTTATGCTTTTCAAGATACACAACATGATTTTTTCCCAGTTGACTTGCTCTCTACTGTTCATCCAGGGACAGCATACCCAGGGTTGGTTATTTGTACACAATGGTACCCCAACCAGACCTACCCTCAAGATTTTAAGAAAAGCATAAATATCAAAATTGTGAAGGGAGAACAAAGGAAAGACTAATGCTAGAGATTTCAAAAACCAAGCATATGCATGGTGGAGATATTTGGGGCTAAAGGAGTACCTCTTGGCATTGTTCAAAACCTAATACAAGGGCTGGGAAGGTGGCTCAGTGGTAGAGTACTTGCCTTGTATGCATGAGGCCCTGGGTTCAATTCCTTAACACGACATAAGCAGAAAAAGCCAGAAGTGGTGCTTGGCTCAAGTTGTAGAGCACTAGCTTTGAGCTGAAGAGCTGAGGGACAGCACCCAGGCCCAGAATTCAGGCCCCACGACCAACAAAAAAAAAAAGAAAAGAAAAGAAAAAAAAACCCTAATACAGAAGGAATAGCAGGGAAAATGCTAAGTATCAATAGGAATTATACAAAATGAAGAAAATTGTATACAATGGCTGTTGATATCAACAAAACTAAGAAGTAAACACACCAAAGTTATGGGAGGGATGTTCCTTTTATAAAATCAGAAAGCTAAGTCCTAATAAACCAACTGGATCCAATTACTGAATTTTTTTACAAAATAAAAGACAAAGCTATAAAAACCAGAAAAAGGGAAAATAATATCTCACATTATGAAAATGATTAAACATGACTTAAACTGGATTTCAATGAGTATTGATATTGAGAAAATAAAACATATCCAGTAAATATAAACTATTGTTCAAATATCCAATAAGTTCACCCATTAAGTTACTTTCATAATTGCATATATTTTTTATATATTCTCCACATTTGAAATGACAAGAGTTAGCCACTTAATCTGTGAATTCGTTGCATGCAGTTTTGACCAAATGCACTGAAAAATACAAAATAAAAAGATTTCAAAAACAAAAATGTGGGGGCTGTGAAGGTGGCTCAGTGGTAGAGTGCTTGCCTTGCATGCATGAGGCCCTGGATTCGATTCGTCAGCATCACATAAGCAAAAAGAAAAAAGCCGGAAGTGGCGCTGTGGCTCAAGTGGTAGAGCATTAGTCTTGAGTTGAAGAGCTGAGGGACAGCACCCAGGCCAAGAGTTCAGGCCCCACGACCAGACTCCCTCCCCCCAAAAAAATGTTTTCCAGGTGCAAATGGCTCATGCCTGTAGTGCTAGCTACTCAATAGATTGAGATCTGAGGACTGCAGTACAAAACCAGCTGGCAGAAAAAAATCATGAAACTCTTAGCTCCAATTAACCACCAAAAAGCCAGAAGTGGTGCCAGAAGGGGCTCAAGTGGTAAAACTCTAGCTTTGAGCACAAAAGCTCAAGAACAGTGTCCAGGTCCTGAGTTCAAGCCACAGGACCAGCACAATATTTTTTTAACTCCTCGTGCATCTTGAAGCTTAGCTGACTGGAAAGCTCTCTCAGTCCATCTTTCATGTTTAAATGTGTTTAAATCTGTTGTGCATTATCTGCTAAGTGCTTTCCTGCCCATATTTTATGAAAACATGACTCCCACAAAGCAAATGTTGAACAAAAAAAAGGTGAGGGAAAAATACTGTGTTGAATTTAAGGGATGAAGTGAGAATTTGAAATTTGTTGAAAGGTGGCATTTAAGTGGAAGTTGAACAGCTTTGTGGGGAAACTTGATCAAGCATCCAGACAGTACGAAACTTTACTTATCCTGAGCATTCTTAGTTTTTCTTCAAAAGTAGACTCCTTGTAGTTATCTACCTCTGAATATGAAATATCTATGCTAAATGTGTAACTATAGCCAAAACACAAAGGCAACTTGTCAAAAAAGGCTTTCATATGAGAACATGTAGTGAAAAAATCAGGAAAAATGAAAAACATTTCCTCTAAAATCAAGAGCAAAGAAAACATGTTCAGTCTATCTACTCCTATTCAATACAGTGCTTAGATTTTTAGCCAGAGAAATAAGACAAGAGAAAGAAATAAAAGAGAAACAAAAAGATAAAGAAGAAATCAAATTATCCCTATTTGCAGATTATATGAGTCTATATTTAAAAGATTACAAAAACTCCTAAATCTGATAAATAATTTTTGGTAATATAGCTAGATATGAAAATCTGTAGCTCTTCTAAATACAAACAGCAAACAAGGTGAGAAATAAACAAAATCCCATTCACAATTTTTTCCTCAAATTATCAAGGAATAAACTTAAGTAAGAAGGTAAAATAATGCAACGATAAAACCTATAAAATCTTGAAGAAAGAATTTGAAGAAGTATAAAAGATCTTCCCTAAATGATCTCCCCTTTAGAACTAATATTGAAAAAAAAAAAAGACCACACTACCAAAAGCAATCTACAGATTCAATGTAGTTATCATCAAATTATCAATGTCACTCTTCACAGAAATAGAAAAATCAATCCCAAAATTCATATAGAAGCATAAAAGACCCTGAATAGCCAAAGCAATCTTGAGAAAACACAATACCTAACTTAAAAATATACATGGTACTGGCACAAAAACAAGCATCCAGAAATAAACCCACACAGCTACAGCCATAGCATTTTCATATGGTATTTCAAATACAGTACTGGATATTCGTATTTAGAAGAATGAAACTATACTCCATCTGTCACTTACTCTGTATAAAAATCAAATCAAAATGGATCAAAGATCTTGGTGCAAGACCTAGAACTTTTTAATTACAGGAAAACATAGAGAAAATAATTGAAGATACAGACACAGGCAAAAACTTTCTCAAGAGGACTCTACTCAAGAAATGAGAGCAAAAACTGACAAATGGGATGTTATCAAATTTTTAAAAAATCTTTTGCCTTCAAAGGAAATAAATACCATAATAGGGAAGCACTCTGAAAGTTATTTATCTAATATGGCATTCATGTGAAGAACCCAAAAATTTAACACCAAAGCAATAATTAACAAATGGGTAATAATTAATAAATTGGCAAATTAATTTGACAGTTCTCAAAAGAAGCACAAATGGCTAATAGATGAAAGAAATGTTTAGCCTCCTTTACCATAAAGGAAACTGCAAATCAAAACCACACTAAGATTCCATTGAAAATGGTAATAATTAAGAAAATGAACAACAATAAATGCTGGCAAAGATGAGGTGGAGAAACCTTTATATATAGCTGGGTGCTGGTGGCTCATGCCTGTAATCCTAGCTACTCAGGAGGCTGAGATCTGAGGATCTCAGTTGGAAGCCAGCCTGAGCAGGAAAGTCCATGAGACTCATCTCCGGTTAACCACAAGAAAACCAGAAATGAAGCTATGGCTCAAGTGGTAGAGCACTAGCCTTGAACAAAAAGCTCAGGGACAGTGCCCACACCCTGAGTTCAAGCCCCATGACTGACAAACAGAAAAAGAGGAAGGAAGGAAGGAAGGAAGGAAGGAAGGAAGGAAGGAAGGAAGGAAGGAAGGAAGGAAGGAGGAAGGGAGGGAGGGAGGGAGGGAGGGAGGGAGGGAGGGTAAAGTAATGAACCACTACAGAAAACTAAAATTAGCACTACCATATGATCCTAATGTATGTAATACACTTGGGTATATATCTGAAGAAGGAAGGAATGAAAGTCACCATACAAAAAGAAACCTGAACACTCATGTTTATATCAACACTATTCACATCACCCAACCTATGAAACCAACCTAAGTAGCCAAAAACTGATGAATGGTTAAAGAAAATGTGGTACATAATTACAATGGAGTTTTATTAAGCCATAAAGAAAAAAATGAACTTTTTGTTGTTTGCAGGGAAATGGAACCAGACTTCATTACACTGAGCAAGATAAGCTAAACAGAGAAAGACAAATAAGGCATGTATACCCTCATATAAAAATTATAATAATACATGATTGTAAAAGGGGGATAGCTTTCAAGAGAACCAGTGGGAGGAGGGAAAAAGAAAGGAAAAGGTATGGGTGAATATGCTAATATATATACATGAAAATAGCATATATATGAAAACAACATAATAAAATCCACTATTGTCTGTATTTATATACTTAATACATTTTATATATTTACATACCTAAGCTAAGTGCTGGTGGCTCACACTTGTCATCATAGCTCCTCAAGAGGCTGAGATCCTTCAGACTCTTATTTATATTCAATTAACTACCAAAAAGTGGAACTGTGGCTGAAGTAGTAGAGCGAAAGAGTTCAGGGACAGTGCACAGGCTATGAATTCAAGCCTCAAGAACCAACACACACACACACACACACACACACACACACAAACCTAAAGATATATTTTAATATTTTTGTAACAGGTCTTGCCTCTAGTTAACATAAAAAGTATGAATGATCAATAAGTATTACATGCCAATGAAAATTTACATTGACACTGCAATTTTAATTTAATTATTTGGAATAAAAATAAGTGCATTTTTCACATAGCATGGCAAATATAGACATATGAGAATCTTGTCTTACGTGAACACAACTTATAACTTGGGGTACTTGGCTTTCCTTTTTTATCTAAGGCTATAGATAAGAATAGTGAGAGAAAGAAAAATGCAGAATCTCAGGCTTATGATTTCTTAAGGAAATTCAGAGCTATTTGGGCAAGTATTTGTTTCTTTAGCAAAAACAAATGCCTTACATGAAAAATGAATAAAAGTACTGCAACTCCAGACTGCTGCTTTAATCTCCAGTCATTTCCCTAAAAGAAGGGCAGATCAGAGAGGATAATTTAACCTTATCATACAGCTCATCTCCTGTGTTGACAAAAGAAATCCTTATGTTAGTTTTTCTTAGACAAATGTGACCCCAGCCTCATATGACACTTTATTTTTTCAGCTGTGTAACAACACCATAAAACTAGGTACTTTTTAGGCACCAATCCATGAAACTTTGGCATTGGTGACTGCAAGCATCCAGACATTTAAAAGTCCAATTCTGGAGCATTACAAAATACAAGTCACCTAGATGAATACTTTTAATTGAATTATCATTTGACTCTTTCACAAATTCAAAACTTCGTTCATCATTATAGAGTTATCAAAATAGCATATGGACAGCTTTAAAAAGAAACCTAGTTCTGACTTTTATAGTACCATGTTTTCTTCTATCCATCTTCAAAAAGGAGATTTTTTAAATTATTTCACTTCTAATATGACTTTTCTCAGAGGGAACAATTGTACTTGTTCCTTTCTTCACTTATGAATATTCATGACTTAAAACAATTTGAGAACCTGAGTCTTTGCAATCCTGTTTTAGTACCTGCTCACTGTAGAATTCTGTACACTAGCTCTGGATTTTATAGTCCCCATTTAACCATCATGGTATTCAAACTTTTGGCTTTAAAAATCCGACACATAGATATGAGTAACAAAAAGAGACAGAGTGTAGCTATTGTGCCTTCAAAGAAAAGCAATAAACCATTCTGCTTGCTCTCCTTCATGTTCTTTAATTCATTTCATTTCATTATAACTACCGAGAACAATTCCACTAGCCATTAGCCTGGAATGAAACCCTACAAAGGCTGATTGTTGTTATCAAGAAAGGCCTCAAAACTCCCTCCTGCTTTTGGAGACAAATAGGCTACTTTATAGATTCAGAACTTTTCTTGAGAAAAAACCATGTAAAGGATATACAACTTTCAAACCCACATTCAAAAACTTCAAAGTAATATCCACAGAAAAGAATTTTGCATCATATTTGTAAACAAAGATTTGGTTTATGCAAGAAAGAACTAAAAATCTCTTTCTGAAATTCTAAAACTAGGCAAATCCTAGGTGGAATATGAAATAAAAATATCTAAGACCCTAGTCACCAGAGTTATGAAAATAAATTAGCTCAAGATTTTTTTTTGCTAAAAAGTCTCAGCTTTGTGATATAGTAAAGAATTATTGTGTTACCACCTTGGATTGACATAAAACCACAGTAAAATTGTACTAGAATTTGAATCTAAAATAACATAAGTAACTTCACTAAATTTTCAGTGCAGGTTATCAGCATATTTGAAAGTACAAACTAGCCCTCATTTTAAGATGTTCGTGAATTCTTAAAAAGGTACCTACAGAATAATTTCAATGGAGTTTCACTGGGAAATGAGATAGTCTTTACAGCTGTTAACAAAGAATAGTTGTATTCCTTGTCAGTATCACCAGCTCTAATTAATCACTTAGATCCTCGCTAAAGACTACTGACACAGGCAGTAAGTTTCCTACTGTAGGGACAAATAGAGCAAGAGATTACATTGGACACAACTCATCAGCTGTGTGTTTAGCCCGTTATTTGTGAGGCCAATAACAGGTACTCAGTAGGCTTCCTTGAAGACCATGTGTTTTCTTCTTCATAGGTTTATATGATTAGTAGAATGATAAAATAGTTGAAAATCGAATTGCTCTCAGCATGAGAAAATATCATTCTCTTCATGAACATTTTATAAATTATATTTACTATTTTGTCTTCTCAATGAATGAAAAAACCCTTAATTTTCAAAGTCATGTGCCATCTAACTTTTTAAATGATTAGCAGAAATCTTTAATAAAAGGATAAGAATGGCTATAAACCTTATTCTGAAATTTGTAAGTAACTGGAGTAAGATCCTGATGTCTTTTCTTTAAATTTTATTTTATTGTTAAGATTGTACGGAGGGGTTTCAGCTACATGAGTAAAGCAATGAGTACATTACTCCTCAATCATTGTTACCCCTTCCCTTCCTTGTGTTGTCCCACTATCCATTCCCTCCCCCAGCTGTCACACTCTTATCACCTCCCCGACTTGCCCCCCAATATTGTAAAGTTTGTTCCAATATACTGTCCAGTGCATATCCGTGTTGCTATGTGTCATCCTGTGTCCTTGTTTCAGCATTTTGTTATTCCCCTTCCCCTCCAAGGATTAAACATATATATATATATATATATATATATATATATATATATATTAAACACATGATACATTTAAAACAGTAACAATAAAGACAGACTTCTTGTGTTCATATCTTAGGGTTCATTTCACTTAGCATCATGTTATATGGTCATTTGTACATGGTTTTTGAGCTTTCCAGCTAATCTGATAAGATTATCCTATTTGTATACTAATTATTGCAAATAAGGGAAATCATGGGACCTATGTTACTTTGGGACTGGGTAACTTCACTTAATATGATTTTTTCCAAAATTTTCCATTTCCTAACAAATGGGGCAGTGTTGTTCTTCCTGATGGAGGCGTAGAATTCCATTGTATATATGTACCACATTTTCTTGATCCATTCTTCTACTAAGGGGCATCTGGGTTGGTTCCATATCTTACCTATGGAGAATGGAGAATAAGGCTGAGATAAACATAGTTGTGCTGGTAACTTTAGTATGGGCTTGTTTGTGATCCTTTGGGTAAATGCCCAGAAGTGGGTCACTGGATCATAGGAGAGCTCTATGTGGGGTCTTTTGAGGACCCTCCATACTGCTTTCCAAAGTGGTTGAACAAGTTCACATTCCCACCAACAATGCAGTAGGGTTCCCTTTTGGCTTCTGTTGTTATCAGAGTTCTTGATTATAGCCATTCTAACTGGGGTGAGGTGGTATCTCAATGTTGTTTTGATTTGCATTTCTTTTATGGCCAGAGAAGTTGAGTGTTTCTTCATGTGTTTATTGGCCATTATTTCCTCTTCAGAGAAGACTCTCTTTAAGTCTTTAGCCCACTTATTAATCAGGCAGTTATTTCTTTGAGAATGTGTTGTTGGGGGATTTAATTTTTTGAGTTCTAATTATATTGTAGATATGAGACCTTTGTCCGTTATATGGCTACTGAAGATCTTCTCCCAAGCTGTGTGCTTTCTCTTGATCTTGCTAGCTATTTCCTTTGCCATGTAGAGGCTCTACAGCTTCACACAATCCCATTTGTCCAACCTTTCTTTGATTTGTTGTCTGGATCATTATTAAGAAAAATTATAACAATATTGTAGATGTAAGGTGGTGAATAATAAATAACAGAATAAACACACATAATTAATCACCAGATATATACTTGCATTATACTTCCAACCAAGAACTCAAATACAGGCACAAGGATTGAATAAATTCCTACAATACTTCTTGAGGTTTTTGTTTACTAAAAGTGATAACTAGGGGCTGGGAAGGTGGCTCAGTGGTAGAGCGCTTGCCTTGCATGCATGAGGCCCTGGGTTCGATTCCTCAGCACCACATAAGCAAAAAGA
>NW_012267296.1:6040385-6079967 GCF_000151885.1 Dipodomys ordii
TCTCAAAGACTTCCTAAATTGACTGGGACTATATCTCAGGATAGAATTTTGTAGAGGTGGGTTGGGAAGGTGGCCCAGTGGTATAGCGCTTGCCTGGGTTCGATTCCTCAGCACCACATAAGCAGAAAAAAAAAAAAAAAAGCCAGAAGTGGCACTGTGGCTCAAGTGGAAGAGCACTAGCCTTGAGCTGAAGAGCTGAGGGACAGCACCCAGGCCCAGAGTTCAGGCCCCACGACCAGACCCTCCCCCCCAAAAAGTGATAACTAAACCTTTAGAAAAATGCATGTTTATCTAAATTCTTTAAATTGCACAGTCCATTTTCAATCTTAAGTGGAAAAAATACAGTGAATAAACTTAGAAATTCACATTATTCCTAAATGATAGCATTCCTTCCTACAGGAAAAGGACAAGGATCAGATCAATAACCTCAAGGAAAACCAGAAAGGAAATTCTAAACATAGAGAAGAAACTAATGGAAGAAAGCTATGAAACTAGAATGGCAAAGAGATCACTTTTTGATAAATGAAGACCCACCTTTCCATATTATTAAAATATACAAGTCACAAAACAATACACCAAGGCCCTACTTCTCAAGAGATGGTCAGCAGCTGGAAAAGGGAGCATCAGTCCAACATTCAATGCTTTAGAATAACTGAACAACAGAAGATAAATTTCTACAACCCCAACAGTCAAATGAACAGCAAAGAGCTATTTCTCCTTAAAGCTGAGGTCTGGCTTTCCATTTGGCAGAGAGACAAATGGTGATGTCCCTTTCGGTTTGGACCTTCCCTTGAAAACAGAGTTTGTCAGGATGATCTATGAGCTGATAGTAAGTGTCATTATAAAGACATCTCCCAATCCTATTTTCTACTATAAAAAAAAGGGATTTGTTTTATCCAGCACCAAATAAATGATGGAGAAGAGGGGAAATGATGTTCCTTACAGTGCATGCAAACAAAAACAACATACATAGACTTACACAATATGAATAATTATGCAAGATTAATTATGAGTATCAAAATTTAGAGAATACTTGAACTCTAAGATTGGACATTTTTATTGCTGGATGATATATCTATCAAGCAAATACAGGAAATCTAATATCATGCTTTCATGTTAAAATCTAAAAAGACATCAAGAGAAAATAAACTCTGTGGTTGAAAAAAAACCCTACCTTCTTGAGGGCTGATATAAAAGAAAGCCCATACATAAAAGATATGGTTATGTGTGCTTCAGTCTCTTATTTTTCATGTTATGGCACAGAGTTCTGCTATCAGATATTATTGAGGTTCAAACCATATACAAGCCAATGAATTCATACCCTTTACATGAATTCCATTGGTGAACATTTAATAACATTTATATTTTTAATTCTCTCCATTTCCTCAACTGAAGTTGTAGTCATTTTTGTGTTTTTTTTTATTCTCAAAGCAAGGTTACATCTGATCATAATCAAGTATTTGTACTATCTTCTCTAGATATTATCTATGCAAATCATTTTGTACATTTTTAAGTATTTTTTTCTGTTTACCATTTTCAATTTTGATGCTTATGCACTGAATTCTTTTATACAGACCTGGTAAAATTTCTCTTCTCTCCTTCATGCTACTTTCTCACACAGGCTTTTTTTCCCCATTATCTAATGAGTTCCTGATTGGTAACCATTTTCCTTAATCCAACTCACTTGGTTGCTTAACCTTAAGTGGGCTGCTTAGCCTGCTTTGTGTTGCATACACTAGCACTGCATTCCCTTCGCTTAAATTCTTCTTAGCATCCTTGGGTGACATTGAAATTATATCTGTCTTTTGAGGTTCCTCAACTGCTACTCTATTGCAAGCTAGCTGGTCCTAGCACTCACTAGTGTCTGCAATGCTTATGCTATCTATTAATTGTTTTGTTTTGGCAGCCCTACCGCATGAATATACCTAGCCCTACGTATATACTATTGCTCTAATTTGCATTGATGGTACTAAATAATGAACGTAATCATACCAACTGTTGGAGAAAAGAAACAAAAGTTCAGTTTTCCTAACATTCCACATTATCCCCAATGAAATCCTAAAGAGATATTTTTTTAAAAACAGAAATAGAAAAACTACCCTAAGCAGGGCTCCTGTGGCTCATGCCTATCAGGAGGCTGAGATCTGAGGATTGCAGTTCAAAGCCAGCCCAGGCAGGAAAGTCTGTGACACTCTTTTTTCTTTTTGTCGGTCTTGGGGCTTGAACTCTGGGCCTGGGGGTTGTCTCTGCGCTCTTCAGCTCAAGGCAAGCGCTCTACCGCTTGAGCCACAGCACCACTTCCGGTTTTCTAGTGGTTTATTGGAGATCAGAGTCACAGACTTTTCTGCCCAGGCTGGCTTTGAACCATGATCCTCATATCTCAGCCTCCTGAGTAGCTAGGATTACAGGCGTGAGCCACAGGCACCCAGCAAGACTCCTATCTCTAATAAACCACCAGAAAACCAGAAGTGGCATTGTGGCTTAAATGGTTAAGCACTTGCCTTGAGCTGAAGAGCTCAGGGACAGTGCCTATGCCCAGAGTTCAAACCCCACAACCAACAAAAAGGAAAAATGAAAAGAAAAGAAAAGAAAAACTATCTTAATACCCAGGTGCAGCCACAAAAAGCCACAACTAGCCAAAACAATCTTAAGAATGAAAACAAGAAAAATAAGAATGAATACCTCTTATGTATGATTTTGAAATTTAAAAAAACAATAAAACAGGATGGTGTTGGCATAAAGGCAAAAATTTGGAATAATAGAACAGAACAGAGAAGTCAACCCAGGCATACGGAAACAACTGGTGTTCAACAATGATTCCCGGAATATGCAGGGGTACAAGAGTAATCTCTTTAACAAATGCTACTGGGAAAAGTACATAACCACATGCAAGAAAATGAAAAAATGAAACTAGACCTTTATCACACCCTATATCCAAAAATCAACTCAATTTTTTTCTTTTCTTTTTTTTTTCTGTCAGTCGTGAGGCCTGAACTCTGGTCCTGGTCACTGTCCCTCATCTCTTCAGCTCAAGGCTAGAGCTCTACCACTTGAGCCACAACTCCACTTCCAGTCTTTTCTGCTTATGTGGTGCTGAGGAATAGAACCCAGGGCCTTATACATGTGAGGCAAGCACTGTATTACTGAGCCACCTTCCCAGCACTTCAACTCAAATATTTAAACACAAGAATTAGAAGTATAAATCCATAGAAGAAAAATGAGGATCAAGGTACTGGCCCTCACAATGATTTCATAGACAAGATTGCAAAGCACTGGCAAAAAATAGAAAAGAAAAGAAATAGAAAAGTGGAACTAGGTAAAATTAGAAAAGCTTCTGCAAACAGGAACAAAGCACAACAGAGAGAAAGCTTAACTATGGAATGGCAAAAAAAAAATTCTCAAACAACGTATCTAATAAGGGATGAATACCCAAATAACCAATATATGTGTATGAACTCAATGGCCAAAACGAAAAACGAAAAACAAAAAGACACTACACCCAGGCACCAGTGTCTCACACCTGTAAACCTACTTACTTGGAAGGCTGAAAATGGGAAGTGGAAAGAAACAGAACAGAAAAATTCATGAAACCTCTTCTCAATTCATAACTGTATGCAGTGACACATGCCTATAATTTTAAGCAATCTGTGAGGCTGAGATTGGGAGGATCAAGGTTTTAGGCCAACCCAGAGAGAAAAAGTCTACAAAATTCCATCTTAACAGAATAAGTTGGGCATAGTTGTACAGCCAGTCATCACATATACAAGAAGGCTAAATAGGATAATCAAAGCCCAGGCACAGGCTCAGATAGGAAGCAAGTACCTGACTCAAAAATAATGCGCAAAATAAAGTGCTGGAGATGTGGTTGCTCCATAGAAAGCACAAGGCTTGTATTTCAAACCCCAGTAGAAAAAAAAAATAAAGCCAGTTAAAAAATAAGCAGAATATTTCAACAGACACTTCCTTCCTTTTTTGAGGATTTTTTTTAATTGTATAGATGCTATACAGAGGGGTTACAGTTACATGAGTAAGGTAATGAGTACATTGTCAATCATTGTTATCCCTTTCCGAGTTATTGTCCCACTATCCCTTCCCTCCCCCACCTCTCACACTCCAAAGTTCATTTCCAATATACTGTCCTGTGAATATCATTGTTGCAATGGATCATCCTGTGTCCTTTCTTTGCCGTTTTTCAACAGACACTTCCTTAAAGAAGGTGATACTCAACAGGTATATGAAAAGGTATTCAACTAATAATGAGGAAAAATAAAGTGCAGACAAAAGCCACTGTGAGAGACAACTTCTAGTGGCTCACATCTGCAAATACTTGCTATTCAGGAGGCTAAGATATGAGGATCATAGTTTGAATTCCACTGGAGCAGGAAAATCTATGAGACTCTTATCTCCAATAAGCTACCAAAAGCCAGAAGTGCAGCTGTGGCTCAAGTGATAGAACACTAGCCTTGAGGTGCAAAAAAAGCTCAAGGACAGTGTCCAGGCCCTTAGTTAGTTCAAGACCAAAGATGGCAAACACACACACACACACAATGAGATCTTGCCTTATACGTATAGCTTTGCATGCATATACTTGTGTGTCCATATGTATTTGTCCATTACATGTGTTGCATATGTATGTATATGTACATACATATCTTTCAGGGTTTGGCTTATTTCCAACAGCAGTTGTTGAGTATATGGATAAACTGAAGCCCTTATGTACTGTTGATGTGAATGTAAGATGTTACAGACATTATAGGAAACAGTATTCAGGCATAAAAAATAAAAATAGAAGACCAAGCCAGGCAACAGTGGCGTATGCCTGTAACCCCACTCAGGAAACTGAGATTGAGATTTGAGGATCGCTGCTCGAAGTCAGCCCTATTAAGAAACCGCTAAGTCCTTGTGAGACTCTTATCTCCAATTAAACACGCACCCCTCCTCCAAAAAAAAATACAAAATCAGAAGTAGTGCTGTAGCTCAAAGTTGTAGAGCATTAGCTTTGAGCAAAAGAACGGAAGGACAACACCCAGACACTGAGTTCAAGCTCCATGACCAAAAAAAAAAAATTGAAGACCATATTATCACTCTTCTGGATATATAGTCCAAAATAAAATCAAATAATCATTTTGGAAAGATTCTATATTCCTATGTTTTATTCCCAATAGCTAAGATCGACAGACTAAATGTTCACCAATGGAAAAACACAACAAAGTAGACAGATATAGAGTAGACAGACAGACAGATAGAGAGCATGTTTTCCATCATATGTAGAATATAAATATAATAGAAAAAAGACATGAAAAGAGGAGGAATACATGGAGGGACAGTAGAAGAGGAAAGGGGGGATAAGACATTGATAGGTAAATAGGATTGATATACACAGTATGCATATATAACAATGCGATAATGAATCTTCCCCCCAAAAAATTGATGAACAAAGTAAATGTGGTTCAGAAGACATACCATTGTATGTCTTCCCCTTTGAAAAGAGGGAAACTCTGTAATATACTGTCACATAGATTTCAAAAGCTATTGTGCAAAGTGAAATAATCCAGCCACAGAAAGGTAAGTGCTGCCATATGATGCTTGTAGAAGGTATCAATCTAACTCATAGAAGAAAAGAGCAGAATGGCAGTGGCGAGGGTCTGAGCATAGAAAGAAATGAGCATTTGTTCAATGGGTATACACTTTTGTTACACAAAACTATTTCCAGAAAGTTGCTATATAACATACTACCTATAGGAAAAACAATGCACTGTACACAAACTTTGTTAAAAGGCTAGATCTCAAGCTCTTCACACACATGCCTACATGCATACATATGCATACACGCACATGATACATACATGTACACATTCATATGTGCATTCACATACATGCATACTCACAAACATGTACACATACACACATGCATATGCAAGCATGCACACAGGTACATGCAACAATATGTGTGCTCATTTCATGCACATGCATATATGCACATACACATGAATATACAAAAGATTAGGAGAAATCTTGTGAAGTTGTTTATAAATATATATATATATATATATTCCCATGATTGTAATAATAGTTTCATAGTTGTTTACATATGTTCAAGTCATAAAATTGTACAAATGATGTACATACATTTTTATTTTATAATTACACTTAAAGTGGTGTATGTACATGTGTGTTCCCAAATTTCACCAATCTGTGCTTGAATTGTAATTCTATTTAAACCATATTGATACATAAAAATACCCTATGTCGGGGCTGGGAAGGTGGCTCAGGCCTTGCATGCCTGAGGCCCTGGGTTCAATTCCTCAGCACCACATAAGCAAAAAGAAAAAAGCCAGAAGTGGCGCTGTGGCTCAAGTGGTAGAGCGCTAGCCTTGAGCTGAAGAGCTGAGGGACAATGCCCAGGCCCAGAGTTCAGGCCCCACAACCGAACCCCCCCCAAAAAAATACCCTATGTCAAAAAAAATTAAATAGCAAGAACTAAATCTCAGTAGTGTACTATAATTCTCATTTAGTATTTTTAGCCAGTCCTGGTGATTGAATTCAGGGCCCAGACACTGTCCCTGGTTGTTTCTCTTGAAAAAACTCCACCACTTGAGCCACATCTCACTTCTGGCTTTGTTATTTTATTTTATTGTATTGCATTTTTTTGGTGATTAATTGAATGTAAGAGTCTCATATGACAAACTCCTCTGTGCAAGTACTTAAAGATAAAAAATTTATGGAAGCATATGTTGACATACTCAATCAAAAAACTTTTGTACAACTACTTGAAGATAATAAAAGGAGAAATTCTGCTACCTGTGACTCAAAAAAAAAAAAAAGATCCTCACAGACTTCCCTGCCTGTGCTGGTTTCAAACTGCAATCCTCAGATCTCAGCCTCCTGAGTGGTAGATTCACAGGCATGAGCCACCAGCACCCAACTTAACATTTTATTTTAATGTAATGATATTCCATGTCTTAACTTTGTTCCTAAATTTTATTATGTAAGATTTATTGTTGAAGGGCTTGTGATAGCTCACTCAGGCAGGCAATCTCAGCTACTCAAAAGGCAGATATAACAAGTATCATGGTTCAAGCCTAGTCCAGTCAAAAAGTTAGTGATATTCCATCTTAATCAGTAAGGCAGGCATAATGGGGAACATCTGTCATTGTACCTATGTGAAAGGCCCTAAAAAAGTCAAAAAGGGTTAGAGACAAGAAGCAAATGGTAAAATGTATGCCTGCCAATATTAAGGCCCTGCTTTCAAGCCTTATTACTGAGTCTACCCTAAAGGACTAAATGTGCAAAATCTGACATCATTATTTCTATAATTCTTTTTTATTTTTTTCAGTTGTGGAGCCTGAACTCGGCACCTGGGCACTGTACCTGAGCCTCTCTGTGCTCAAGGCTAGTGCTCTACCACTTAAGCCACAGCTCCACTTCCGGATTTTAAGTGGTTAATCGGACATATTAGACTCACAGAGACTTTTCTGCCCTGGCCAGCTTTGAACCACAATCCTCAGATCTCAGCATCCTGAGTAGCTAGGATTACAGGTGTGGGTCACCAGCACTCAGCTTATAAATATTTGTATTTAAAAGTAGTTTATTCATCTGGGAAGCCCAGGCAGGGAAGTCTCAGGGTCTCTTATTTCCAATTAACCACTAGAAAACCAGAAGTAGTGCTGTGGCTCAAAGTGGTAGACTGCTAGCTTTGAGCAAAAAGCTCAGGGACACCATCCAGGTCCTGAGTTCAAGCCCCATGACTGACAAAATAAGTGGTTTAGTAAGAAGTCCTTTAGAATCAATCTTTTCTCAAAAATTGTTACCACAAAAATCTGTTCTCAAAAAAATCTGTTCTCCTTGAAATGTTCCCATTTAAAAATAATTCATGAAAACCAATATTTTGTTATTTTAATTATATTTTTATTATTATCTTTACGAAGCTCTACAAAGGGATTGACAATTAACAAAGTAGTTTACGAATGCAATGCATCTTGATCAATATCATCCTTTTCAGCACTTCTCACTCACCCCTCCCATCCCATCCCTTCTCTTACTTTTCTTAATTTTGTGTATATGCATTTCAGTTTTGACTTTATTCTCCCCACTCCTTCTCTTTATCTACCCCTCTCTCTCCTTGGCCTTACTCCATCCCTAGCAAGTACCTATTTCCTGGCTCTTATTTTGTTGGGTTTTTACTTTATCTTCCTAAGGAATTACAGTAGTTGAGTTCTTGAATCTATCATATTTCAGTTAATATATTTGTACCCACTTGTATAAAGAACATTTTAATTGCATCAACTCATAATATGACTTTGTACATATGGCTCATTTAAAAACTGATATTTAGGGCTGATGGGATGGCTCAACACTGGAGTGTCTAACAACATAAAGTCCTCAGTTCAAACCTCACTACCACCAAAATAAACAGTAAATACACAATAAGGTGCAGTAGTTTGCCTATTTCATATATGGCTTTAAGAGAATTTATTACAAGTAAAAAATACAAAAACCACTCAGGTATCTTATTTCTATCAATGAGCATTTAATGGACATTCAAAACACTTCCTGGGATCAATCAGGCATGAAAGAAGTGAAAGCCCAGAACCAATGGCTCATGCCCATAATCCTAACTACTCAGGAGGCTGAGATCTGAGGATTTCAGTTCAAAGACAGCCCAAGCACGAAAGTCCATAAGACTCTTATCTCCAATTAACCACCAAAAAAGCAGGAAGTGAAGCTGTGGCTCAAGTGTGCAAGCCTTGAGCACAAAAGCTCAGGAAAACCCCATGTTCATATCCCAGTACCAGCACACACCTACCAAAAAAAAAAAAGATGTGAGAGCCAACTGGACCAGACTGAATTTTAAAATTTATTCTATTACATTGGCAATAATTCCAACCTAGGGACACATCCAGAATTGGTGAGGCTACAGAAGCATTTCTTCCCTTAAAGCACAAATATTGACTATAATGAACCACATTTCTATGGGTGATGTTGATGATAAGCAATATAAAAGTCAATTACCCTTATTCAAATGTCACCATTTAGAATCTCATATCATCTATCCTAATGAGAAATCACAAAAAGAAAAAAATGAGGAAGGGAGAGTAAGTTGGCCTTTTATGAATCTCAGAATCTCACGTCAGCTGCAGTTGATGGCCCAAAGATTTGTTTTTTCTCTCATAATTGTATACTCCAGTTTGACTATCCATCATTGAACTTCTATAAAAAAGCTTATCAGAAAGCATTAACTATACATGAAATGTGACCGTGTTCATCAGTTACTTAAAAGTCTACCAATATACTAGAATTTCTCTGTTCCAAGTGACAAGAATGCTACTGATGACAAATTAGATGGGCATTTCCAACAATTGAAAGATGATTTAAGATATGTTAAGAAAACTATTTGGATAACAATCATTAAAATGAATACAAAACATTAATATATCATGGCAAGCAATAAAATTATCAAAGAATTATAATCAAGTAACTGAAGGTTTCCATGACTTTGAGGTACAGTGAATTCAGGTATCTCTGTTGCTTGTTTTGCTTTGCATGATCTCATATCTGTAATACACAGTATAATGGTCTTTGACCTTTCTAACACTCTCCACATTTATAAAAGGAGGAAATTGAACTAAAATGGAATACTAATATTAAATAGATTTGGGAGCAAGTATGAGTGCAGAAATTAGAGGGTAGACAATTATACAATCCCACTAAGAAGCCTAAAATGGAATATTGTTACATTAATGAAATGCCTTTATCACCATTTCACCTTCCCCCCATTGTTGTACAACCTAATATGTTTTCATGTTACCTGTAGAACTTGTGCTTTTTTGTTTTCCACAAGATCTTTCCTTCTTCATCTGCCTGATTTCTTCCATGATGTTTTTAATCTTAAATCTTTAATCCTTTTTCTAATCTACTAGCATTTCTACTAGTTTTGCAGTGTCCTCAATCACTCTATTTCATATTTCTAATTCTTTTTATCATTCTCCAGTCCAAGCTCATATATTTCACTGTGTAGTTTAATTATTGACAATTCATATTTTATGCATTTTTCCAATGTTGATATGCTACTCATATACTCTTCAAATGAATTCACCCTTCATTAGATAAATCCTTATTGTTGTCTCAAGTTATTACTATAAACATTTAGACTGTTAAATAATATTTTCTATGGTTTTCTTATTAATAATGTATAGCTTGCTTGTTACTTTTCTAACAAGTAAATGCTTTATTTCATGAAGAGACATTTTTATGAAAAATTGTTTTGTTATTATATTCAAAAAAGAAAAGTAAATGCATATGTAATCCGGGCACTCAGAAAGCAGAGGCAGGAAGTTCATGAGTTCAATGATAGACTGGGTTACATGGGAAGATTCTGTCATAAAAAGTGAAAACTTGGCTCAAGCCTGTATTCCTAGCTACTTGGGAAGTAGCTAGGATCAGTAGTATAGATCAGACTAGCCCAAACATAAAAGTTTGCAAGACTCACATCTTAACTAATGGCTGGACAAAGTGGTGCATGCCTGTCATCTCCAGTGATACAAGGAAGCATGAGTTGGAGAACTGCAATTCAAGCAGGCTTAAGTTAAAATGAGATCCTACCTTGAAAATAACCAAAGTAAACGAGGTCTGGTGAAGTGATTCAAGTGGTAGAGTGCCTGCCTAACAAGCTCAGGGCCTTGAGTTCAACCTTGGTAAAAAGAAGGAAAAGGAAGTAACCAGAAAAAAAAGAGTGAAAGAGTAGAATGGGGCAGCATGATCTGCAAATTAACATTTAAAAAGTAGAATGGTTCTATGGCATTTTATTTACTATATTTAATTCGTATCTTTTCAGTTCTTTCTGTTTATCTTTATGATTTTACTATTAATACTTTATTTACAGGCAAAAGTTTGTATTTTGGGGCTATATTGATTAAGTCCATGCATAGTTATTTTGATCCAGTTACTTTTCAATAATAAGTATTGCTGTTTACTTCCTTCTATTGTTGTTTAGCTCCTTCTATTCAACATTATATTTTCTAAATCCTTACTGAAAAGCCCGAGAAGTAGTATCAAATTCAACTTTCAAGTCAATCACAACTAAGATCTACCAAACAGGTATTCAAAAAAACATTTCTCAGCTGGGCGCTGGTGGCTCAAGCCTGTAATCCTAGCTACTCAGGAGGCTGAGGTCTGAGGATCAAGGTTCAAAAACAGCCCAGGCAGGAGAGTTTGTGAAACTCTTATCTCCAATTAACCACCAGAAAACCAGAAGTGGCGCTGTGGCTCAAGTGGTAGAGCACTAGCCTTTAGCTGAAGAGCTGAGGGACAGCTCTCAGGCCCAGAGTTCAAGCCTCATGACTTACAAAAAAAAAAAAAAACATTTCTCTTCTGATATTTGAATCTTCTGTTACATTTATGTTTCCTTTGTCCATGCTATCTACTACTACAACAGAACTATTTGATAGTTGCAATGTATCATATATGCTAACTGAAATATTTATAAAATTTGAATGTAGTTTTTATAGTTAACAAACAAATGTCTCCTTGCTATACAGAAATAAGATTTCATTAGTGGACTGACATATTTGATTTAGGATTTGATAAATTCATTCAGGAATGAATACTCAGTGAAAGGGAGTTTGCAGAGGCAGTACTGGGGCTTGAATTCGGGGCCTGGCACTTTCTAGACAGGTGGTCTTCCAATTAACCACCAAAAAGCCAGAAGTGGAGCTGTAGCTCAAAAGGCAGAGAATCGGCTTTGAATGAAAAAGCTGAGGGGCAGTGCCCAGGCCCTAAGTTCAAGCCTTAGTACAAGCACACAAAAGAAAATCTCTACTTGGTTTATGGACATAAATCAAAGTAGTGGAAAATACAAGGAAAAAAACTGCTTCCCAAATGAAAATATAAACTGACAAAAAGTGATTCCTATTATAATCATTACTTGATAGCTAGTAAAGACCAATTTAAAAATATGCCACTCAACTGGCTTGCTATATCACAAACATCATAGTTCATGAATCTATATAAAATTAACACAATGTAATGATATAATTTTATATGGTTAAGTCATAAATTCACTCCAAAATAGCTACATATGTTTAAAAAATTCCATCTAAATAAGATCATTAACCTTTCAATAACATACAAATAATATACTATAGCTGGACGCTGGTGGCTCATGCTTGTAATGGTAGTTACTCAGAAGGTTGAGATATGAGATTGTGTCTCAAAGCCAGCCCAAGCAAGCAAGTCCATGAGACTCTTATCTCCTACTAACCACCAGAAAAATGGAAGTGAAGCTGTGGCTGGAAGTTCAGACAAGTAGCCTTGAGCAGAAAAGATCAGGGACAGTGCCCAGGACCCTGAGTTCAAGCCTCACAGCCAACAACAACCAAAAAAAAATCACATAATTTTTTGTCACATACACACAAATGTAGACAAGCAAAATTCACATATCCACACATACAGATTTTCAAAGTTCTGGATTGCTTAATTTAGCAGAAAACATTATCTTCTTCACAAAGATACTGCAGTGCTACTTCCTTTTAGCTCTTTCAAAATAAAAACGAAGAATTAAAAGAGGATATCACTGCAAAATAAAATTCACCAACTGATATGATCTCTGATTTTTTCCAACCAGTTTATATTCAGAAATATCATTCAATGTATTTCTGTTCATTTCTAGGAATGTGTGCAGCCCAGATGTTTCCTTACTTTAGTGACATTTTAAATAGACTGGAAGCTAAACTATCTATAAATGGACAGGGTTAATGTTTTTTGCCATCAACTTAACAAGATACGCATATACAAATGAGTATTTGTCACACAAGTTTACAACAGCACAGCATGCATTTCTAGCTCAAATGAAACTGGCAAGTAATACTTTGGAACATAAACATTTACATTTACACTTCAAATGAAATTCTAAAAGTACTACACTTTAATTTCAAATAACCAAAGAACTGCTGTATCAAATATATGATCAAGATAAAAACTATACTGATAACACTACAAATATTCAATATTTTTCACTTAGCTACCTTGAGAGGAATTCTTGAACTTAAGGAAAATGAGCTAATATTATGAAAGCAGATGATCACTGTTACTTTGACTTGATTTTTTAAATTTACATTTTTATGTCATTTATAAAAACAAGAATATGTAACCAAGGACTGTGGGCTTATGCCTGTAATCCTAGCTATTCAGGAAGCTGAAATCTGAGGAAAACAGTTCAAAGCCAGCCTGGGCAGGAAAGTCTATGAGACTCTTATCTCCAATAAACCACCAGAAAAACAGAAGTAGCGCTGTGGCTCAGTAGTAGATCAACAGCCTTGAGCAAACAAGCTCAAAGACAGCACCCAGGCCCTGAGTTCAAGCCCCATGACCAAAAATACTGTAACCATATGTACATCACCTTTATAATAACAATAAAAATTTTTCACAAAAAAAGAAACAAGAAAATTCTGGTCACTAGACCAACTAAATAGCAAAGCTATAAACTGTACTCTGACTCCCAATTCCAAATACACAAATTAGCCCTTGCCTAATGGTATAGCAATGTTACCCATCACAAGTTTTGAGCCAATTGTACTTCAACATTTTATACTAATCCCAGAAGCACATTAATAAATGCTAAAAAGTAGTCACAGAATGAAGTCTTGCTTACAAGGACAAATATAATCATTAGAAGAATATAAACCAGCGGTAATTTGTAAGCACCAAATGACCAGAGCAGAGAGCATTCTATGTAAGAAGAAAAGTTACTTCCACTCTCATAATGGATCTCAAATGACTTCATTGCATTCTAAGTAAAGATAAAATACTTTTTTCTGTGATTATTTCTTTTAAAAGCTCCTTTTTGGGAGATTCATCAGAAAAGAAAAACCCCATCGGTCACCTGTCAATAACAGAACAAAACCTCTGTAAATCATGGTGCTTCACAAATAATTCTTCATCAGTAATTAAAACCAGGCCTCCCTGGCCCTGTGTTATCAGCTCATCAAATTCATTACTCATCTACAATAACAGATCCACATCTGCAGTCATTACAGCATGCCAGATAAATCAATCCTTTCAATGATGCTTTGAGCCATCTCTGTTCCCTTTTAACAAGCCCGATATTTATTTCCCCCTGACACTTCTGACATTCTATTTACTGTAGGCAAATGGAACTCATACAGCACCTTGTAATGGCTTTACCCAATCCCATTGTGGGGCATATCTTAGAAGACTGATGGTTGCAATAAACAAGGTTTTATGGTGTAAGTGTGAGCTTCCAACTTTTTTCCCCTAGAATTTGACTTCTGCACTGAAGGTTTATTACACTTGATTGCAGGTGGAAGACTAGTAGCCATTTAAAGCTTTGTTAACAAAAAGTCAGCAAAAAAAACTTTTGAGCTGATGTCAGTGTTTCTTGTCTTTCTTTTACTTTTTTAATTTGATTTTCTATCAAAGAAATCTTGAACAGAAGTTGGCACAACCCAAGTCCAGAGACTAGCAAAAAAAAGCTAATTACTTTAACTTTTTTAGTTTGTTTAAACTATCAAAAGGGGTTCAAAAAAGTAAGTTTGCAAATTATTATTCTTAGGTGAATATAATCTAAGAAGAAAAATTCTGCACATCTAAAAGGAAAATCTATGTATCAACGCAAAAATAGTTTTGGGATCCTGATAGAATACACCATTCAAGGAAAATATAGATGGTAACCATGACTTTGAATCAAATGGACATTTTAGAGGTTTTTCTGTTCACAAATGAACAAATATTATGAAGGAAATGTAAATGAAAAAAATGTTCATAGTTGGGTTTCTCCAGTCTCATTTGGACTACTTATATGCAAAATCATTGAGCAGCACTCTCTACCAAGGAAGCCACTGTGCAGGCTCAAAAGGAATGTACATTAATTATTATTATTATTATTATTACAATTAATGTCCCAATAATACAGGATATTATTGAAGCTCACTGTTGACATACATTAAATTTATGCCATTGTGAACTTTTTTGCTGTTTCTTTTTATCTTCAGAAGCACAAATGTAAAACTCATAGTAGGCTGGTAATGCTGAGTGCATCTTCCCAACACTAATTCATAAATGACAGGATATATTCTTCTCCTTAATGAAAATTCTATATTTATCACTCCATTGTGCTATGTACTGATCCTACAGCTCTCAGAGGCCAAAGTTGGAATATATTGGATTTTGAAATAACCTAAAGCACTGAGTTGCTAGGCTAGTCTAAAAGAAATGGTACAAGACCTACTACCAACCCAAGCCTCTTCCCATTCACCCATGGAGAAAAGGCAAAGAAAAATAGATTCTAACATGAATTTTTGCAATGTCTTTGTTATCTATGGCAGAGAATTATGCATGAGTTTTCTAAAGACTTCAAGGAGTACAAACAATAAAGATGTTCTGAGCAAGATAAATCTTCCCATGTCAGTAATACAGTAAATCACATGAAGCCCTATGTTTGAAAAATGAAAAACTTCATTTCTGCCTTCCTTTAATACTCCAAAGAGCAATACTATCAAAGTCCACATTAGTTAATCCCTCTAAATTAAGAAAATATACTCCAGTAAGAAAATATACTTGACAAAAGAGCTTATTAGTATTTGCAATGGTTTATGGGGAGGATCACCAATCTCATCATTTCCTTCTGTCTTTATCTTAAAAATATTATCTATGCAAGGATTTATAGGAAATTTTTCATCTCAGACATTCTTCATCCTTTTTTTTCTTTTTTGCCCATAGTTAGGCATGAACTCAAGGCCTAGGATGCTGTTCCTGAGCTTTTTTTTTAGCTCAATACTAATGCTCTATCACTGTGAGCCACACCTCAACTTCTGACTTTCTGGTGGTTAACTGGAGATAAGGGTCTCATGGACTTTCCTGTCCCAGCAGGCTTTGAATATAATATTCAGATCTCAACCTCCTTACTAGCTAGGATTACAGGCATGACCGACCAGTGCCGGTGATTCTTATAAATTTTGATTAGTTAATGAGGTTAAACAAAAGTCTTCCCATTTACCAGCTAGGTGCCCATAGAGCACTAGCCTTGTACACAGAAAGGCTCAAGGACAGAGCCCAGGCACTGAGTTGAAGCACCAGGACTGGCCAAAAACCAAAAAAGTCCTCCCATTTACCAATGATGGTTACATCTAGAGCTAAAAAGACAGGAATCATAGAAGACAGGACTAAATGAAACTTTAGAGAATACAGATGAGAAAACTTATTCGCAAAGTTGCAGAGTTAGTATGCCCATGTTCCTGCAGTTAAGAGAACTTGTAGACATCACCGTTAATAAACTCAACTGACATGCTTTGTTGGGCTCTGTCCATATCTAGGTTTCTGAGAGTGTGCATGAAGCAAGAGCAAAAGGAGCCAGCTGAAGAACCCTGTGATCCATTCTTCTAAATTCTCTAAAAGTAGTGACAGGAGTGCTGCACATGTTTCAGATGGTAAAGCATTTGCCTCACAAACCTGAAGCCCTGAGTTCAATCCCCAGATTAAAAAAATGTAAATAAAATAAAAGCAGAGGCAAGGAGAGTACTGTCTTTGAACTCTTTGCACTAAACCTAATTCCTAGCATATTGAAGATGTTCACTAGACATCTGTTCTGAATTAAATTGATATGGGGACAGTAGGGAAAATTGGTGACATTGTCAAAAAACAAATGTTCTCATGCCAGGTGCCAGTAGCTCCCGTCTGTAACGCTGGCTATTCATGACTCTGAGATCTGATGAACATAATTCAAAGCCAGCCTGGGCAAGAAAGTCTGTGAGACTTTTATCTCCAATTAACCATCAGAAAACTTGAAGTGCTGCTAGTGGTAGAGTACTAGCCTTGAGCAAAAAAGGAAAAAGACAGCACCCAGACCCTGAGTTCAAACCCCATGAACAACCAAAAAAAAGAAAAAGAAAAAGGAAACTAAAATAAAAACCTGGGAAGGGAAAAAGTAGGAGAAAATGAGGGAAATGGTGACCCTGTTCAAAAAGAAATGTACTCATTACCTGAGTTATCACCTTTACAATAGAAGAGAGGGGGGGGGAGGGAGGGAGGGAGGAAGGAAGGAAGAAAGGAACGAAGGAAGGAAAGAAGAAAAGAGAGGGGGGAGGAGGGAGGGAGGAAGAGATTGTAAAGGAGAAAAGGAAAAGAAATACCTGTACTGATTATTTGACTTAGGTAACTGTAACCCCTCTGTAGAACATGTTTATAATCACAATAAAACAATTTTAAAGAAGAATTAAATTATAAAGCTTGAATGAGGGAGGCTGTAAATGATCCTTCTAACAAGTCCATGAGAGGTAAGAGTAAGGAGAAATGTACATACAAAATACTTTAACTACAGCTAATTTATTTATGCATGCTATGCTAGCTTGTGACACAAAGAAGCCAAGGAGAATAGAGCAGGGCTAACAATTATTATGGTCCTTTATATTGGAGAATCTCAGGAAAGAAAGGTTAAGCTTCATAACATCCTGTATGATGCAGTTAAATATTATTATCACATTTTACAGAAGGTAAATTCTGGGATAAAAGATGTTAAGTTGAATGTTCATAGTCAAATAGGAAGTTGATGACAAAATTGATAACATAAGCCATCAATTCTAATTTTTAATTCTTAACACAACCAACTTACTAGCTCTAACAAGTTTCAGATAATAATAAAACTTCCTGAAAGTCTTTTTCCAAATGTATTGCCTGCACTTGAGTTTGAAATACCAGTACACAGAGACATAGATGATTAAGCTTAGTTCCAAAGCCTCACAAAGTACTCTAAATTAAAAAAAAAAAGATTCTTTGCACTCAGGAAGTTTGATGATATTTTCAGATTATATGTGGAATTCTAGTCTTTTTAATAAACTGGATAAATTTTGAGTAGCACAATAGCAATGCCTCTTTGGAAAATAGAGATTAAGAGGATTAAGGCTCAAGGCCAGACTGAAAAGGAAGTGAGTGAAACCTTACCTCACTAAGTAAGCAAGGCAGGGCATACAATCTCACCTACTGGAAGGCAATACATAGGAGGATGTCATTCCAAGGCTGGCCCATGGTACAAACACCTAACTATCCAAAACACAACCAAAGGGGAAAAAAGTGGGGAGGCTGTGAGAATTGCTCAAAGGGTAGAGCTCTTGCCTAAAAAGTACAAGGCTAAGTTCAAACCCCAGTACAACAGATGATAGATAGATAGATAGATAAATAGATAGATAGATAGATAATTATATATGTATATATTCAGATAGATAATGCATAATATATATCTGAATAACTTGATAAAAATGTACTACAGAAGCACTCTGAAATGCTTAACCTGTCAAATGAAGTGTGTGTCTGTGTGTCTGTGTCTTCCTTTAACCCAAAGTTACAGGACTTCTACCAAGTAATGCAGAGGAAAATTATTGAAAAACTAGAACACTGTATACTAAAATAAAGTTAAAATAACTAAGTGTTATGGCATAGAAAATTTATCAGAGAACTTACTTATAACATGGATGAGTATGTTACTCCTTTTTTTAGTATATAAACAACTCATTACAAGTATAATTCATTTAAAAATTTTAAATCAAGTTTTCAGCACTAATACCCATTACTTATTAGCAAAATCAAATTATGTCATTTCTCAGATCCATGAAAATAGTTTTATTTTAAATTACACAAGTTTGCTGCTGACCTAGGTTTTCTAAATTGATCACTGTCTTCTATCATGATTATAACGGATGGGCAATAACATTGTACAAATTTTGTTTCAACTCTTCATGTATTTTAGCATATATGTGGTGAACTCTGCAGCCAAAAAAAGAGGTATTTAAAAAACAAACAAACAGCACCACTGGCTCACACACTTAGTCCTAGCTACTCAAGATGCTGCGATTTGAGGATTGTGGTTCAAAGCCTGCCTGGGCAGGAAAGTCCCTGAGATACTCATCTTCAATTAACCACCAGAAAACTGGAATTGGCACTGTGGCTCAAAGTGGTAGAATGCTAGTCTTGAGTAAAAGAACTTAGGAACAGTGCCCAAGGCCTCAGGTTCAAGCTCCATAGCTGACTAATTAATTAACTAATTAATTAATTAACAATGTATGGATGCAATACACATACTAGAAAGATCCTGGCACCAAAACAATATTATGCACAAAGTCTGGGTAAATGGCTGTGGAACCAAATTACAAGGTTCTACACTGTATAACATGTGAGAATTCTATTCATCCACTTCTCCACTTCTACCTAATAGAAAGAAAATGAGAACTGGGAACTTGTATCTGTCACTAAAACTTTCTCATGTTTAAATAAGACATTTCACTTTACTTCCTGGTACCTTAGTCTCTTCATGATTAATGCAGAAATTGGAATAAATCTCCCATGCTCAACCATAGAGCTTAGGGTGAAAACTAACGATGTATTACTTACCAATCATCCCTTGCTATATGCAGACTATAATATCCAAGGTCATATAATCATTGGTTTATAAAGTAATAAAAAGGCATTATTAATTGAAAAAATGAAAATAAATATTTAAGAGTTTTACTCAAAACTTGACCTAACTTTCCTTCTAAAACTATGAGTCCACATATTCCATGTTGTGAAAGCATTTTTATATTTTCACACCAGTGAAGTGCATTTAGTGTGCAGAAAATGCTCTGGGTCAGAAAATAGTAATGTAAGTTGGTCCCTCATAGTGAACATCCAGGAAAAAAGAAGAAGTTACATTTACTGGGGCACACAGGATGCTTTATATTATCTCCATTTTACAGACAAGAAAGAGACTCAACAAGACTAAATGACTGTTAGATTACATGTGTGTAAATTTGCAAGTCATGACTTGAATACATCCATGCTCTAGCTTCTGGTGTCTTTCTATTGTGTCATGATGCAGTCCCCAGGAGTGTAATGAAATATACTTCCATTTTAACTTATCATCAGAAAAATCTACAAATCATTTTATATTTTACACAGGCAGTCTATAGGGGATTGGAATTTAGGTATGTGCACTTGCAAGATATATTTTGTTGATAACATATATATTGTTGACTATTTGGTCATGGACTACAAGAAGTGAATGTACTAAACAAACTGAGACAAAGATACCATTGGGTGCCAAAGATTCTCAGTGAAGTCTATTCTTCAGCATTTGCCAACAGAACACTAAGTAAGAGGATATAAAAATCAAGAAATCAGCTGGGCACCAGTGGATCACGCCTGTAATCCTAGCTACTTAGGAGGCTGAGTTTTGAGGATCCCAATTCAAAGACAGCCCAGGCAGGAAAGTCCTTCATGAGACTCTTATCTCCCATTAACCACAAAAAAAGCCAGAAGTGGCACTGTGGTTCAAAGTGGTAGAGCACTAGCCTTGAGCAAAAGAGTTCAGTGACAGCATCCAGGCCCCAAGTTCAAGCCTCATGAAGGACAAAAAAAATCCAAGAAATGTAGTTTATTTACTTTCTCTTTCTTTTACTTTTTTTCCAGTTCTTGGGCTTGAACTCTGGGTGCTGACATTGTCCCTGAGCTTTTTCTGCTCAAGGCTATCACTCTACCAATTGAATCACAGCTCTACTTCTGGATTTTTTGTGGTTAATGAGAGATAAGAGTCCTTTTAGTACATGTTGTAGTGAAAAAGCCTTCAGAACAAGCTGAACATATAGACCAAACGCAGAAATTCACAGGCAGCGCTGACCAGACAGAATAATTTAGGTGTGATTCATAAGCAACACTTTCTTAGAAGGAGATTGATAAGGGTTTAGATTTCCACATAGAATATCTTTGGATAATTATTCTGTAACTTATTAGCATTAGGATCCCAGACAAGTCACTTTCTCTCCTTATAACATGAGAGAAAAATATGCCCCAACAAACTCACAAACTTTTATGAAGATCTGGTAAGAGAACAAATGAAAAACCACTTTGTAAAGCATAAATGTATTGATTTGGAGTAAGTAGAAGATAGTAAGTTTTGATCATGGAAAATAAAGTCTTAGCTTGGAATTTTCTACAATAGAACATTATATACAGTATGTGCTTTATTCATTCATACGTTTTTTTCATTCGTTCAACACATCTATTACTGAACCAAAGTGTTAAATTGAGCGAAATAAAATACTCTGCAAAAAGAAAAAGGATTTACTCACTACTCCCAAGTAGAGAATAAATAATTCATAATGGTACTATTATTCAGTACCTTTCAAATCATTCTTAAATAATTTTAATATAGCCAAGAGCTTGAATACAAATCTGTTCATAAGATGAGAAGTATAAAATCATTTATAGTTGCCTTCCTTACAAATATGGATGAAGAGAAAATTATGCTATATGTGCAATTATCCCCCTATACAAATCCTCCATATTTTTATAGAGTCAACTTCACGGAGCATCTTTTAAGTAGGAAATAGACAATTATTAAATAGTACCATTTGAGAGGTTTTTAGGATGCCCTCCCTGCTGTTCAGGTGCATCTTCCTCCAGTTTCTTGATTTTGTGTTTTTAAAAAAAATCCTTACTCTGCACAAAGGTTCACACCACTAATTCTAGCTGTTCAAGAGACTGAGATTTGAAGATCACAGTTGGAAGCCAGTCCTGGCAGGAAAGAAATGAGACTCTAATCTCCAATTAACTAATTAAACTCTCTCTCTCTCTCTCTCTCTCTCTCTCTCTCTCTCTCTCAGAAGTGGAGCTGTGGCTTAAGTGGTAGAGCACTAGCCTTGAGCAAAGAAGCCCATGCCCTGAATCCAACCACTAGAACGGGCACACACACACACACAAAAAAACCCTTACTCTAAGGATATTTTTCTTCTAGGTCTTTAAGAGTTCAATCTTCAAGCATTTTGTAATAAAATTGGAGTAACTAGCAGGGTGCAGGTGTCTCACACCTGTAATCCTAGCTACTCAGGAGGATCACCAGCCCAAGCAAGGAAATTCCATTAGATTCTTATCTCTAATTAACCACCAGAAAATGGGAAGTGGCACTGTGGCTCAAGTGGTAGAGTGCTTGCCTTGAGCTGAAGAGCTGAAGGACAGCGCCCAGACTCAGTTCAAGCCCCACTACCGACAAAAAAAATTTTTTAATAACTTAGGGAGAAATTACACTGTGAACTGGCATCATAGTGGACTATTGACTTTGATTGTTGTTGGAGTTCAAGGCCTTGAAATGATGTTTTCCAAACTAGATCTTGAGAAACAGCAATCTCAAGAAAATCTCTGAAAAAGAAAACTAATTTACTCTCAAAAGTTTGGAAATCTCTGTTGTATTTTCCACTTGCATGCATGTAAACATAATGTACATTAGCTTGTAAAAGAGGTTCTTAAGTACTATCAATAAGAAAACTACTGGGAGCCAGGTATTGGTCACTCACATGCATAATCTTAGCTATTCAGTAGGCCAAGATGAGAATTTCAGATCAAAACCAGCCTTGGCAAGAAAGTCTGTGAGATTCCTATCTCTAAATAACTACCAAAAAGCCAAAAGTAGAGCTGTGGCTCAAGTGTTAGAGCAGTAACCTTGAGCAAAAAAGTACAGGAACAGTGCCCAATTCCTGATTTAAAGCCCCAACAAGAAAGAGAGAAAGAGAGGAAGAAAGGAAGGAAGGAAGGAAGGAAGAAAGAAAGAGAGGGAGAGGGAGAGAGAGAGAAGGAAGGAAGGAACGAAGGAAGGAAGGGAAGGAAGGAAGGAAAGGAAGGAAAGAAGGAAGGAAGGAAGGAAGGAAGGAAGGAAGGAAGGAAGGAAGGAAGGAAGGAAGAAAGAAAGAAAGAGAGGGAGGGAGACAGGCAGGCAGGCTAAGGTGTACTATATTGGGCTTGGGGCATAGCACAACAGTAGAAGGAATACTGAGCATGTACAAGACCCTGGTTCAATTCTCAACACTACCACTAATAATAATAACAATAACAACAATACCTGTAAATAAACATTACCAAATGCCTTTCAGATAATATACTAATCATCTGAATTTCAATAAATTCCTTTTCTATACTGCAAGTCATTTGAAACAACTTAATCCATATTTAATATCCTTAGACTAATCCACAAACCCATAGTTAGTACATAATATTCCTGGATTAATTGTTTGGTTTCAAAGAACCTAACTACCAATGAAATCAAGCCTTTGCAAACAGTATTCACCCCATTCCTGGAAGGCACTTTTGAAAGCTATAGAAATAGCTTACTACCTTACTTACATGAGTATAACCCCTCTGTACATCACCTTGACAATAAAAAAGAAATAGCAATGCACCCGAACAACTCTTACTTTTACAATGCATATCTTAGCCTCTTTAGACATCAACTACAGTAATAGTGTCATTGCTTAAAATCACAAAAAGCTTTCATTGAATTTTAAATTGACATATATAATTGTATGTATTTGTAGAATATTCCAGCAAATGCATACATTATAGAGTATTCATACCAGAGTAAGCACATCTGTCTTGTCAAACATTTATCATATCATTAAGTAAATGTTGGAAACATTTGAAACCAGAATGTTGAATGCCATCTGTACTCTCAGATTCATTGTGGCTCCTTAAGTGTCTGCCAACTGAAAGATGGGTTTAAAAACTGTGGTATATAACCACAATAGAATACCATTCAATCATAAAAAATAATGAAATCCTAACATCTGTATGGATGGAAGTAGACATATTAGTAGTAAGTGAAATAAGCCAAGCAAAGAAACATAAGGAATGCATGATTTGAATCATATGTGAAATCTAAAACAATTCATATCATAAAAGTTGAGAGAAAATAGTGAGTTACCAGAAACTGGAAAGGAGAGGAGGATGCAGAAAACTTTGTGAACAAGGATGAAGTTAAAGTAGGAGAAGCAGTTTCCTGTGTACTGTTGAACAGTGTATTGTTGAAGTTATAAAACACTGTTCATTTAACAAGAGCTAGAACAAAGACTTAAAAACAGCACTCATCTTCTACAGGACAACTAATTCATCTAATCTGTTACAAGCACTCTTCTCCATTTGAAAGACAGAACACAGCAAACACAGGTCCTGCCTTCTTGAAGTTTTTTTATTTTATTGCAAGATATCTATTTGACTTTTGCCTAGAAGATGTGAACAGATCTTCACCATTAGTTCCTTGTGTAAGGTAGTTCATACCTTCATACTTCAATCTGTCTCTGCATCTGCTTAATTCAACATCCCCTTAAGGAAGTAGACAAGCAACAGCTAGTCACCAGCACAACAATTGCAAATCAGATTAAGGACTTAAAAGTTTGAGCTTCTCTCTACATTTCCAGGACTTTTCCCCCATCATCCTCTGCAATCCTCCCTGTGCTGCCCTTCTCACCCACCCCCAGTACTGAGGCTTGAAATATGGGCCTGGGTGCTGTTCCTGAGCTCCTTTTCCTCAGGGCTAGCACTCTATCACTTAAGCCACAGTGCCACTGCAGGCTTTTTCTGTGATTTAATTGGAGATAAAAGTCTCAAAAACCATCCTGCCCAGGCTAGCTTTGAACTGCAATCCCAAGATCATAGGCTCCTGAGTAGATTTGATTACAGGCATGAACTACCTGGACCTGGCCACAATCCTTTCATGACCCTTAGACATATCCCCTTCTATTTTATATAACCTCTCTCCCCAATTCCACTCACATATCCTTGCTCCACTCTTGCTTAGAAATGTGATGATTTTCCAATACTATCTACTAAATTAGTGCAAGATTAGGAGCTTGTTAAAAAAGTGAATACGAGATCAGATGCCAGTGGCTCACACCTGAAATCCTAGCAACTCAGGAGGCTGAGATGTAAGGATCAAAATTTGAAGCCATCATGGACAGGAAAGACTGTCAGGCTCTTACCTCCAACTAACACCAAAAACAACCAAAAGTGGAGCTGTGGCTCAAATGGTATAGAGCTAGCCTTAAGCAAAATAAGTTAGAAACAGCACTCGGGCCCTGAGTTCAAGCCCCAGCAATGGCATAAATAAATAAATAAATATAGAGATAAATAGATAAATAATAAATAAATACACACATACATACATACTCCTGGATTTCAAGAATTGAAATCAGAAAATGAGGACCATTCTAACGCAAGCTGTCTTTGCTGACTTCCTTAGACAAGTAATTGCACTTTGGTTAGCATTTCCAGTAACCTCCAGTCTATCCTTTATAGGTACTATTATTGGACTAAATGTTTGTCCTCACTTTCTTTTTATATTTTCAAAAATTAATTTTATAAGGGTTTCATTATAATATTTTCATAGAAAAGTACAGTGTAATTTGATCCAATTCACCCATCTATTATAGTCTCTTATCCTGCTCTGTCCTCTCTACCTTTTCAAAAAGTGTTTAGTGGGATTCATTTTATTACCTTTGTGTGTATGTGTATAATGCACTTTTAACAGAGGACTTTTGAGAATGATCTTAAAAAGTTAAAATAAGCCTGGTGCTGATGGATCATGCCTGTAATCCTAGCTACTCCGGAGACTGAGATCTGAGGATAGAAGTTCCAAGCTATCCAGGGCAAGAAAGTCTGTGAGACTCTTATCACCCATCAGCCACCAGAAAACTAGAAGTGGTGCTATGGCTCACAGTGGTAGAATGTTAACCTTTAGCAGAAGAGCTCTGATATAATGCCCAGGCCCTGAGGTCAATGCCCACAAATGACAATAAATTAATTAAATAGTTAATAAGTAAATAGTTAAAATAAGTAAATAGTTAAAATATCTTAATAATACTCTAAATCTGGAGCTAGACACTCCAATTCTAGCTATACAGGAAATAGACTAGCAAGATTTCAGTTTGAGGCCAGTGCCGTAGGGGAATTACAGACCCTCTCCCAACCAATAGCTATGTACAGTGGTGGACACCTGTTTTTCCAGCTACAAAGAAGACTGAGGTCAAGAGGACTGAAATTATAGGCCAAGGTAGACAAAAAATGTGTGAAACACATTCTTAAAAAAAAAAAGCTGATGAAAACCAAATTAAGGAAGAAGTCCATGCAAGATCTAAAACAAAGCTTCAACAAAGAATCTGAAGCCATCAAATCTGAGCAATTAGAAGGAAAAGAAATAAAAAACAAAGTAGAAAGTCTTGACAGTAGGTTAGACCATGCAGAAGATCAGATCTCTGGGATTGAAGACAGCCTAGATATTATAGAGAAAGAACACTGAACTATCCAAGACAAATTCAACATTTGGAAGACACCATCAGAAGGCCTAATTTGAGAATAATGGGTGTAGAGGAGCACCTAGAGACAGAAGTCAATGGTGTAGGAAATTTATTTAACAGGATCCTAGCAGAGAACTTCCCAAACATGCAAAAAGATAGGCCTATTCAAATACAAGAAGCCTTTAGAACTGCAAATAGATCAGACAAGAACAGGACATCCCATGTCACATTGTGATCTGCACAGGATCAATTCAGACCAAGGAAAGGATCCTTAAAGCTGTCAAGGAGAAAAGATCAATCACCTATAAAGGGAAACCAATCAGAATAACTTCAGGTTTCTCAGCAGAGATAATTAAAACAAGAAGAGCCTGGAATGAAAACAACAAACTGAGAATGGAGGGGTGCCGGTGGCTCATGCCTGTAATCCTAGCTATTCAGGAGACTGAGATCTGAGGATCACAGTTCAAAGACAACCAGGGAAAGAAAGTCTGTGAGACTCTTATCTCCATTAAAACCACCAGAAAACTGGAAGTGGCACTGTGGCTCAAGTGGTGGAGCACTAGCCTTTAGCTGAATGGCTCAGGGACAGCACTCAGGCCCAGAGTGCAAGCCCCACAACTGACAAAAAAAAAAGAAAAAGCTGAGAATGGTCTCACTACCCCAGCTTCAGCGGGAACATTAATATGAGGATTGCAGTTCAGACCAACCCAGTAAAAATTCAAGACCCTATCTCAAAAAGAGTCAAAACAAAACAACTTGGATGCATGGCTCAAGTGGTAGAGTGCTGGCAAGGATGAAGCCCTAGATTCAAACCCCATTGCTGTCCAAAAAGAATTTTTAAAATTTTTTTAAAAACCTAAATCTAACAATACTTTATATGAGATATGCTGAAAAGATAACTTTACATTTCTTTATTCTTATAATAGCAAGTTTCAGAATAGCTCAATTTAGTCTTCTCTGACCTTAATAACAAGAAGCCAATCTATTGACTCTATAATTTTACTTGACACACAAAAATGTTTTCTTTCTCTTGCAGACATTAAAGATTTTTAACAATGAATTTAATATATCTAACAGCCAGGCGCCGTTGCCTCCCACCTGTAATCCTAGCTACTCCAATAAACACTCAGAAAACACATATACATATAGATATAGATATATAGAAACATACATATGTATACACACACACACACACACACACACACAACAGTTACTAGAGTGGCAGGCCTGAAAATAAAAGAATAAAACCTTTAATTATAATCTTTTCTTGTAATAATATTAAAACCACTCACTAGTAAAGAACTTCAGTCCAGCCAGCGTCCGGTAGCTCACGCCTGTATCTTAGCTACTCAGGAGACTGAGATCTGAGGATCGTGGTTCAAAGCCAGCAGGAAAGACCGTGAGACTCCTATCTCCAATAAACCACTAGAAAACCGGAAGTGGCGCTGTAGCTCAAGTGGTAGAGCACTCGCCTTGAGCTGAAGAGCTGAGAGACAATGCCCAAGCCCAGAGTTCAAGCCCCATGACCGACAAAAAAAAAAAGAACTTCAGTCCATTGAGATGAAAATTTAATGCCCTCCTACTACATAGAAGACATTGTGTATGATACCAATGCTCACTTTCTTCACCCCTCATTTAAATCATTCAATCCCCAAATCAAATCAATGTTACTTCAAAAATGGTTCTCAAAGTCATTTTTTATTTCATTGCCACTGCCAAGTTCTAAAAATCACTTTCTGAGACAACAGTCCTCAAGATAATTCCTTAGCCTCATTTCCATTCCTTCCATCTACTATTTCATATTATTATTATATACTATTTTCTCCAGAAAAACATTTTCCACGTTAAAAAAAACCTTTATCATAGTCAATTTCTTCCAGATTCTTTTCTACATGTTCCTCATGAATCTATCCTATCTCAATCTATCTTATCCTATCACTCAATCTCTGTGAACCATGAAAACACTCCCACACATCTCTGCTTTCTCCAGGCTCCTTCTTTAATGCTTAGAATTCTCTCTTATTCTAATTTTGTCTGGAAAAAAAATATCCTACCAGTGTTCTAAGAGTTATAAAGCTACTTTCTTGAGAAGACTATCTGACTCTCCCAAGTCAAGATCAATTAACTTATTCATCTCCATTCCCATGATTTTTCTGTAATTTCCATATGTGTCACCTATGTACCTCTATATAGCATTGTGGAGCATTTCTCTACTGCTCCCATGTAATTCCTTGCTCCCTACAAAGTATATAAGAAAGTATAGATTCTCCCTTTTTAAGACTTTAATAACCTTTATTTCCATGTAACTGAAACAGGACCTAGCATGTTATAAGCATGCAGTAAGACAATGAAATGATATATATTTCCTCAACTGTTATAACAAGGAGAGAATAAAAAATTGTAGTAATGGTTTGCAAACTTATTGTAACAGTGCCAAATTTCTTTTTTGTAGGCCATGGGGCTTGAACTCAGGGCCTAGGCACAGTCCCTGAGCTTTTGTCCTCAAGATTTGTGCTCTTGCTCTACCACCACTTCAAACCACAGCTCCACTTCTGGTTTTCTGGTAGTTAATTGAAGATAAGAGTCTCAGAGACCTTCCTGCCTGGGCTGACTTCAAATCATCATCCTCAGATCTCAGCCTTCTGAGTAGCTATGATTACAGGCAGGAGACACCAGCATCTAGCACATTGTCAATGTAATTTCTCTAACTATTCTGGAATTAGAGTGGTTCTAACCCTTACGTAGATAAACGGAGCTGAAAAAAGAAACTTGCTTTGACATATGTAATATAGCAAGTTATAGGAGAGGAACACTATTGAAACTTGATACTTTACTGTCAGAGAGTGTATTTCTAGTGTGACAACAGTAAAACCAGAGCAAGTACTTGCCAAAATTGTGCAATTAGATTGAATTCACTAGATCTTATAATCAGTCTCTTAATCTACACAAATAAAACGTGTTAATTTAGTAAAACAAAACATTACTGTATAAGTTATATCTTATTTATTACTCTATATTTTTTATTTACATTCTATAAAAATTTCTTATTTAGTAATTAAGAACTGCTTCCTCAAAACATACTTTAAAGACTTTAATAATAGGCCAAGCAGTTTAGGATGATAGCAAACTAAAGTACCTTACTTAACTGAATTAATGGAGTGATGGAGTGGCTCAAGTAGTAGAGCATCAGCTTAGCAATCTAAGACCTTGAGATCAATACCAAGTACTACCAAAAGATACTAAAATTAAAAATCAACCAAATTTGCCATATACTGGAGGCTAACCCCTGTAACCTAGCTACTCAGATCCAGAGGATTATGGTTGAATTCCAGCTTGGAGTATTGAGCATATGACTCCTAGCCAAAATCTAGTCTGGAGATATTGCTCAAGTCCTAGAGTGCCAGCCATGAGCAAGAAATCCAAGAGTGAGTGAGAAGACCTGAATTCAAACCCCTAAAACTGGCACAAAAAACCCACTCAATGTATAAAAAAATGTTTGTCAATTTTTTTTATTTTTGTCAAAACTTAGAGAGATTATACTTTAGTAATTATATGTTTCTTCACAAAGGTTTGCAGTTTTTCCCACACATGAGGATTGACTTTGTTCTGCAAGGCATTGAGATCTTTGCAATACACAATTTAATGCTACTTAGATTCTCTCAGTCAAATGATATGAATTAGAGTGGCCTGCTCTTTTTCTATGTCATCCAGAAATCTAAACAATTCCACCAATCTGACAGACAGACAGGAGTATTAAATAAAGCAGGAAAATCACATCACAGTGATGTGACTAACAAAGTTTACATATGAAGAATCAGTACATTGCACAATATATTTCCTTAGGTCTATACCCACTATAAAAAAGAAAACGAGGGCTGGGAAGTGGATTAGTGGTAATGTGCTTGCCTTGCATGCTTGAGGCCCTGGGTTTGATTCCTCAGCACCACATAAGCAGAAAAAGCCAGAAGTGGTACAGTGGCTCAAGTGGTACAGCATTAGCCTTGAGCTGAAGAGCTGAGGGACAGCACCCAGGCCCAGAGTTCAAGCCCCACAACCAACAACAACAACAACAACAAAAAGATACATACCTATCTTTATAAGAATCTTAATCAAATCTCTCAAAGAAAAAGAGTCACAAATGGTAGATGGAACCTATCTTTTGTTGTCTTAGACTCACTGCACATGTGTTTTAGCTAACTGAACGAATTATTGGTTCCTAGAATTTTTTTAAATGCTAAAAAGTGGCCACAATGGCATGTGCCTGTAACCAACTACTCAGGAAGGTGGGACTGGAAAATCACTTGAGTCCAGGAGTTCAAGACCAGCCTGAGAAATACAGTGAAACTGTACCTCAAAAAAAAATGGAGCCAGATGATGATGGCTCACAATTGTAATGCTACCTTCTCAGAAGGCCGAGATCTGAGGATCATGGCTCAAAGCCAGCATGGGCAGGAAAGTCAGTGAGACTCCTATCTCCAATTAACCACCAGGAAACAAAGAATGGTGCTGTGGCTCAAAGTGGTAGAACACTATCCTTGAGCAAAAAAGCTCAGGAACAGTGCCCAGGCCCTGAGTTTAAGCCCCACCCCTGTTCTCTAAGAGAGTCATCTTTTTTGTGTTTAGATTGAGTTTTTCCTCCTTGAGAAAAAAAATCAAGAATTAAACTGCTGTCATAATAATCTACATTCAAAACTCTGAAGATATGTGTCTAACATAGCTATTTGCCCTGTCTTGCTCTACTGTTGCAGACCATTTTTAAAATCCAAACTGGTTTCCAAGTATATCCAAAAACCAGTGAGTATGATAAAGAAAATGTTGATAATGCTTAGACTAAATGAGGAATTAAATTAATGCAACTTGCTTTGACCTATGATATTCTGACCCACAGATCAAATGCTTTCCCATGTAATACTGCCCTTGACTTTGTTGTATTTCACAGCACTATGAGTATTAAGACAAACGCTTATCTTTAACAATCGAAAACCAGCAAATTTCAACCTACTGAAAAAAATGCTCAGAGTTTAACCTAACTCTTACATAGGATGGTAATGAAAGGAAAAAAGATACAAAATTTTACTGTACTTAGTACAAGAAATTTTCCTGAGCTTATGTTACATTCATTTTAAATTTTTAATGAAAAACTAGAATTTTGACTTTCTCTTATTCAACATGCCATCATTGTGTGGATAATAACAGGTAAATAAAATTCATTGGCAGTTTCTTGACTTAAATTAATGCTGATTTAACAAAAAATTAAAAGTCAGGGGACAGAATTCTTACGCTGTAACAAACATTCAGCAGAGGGCACTATACAGCATAAGAAAAGAAAAATTCCTGCAATGTATTTAATCTAATGTACTAAACATGTAACACAAGGAAATCTGTGACTCTCCACATGTTCCAAGATAAATAGAATAACACGTTCATTTAGTGAAAACATTGAGAGTATTTCTTCTTCTAAACGTCTACCAAACTTAAAGTACATCATATGTTTTAGAATTAATTACATTCTTTTGGGTTTTTTAAATATGTGCATATTTTGCTTAACCAATAAGATTCCATAAAGCTTTGACATAACAGGCCACTTACCTGTTGAAAATGCCCCTTTTCTAGTCTCACATTAAGTACAGACTTAATAGAAAACCTTGCTCATTAAATTTATTTTAGTCAGATATGCATTTAATCAACAATGACTTACAACAAACAACCAGCTGTCTATTGCATTGCAAATACAGAAAGACTGGATTACTTATAAACAATGTTGTTATAAATTACTATTGAGTGAATCAACACTCACATTCTCACATGCACATGTGTATAAAGTATTGAATCTTCACTAGACCATGTAACTTGGGGCAATATTTCCCACTGTTAATATAAAGCAGTTTACATACATACCAAATAGTTTTAAAAGTCAAATGCATGGGAAATAGTTGATAAGATATTATTAATGATGATATTCAATTAAGCCCAGTTCCTAGTTAGTACCTACTAGTGATTTGTAAGGCACTATTTTATGGAAGAATAAAAACACACAGGCTTGTGAGAGCTTGATGAATGAAAATATGAAATTGCATTTCAGAACATGAAACAGATATTATACACATGTAACACTGGCCATGATGGCTCCAGGATGAAGTAACAGGAATGCCAGAGTGAGTATAGTCAATATGTTCCCCTTACAACAAACAGATCAAGAAGTTCCACTTACAATATAGAGATCAAGAAGTCCCCTTACACTTAAAGAGAAACTTCCCTGAAGAGGAAATAAGAATGGCCAATAGAAACAGGAAGAAATGCTCAACTTCTCTAGCCATAAAAGAAATGCAAATCAAAATATTGAGATTGAGGGAGTTCCAGGAAGATGGCGGAGGAGAAGCTGGAGACTAAACAAGCTCTCACATAGAAAGCAGTTTTAGTGTTCCAGTGAACAGTCTTAAGCCAGAGAATCACACCAAGCATGCCATCACAGTACAGAGAGTTAGGCCAGAGAGGGAAAATCCAGGCAAGGAGACATATCTGAGCACTTGCCAGCAGCCGTGGCTGGAGCAGCAGCAGGACAGCAGCAGCCCTAGCAGCCATACCTGCAAAACAGGGAGTCTGGGACAAAGGGCAGGCGAGCTGATTCTACTCAACAGCAGCAAGAACTGACAAGGAGCAGACATCTTCATCCTGCAGTTTGCAGACCAGAGACGAGCCAGGAGGGAAGGCCACCCATCCCCCCACCACTACCAGAGATCTCCATCTTTGATACTGACAAAGGCCTGGCTGAGCAGTTAGCTCCAATTTAGGCCTTGGAAGAAAACTAGAGTCATTTAGCAGGTCACAGCAACTTAATCTGACCCTGCCAGGCACATCTCCACCCAGGGAAAAATCACCCAGCACATGCCTCCAGCCCCAGGAGTGGCTTTCTTCACTGGGTAAACAGAGCCAGAGGCTGCCCCTCCCTACAGAAGCCTTGACAATCCATTGAAATTCAGTAAACTTAAACCCTGAGAATGGCTCCAAGCTGGGTTCTGTGAGTTTCTCAGAAGCTAGCTCCTCAGGGAAAAGTTGCTGTTTGCTGAAAGGCCTCAACTCTACCCAGAACCTAGCCTCATCACAGCATCTCCAAACTATAGGAGACAGCCATCTCCCTCTTTAGTGTTACTCAAAGCAGATCTCCCTCCCATTGAACTAGCTTGGGAGGAGGATCACCAAATCCTGGGTAAAGCAGAGCATTTTTCTGCCTGCTCAAACAAACAGACTAAAGAAACCATCAAGCCACAGGAAAATCAAACACCACAGCAGACCAGAGACTCCAACAAGAGACTGGTTACAGACACAAGGGAGATACAGGATCTTCTCATCCCCCCAAAAAATAAAAGAACTCTTTTTTGTACCTTTTATAAAAAAATTTTCTAAAACTGGTTTTTAATTTTTAACTTTAAAAAAATTTGTTTTCTATTAACTTTTTTTCTTCCTCATAATTTTTATTTTATGGGTATATTGTGTGTACTTTTTTCTTTTTTTCTTTTTTAAAAAATTCTTTTTTTTGTTTAGCTCTACTTACCATTTGATCCTTTTTTTTCTTTCCTTATCATTCTTTTCACTTTTTCTTCTCTTTCATTCTTCTTTGTGTGACTTAATTGCTGTTCTGCTCATCCTCAGATATACCCATAGTGGATTATTAGACCTTAGTCCCATTGTGTATACACTTAATCCAGAAATTTATTACTCAATGTAAAACCTCTTACACTTAAATTCCTTAATAGCAGTACTATATCTTTATATCTATATAATATTTTAAGCATTCTTATTTTTAAGTTTTTCACATCTCCTTTCTATCCCTCCCCTTCGCTTATCCTAGCCACTTTCGTCTCTATTACCTTTTCAATTTTGCATAATTTTTAAGTGTTGCACTTCTTAATTTTTAATTTTGTTTTTCTATTTTTTCTTGTCTCTTTTTCTTTTGCTTTCTTCTTTTTCAGCTCTCTCTACTATCATTCTATCCAACGTATTTCCTGCTTTGAGATTAGGATTTAGTTAACTCTCCCACTGCCTTTCCACATTCCTCTATGCCTATTTTTACCCACATCTCTCCCTAAACCTAATAATTTCTGTTTGACAAATTCTTCTTTGTGGTTGGTAGCCCATTAATACATAGTTGTTTGATGTTGAATAGGTATATCTGTTGAACTAGATATCTGCAGACTTTTGACTGTGCAACAAAGACTTTGGTTGATGCTTGCCTTAAAATAGTGTTCTAACACAAAATTGGTGTTAATTTCATCCCAAATGGGCAGAGCAACCCGGAAAAAAACAAAACAAAAATGGTCAGTCGGGGTATCTCAACTCCCACTCATGATAACCAGGGGACAAAAAAGATGAGGAATAATCCAGAGGAGAGCTACCAAAAAGTTCTACAAACACTACTGGTAAACATGGTAAATGAAAAGATTGAAAACCTGCGAAGGACTCGGTATGTGCATGATAGGGAGAGAGAGGAGGCAAAAAAAAAGGTTAATAAAGGAATATAATGAGCATGAGGAAGCTACTCAAAGATTGATACAAGAATTGTGTGAGCAGCTTGAGAACACTCAAAGAGAAATAAAGGAATGGCATGAGCAGAAAGAGATCAGTCAAAGAGAAAGTCAGGAATGGTGTGAGCAGGCTGAGAACACCCAAAGAGAACTACAGAAACTGTGTGAACGTGAAGAAGCTAATCAAAGAGTAATACAGGAATTGAGAGAGCGGGATGAGATTATAGAAAGATCACTAAAGGCATTCATGGAATCCATAAACAGAGAGTTGAAAGAAGTCAGGGCGACCACAAAGGGAATGCTGAATGGAATCCAATAGAAGGAATGGGAGTCCAAGGAAACTATAACCAATAAACTAAGTGATTTGAGAATAAACACTGAACACAAAATCAAGGAAGTAAAGAAGTTCAGACAAAATCTAAAACAAAGCTCCAACAAAGAATTTGAGGCCATCAAAGCTGACGAAACAGAAGGAAAAGAAATGAAAAACAAAGTAGAAAGACTTGATAGTAGGGTAGACCATGCAGAAGATCAAATTTCAAAGATTGAAGAAAGCCTAGATTTTATAGAGAAAGAACATACAACCATCCAAGACAAATCCAAGAAATATGATAGATCTATTCAACACTTGGAAGACACTATCAGAAGGCCTAATCTGAGGATAATGGGTGGAGAGGAGCACATAGAGACAGAAGTTAATGGTCTAGGAAATTTGTTCAACAGGATCCTAGCAGAGAACTTCCTAAACATGCAAAAATATAGGCCTATTCAGAAACAAGAAGCTTTTAGAACTACAAATAGACTAGACCAGAATAGGACATCCCACCATCACATTATAATGCACACAGGATCAGTTCAGACCAAGGAAAAGATCCTTAAAGCTGTCAAGGAGAAAAGATCAATCACCTATAAAGAGAAACCAATTAGAATCACCTCAGATTTCTCAGCGGAGACAATCAAAGCAAGAAGAGCCTGGAATGATGTATGCCATGCCCTAAAGACAAACAACTATCAACGAAGAATACTGTACCCAGCTAAACTCTCGTTCATAACCGAAGGTCAAATAAAAACCTTCCATACCAAAGAAAAATTGAAACAACATTTCTCTACCAAACCAGCCCTACAAAACATTTTTAAAGATGTCCTACACATAGAAAACCAACAAGACTACAGTAAAGGCAAAGAAACCGCACCCAAACTGAGAATCCAAGAAACATAGGAAGAACCCAGTTGCCACCACCCCCAAGAAGAGGGATAAAAAGACAGAAACTCCCAAATATCGCTGAGTCCTATCTCTCAACATTAATGGACTTAACTCTCCAATTAAGCAACATAAACTGGCTAGTTGGATTAAAAAGCAAGATTCTTCTATCTGCTGCCTTCAGGACTCACATCTTGCCCATAAAAACAAACACATTTTCAATGTAAAAGGCTAGAACAAAATCTACCAAGCAAATGTCCCCCATAAACAGGCGGGAGTTGCAATCCTTACATCAGATAAAATAGACTTCAAATTAGAATTAGTGAAGGTCACTACATACTAATTAAGGGATCTCTCCTTCAGGAGGATATTACAATTCTAAACATCTATTCGCCAAAAAATGAAGCACCCAAATTTATCCAAGAAACACTACTTTCCCTCAAATTCCACATAGATCCAAAGACATTAACTGTTGGGGACTTAAATACACCAATTTCCCCACTAGATAGATGAACTTGGCAAAAACGTAACAGAGAAACCACAGATCTAAACAACTGCATACATCAACTAGATTTAATAGACATCTACAGATTATTTCACCAAGCAACATCAGAATACACATTTTTCTCAGCAGCACATGGAACATTTTCCAAAATAGACCACAATTTAGGCCACAAAGCAAACTTGTCCAAATTCAGAAACATTGAAGTTATACCTTGCATTCTTTCAGACCACACCAGAATAAAATTAGAACTCAACACCAAAAGCCACCAAAGAAAATCCTGTAACACATGGACACTGAACAACACATTATTGAATCACGAGTGGGTCATGGAAGACATTAGAAAGAAAATTAAATGTTCATTATATTTAACAAAAATGAAGACACAAATAACCAGCTCCTCTGGGACACAGCAAAGACAGTATTCAGGGGCAAGTTTATAGCTCTGAGTTCCTATATCAACAAATTGGAGAGATCTGAAACCAACAATTTAATGAGACATCTGAACCACCTTGAAAAAGAGCAGCAATATGAACCCCAATCCAGTAGACAGAAAGAAATAATTAAAATTAATACAGAATTAAATGAATTAGATTCCAAAAAAATGTAGAAAGAATCAACAAAAAAAAGAGTTGGTTCCTCGAAAAAATTAACAAAATTGACAAACCCTTAGCATATCTTATCAGAAAAAGAAAACACCCAAATAAATAAACTCAGAGATGAGAATGGAAACATCACCACAGAAACAACCAAGATTCAGAACATTATAGAGGAATATTTCTCAAAACTTTATGCAAATAAGTTTGAGAACTTTACAGAAATGGACCTTTCCTAGCAAATATTGACATGCCAAAACTAAACCAAGATGAGTTCAACCATCTTAACAGGCCCATATCAAGCATTGAAATAGAAACATCAATAAGAGACCTCCCATCTAAGAAAACTCCAGGACCAGATGGTTTTACAACAGAATTTTACAAGGTCTTCAAAGCAGAGCTCACACCAATACTCCTCCAACTCTTCAATGAAATTGACAGAGAGAGTTCACTACCGAACACATTCTATGAAGTCATCATAACCATCATCCCAAAACAAGGCAGGGACTCATCAAAGAAAGAGAACTATAGACCCATTTCTTTGATGAACATTGATGAAAAAATTCTTAACAAAATTTTGGCCAATCAACTTCAACACTTCATTCAAAAAATTATAAACCACAATGAAACAGGTTTCATTTCAGGGATGCAAAGCTGCTTCAGTATATGCAAATCAATTAATATTATTCATCACATCTACAGGACCAAGGATAAGAAGCACATGGTTATCTCAATAGATACAGAAAGAGCATTCGACAAGATCCAACACCCCTTTATGATGACGGTTTTGGAAAAATTAGGAATCCATGGAACATTCCTCAATACAATAAAGGCTGTATATGACAAACTTACAGCCAGCATTATTCTTAATGGTGAAAAACTAAAGCCACTTCCTCTTAACTCAGGAACAAGACAAGGATGTCCACTATCTCCACTTCTCTTCAATCTAGTATTAGAATGCCTAGCAACAGCAATAAGATAAGATGCAAACACAAAGGGGATCCAAATAGGGAAAGAAGAAATAAAACTCTCCCTCTTTGCATATGGCATAATCTTGTATATAAAGAATCCCATAGACTCCTCTCCCAAATTACTCAAGCTGATTCAAAATTTTGGCAAGGAAGCAGGGTAGAAAATTAACCCCCAAAAATCAATGGCTTTTCTGTATGCCAACAATGAGAAAAGTGTGGCTGAAATTAAGAAAGCAACTCCATTTGTAATAGCCCACAAAAAATAAAATACCTAGAAATTAACTTAACCAAAGAAGTGAAGGACCTCTATGATGAAAACTTTAAAAACTTGAAAAAGGAAATCAAAACAGAACTTAGAAATGGCAAAAACTCCCATGCTCCAGGATTGGAATGATTAACATCTTGAAAATGGCAATACTTCCCAAGGCTATATACAAATTCAATGCGATACCTATCAAAATTCCAACCACATTCTTCAAGGAAATAGAACAGACAATCCAAAAATTCATATGGAACAATAAAAGACCCCGAATAGCAAAAACGCTACTCAACAAAAAGAACAGTGCTGGAGGAATATCAAAACCAAATTTCAAACTCTACTATAAAGTCATAGTAATCAAAACAACTTGGTACTGGCACAAGAACAAACCTCAGGACCAATGGAATAGAACTGAAAACTCAGAAATGGACCTATAGCCATCTAATCTTCGATAAGGGACCTAAAACAATAGAATGTAAGAAAGACAACCTCTTCAATAAATGGTGCTGGCAAAATTGGTTTAACTACTTGTAGAAAACTAAAGCTAGATCCTTATATATCACCCTGCATCAGAATCTACTACTCCAAATGGATCAAAGACCGCGGAATCAAAGCAGACACTCTGAAAATATTACAGGATGGAATAGGAGAAACCCTAGTTCTCCTTGGCACAGGACTAAATTTTCTTAATAGAGACCCGGAAACACAACAAGTCAAAGAAAAGTTGGACAAATGGGATTTCATGAAGTTGCAGAGCTTCTGCATAGCAAAGGACATAGCTAGCAAGATCAATATAAATCCTACGAATTGGGAGAAGATCTTCACTAGACATACAACAGACAAGGGTCTCATATCTAAAATATATTTGGAACTCAAAAAATTAAATCCCCCAACAACAAATCCTCAAAGGATCAACTGCCCAATAAATAAGTGGGCAAAAGACTTAAAGAGAAATTTCTCTGAAGAAGAAAGAAGAATGGCCAAAACACACATGAAGAAATGCTCAACATCCCTAGCCATAAAAGAAATGCAAATCAAAACAACATTGAGATACCACCTCACTCCAGTTAGAATGGCTGTAACCAAGTACTATAACAACAACAGATGCTGGAGGGGATGTGGACATGAGGGAACCTTACTTCATTGTTGGTGGGAATGTAAACTTGTTCAACCACTTTGGAAAGCAGTATGGAGGTTCCTCAAAAGACTTCACATAGAACTCCCCCATGACCCAGCAATCCCACTTTTGGGCATTTACCCAAATATATACAAACAAGAACACACTAAAGCTACCAGCACAACTATGTTTATTGCAGCCTTATTTACCGTAGCTAAGATATGGAACCAACCCAGATGCCAATCAGCAGATGAATGGATCAAGAAAATGTGGTATATATATACAATGGAATTCTATGCCTCCATCAGAAAGAAT
>NW_012267296.1:6080843-6083159 GCF_000151885.1 Dipodomys ordii
GCTAAGATATGGAACCAACCCAGATGCCCCTCAGTAGATGAATGGATCAAGAAAATGTGGTATATATACACAATGGAATTCTATACCTACATCAGAAAGAATGACATTGCCCCATTTGTTAGGAAATTGAAAGTCTTGAAAAAATTACATTAAGTGAAGTAAGCCAAGCACAAAGAAATATAGGTCCCATGGTTTCCCTTATTTGCAATATTTTGTATATGTATGAGTCAAGCAGAAAAGGTCAGATAAGGTAATGTTAGGAAAATGAACCCTAAGATATGTATTTAAATGTTTGTATTCTTTCATGCATTTGTTTCTAACACATTTATAAGATTATTTCTTTGTTGCTTTGTATGTCCCTCTCCCACAGTATAACCCCTGCTTTCACTGTATTTGATGTCGGTAAAATTTGTGGAGGGGAAGGGGAAAAATAAGTCGTTTAAATAAGGATACAGGTGGACCCATTTCAAGAATGAAAAGTACAAGTTGTCATGTCGAAAACGAACTTTACAACTTTGGTTGGGGGGGGGAGGATTGGTTGGAGGGGTAGGGGGAGGCTGGGAAGGGATGGGAAGGGGAAACAAAGGAGGAGGCTACAATGCTTGATAAGAAATATACTAATTGATATAGGGGGGAAGTGGGGGAAAAAAAGAAATATACTAATTATCTTGCCCATGTAATTGTAACCCCTCTGTACAGTATTTTCACAATAAAAAAAGAAAGAACTATAGACTCATTTCTTTGATGAACATTGATGAAAAAATTCTCAACAAAATTTTTGCCAATCGCTTCAACAATTCATCCAAAAAATCATACACCACGATCAAACAGGCTTTATTTCAGGGATGCAAAGGTGGCTCAAGATACGCAAATCAATTAATATAATTCACCACATAAACAGGAGCAAGGATAAGAACCAAATGGTTATCTCAATAAATGCATAAAAAGCATTTGACAGGATACAACACCCTTTTATGATTAAGGTTCTGGAAAAATTAGGAATCCATGGAACATTCCTCAATACAATGAAGGTTGTATATGACAAACTTACAGCCAGCATTATACTTAATGATGAAAAACTAAAGCCATTTCCTCTTTAATCAGGAACAAGACAAGGATGTCCACTATCTCCACTTCTCTTCAATCTAGTATTAGAATGCCTAGCAACAGCAATAAGACAAGATGCAAACACAAAGGGGATCCAAATAGGGAAAGAAGAAATAAAACTCTCCCTCTTTGCAGATGGCATAATCTTGTATATAAAGAATCCCATAGACTCCTCTCCCAAATTACTCAAGCTGATTCAAAACTTTGGCAAGGTAGCAGGGTATAAAATTAACCCACAAATAACAATGGCTTTTCTATATGCTAACAATGAGAAAAGTGTGGCTGAAATTAGGAAAGCAACTCCATTTGTAATAGCCCCACAAAAAATAAAATACCTAGGAATCAACTTAACCAAAGAAGTGAAGGACCTCTATGATGAAAACATTAAAAACTTGAAAAAGGGAATCAAAACGGAACTTAGAAAGTGGCAAAAACGCCCATGCTCCTGGATTGGAAAGATCAACATCGTGAAAATGGCAATACTTCCCAAGGCTATATACAAATTTAATAAGATACCTATCAATATTCCAACCTCATTCTTCAAGGAAATAGAAGAGGCAATACAAAAATTCAAATGGAATAATAAAAGACCCCCAGGGGCTGGGAAGGTGGCTCAGTGGTAGAGTGCTTGCCTTGCATGCTGGAGGCCCTGGGTTTGATTCCTCAGCACCACATAAGCAAAAAGAAAAAAGCCAGAAGTGGTGTTGTGGCTCAAGTGGTAGAGCGCTATCCTTGAGCTGAAGAGCTGAGGGATAGTGCCCAGGCCCAGAGTTCAGGCCCCGCGACCAGACCCAAGAAAAAAAAAAAAGATCCAGACATTGTGCCAGGCGCTGGTGGCTCACGCCTCAGGAGGCTGAGATCTGAGGATCGTGGTTCAAAGCCAGCAGCAGCGACAGGAAAGACTCTGAGACTCGTATCTCCAATAACCACCAGAAAACTGGAAGTGGCGCTATAGCTCAAGTGGTAGAGTGCTAGGCTTGAGCTGAAGAGCTGAGGGACAGCACTCAGGCCCAGAGTTCAAGCCCTGCGACCTACAAAAAATAAATAAATAAAAGACCCCGAATAGCAAAAATGATCCTCAACAAAAAGAACAGTGCTGGAGGAATATCAATACTAAATTTCAAACTCTACTACAAAGCCATAGTAATCAAAACAGCTTGGTACTGGCACAAGAACAGACCTCAGGACCAATGGAATAGAACTGAAAAC
>NW_012267296.1:6085154-6086933 GCF_000151885.1 Dipodomys ordii
TGCCCCATTTGTTAGGAAATGGAAAGACTTGGGAAACATTATATTAAGTGAAGTAAGCCAGGTCCAAAGAAACATAGGTCCCATGGTTTCCCTTATTTGCAATAACTAGTATGTGTCTGAGACAAGCAGAAATGATCAGATAACTTGATGTTAGGTGAAATGAACCCCAAGATAAGGACTCAAATGGTTTTTTTTCTTGCTATTGTTTCTAACATACTTATAAGATGATTTCTTTGTTGCTTTGTATGTCCCTCTCCCATAGTATAACTCATTTTTTCACTGTATTTGATGTTGGTATAATTTGTGGAGTGGAAGGGAAAAAATGAACTTTACAACTTTGGTCCAGTAGAGGGGAGGGTGTTGGGGTACGGGGAGATAGGAAGGGATGGTAAGAGGAAATAAAGGAGAAGACAACAATGCTTGATAAGAAATGTGCTCATTTCCTTGTTCATGTAATTGTAACCCCTCTGTACAGTATTTTCATAATTTAAAAAAAGGATTTAAAATGCAAAAAAAATGGCTTTCCTATACGCCAATAATTAGAAGAGTGCAGGTGAAATCAGGAAAGCAACTCCTTTTGTAAGAGCCACCCTCAAAAAAAATGCCTAGGAGTTAACTTAAGAAATAAGGACCTTTATGATGAAAATTTTAAAAACCTGAAAAAGGAAATTAAGGCTCAACTAAGGAAGTGGAAAAACCCATGCTACTGGCCTGAGAGAATAAACATCCTGAAAACTGTAATACTGCCAAAGGCTATATACAAATTCAATGCGATACCTATCAATATCCCAACCTCATTCTTCAATAAAATAGAAGAAGAAACCCAAAAATTCATATGGAGCAATAAAAGATCCCAAATAGCAAAAACAATCCTTAGCAGAAAGAACAGTGCTGGAGGAATATCAATACCAAACTTCAAACTCTACTACAAAGCCATAGTAATCAAAATAGCTTGGTACTAGCCCAAGAACAGAAGTGAGCACTAAAGGAATAGAACTGAAGACCCAGAAATGAACCTGCAGACCTATAGCCACCTAATCTTCAATAATGGAGCCAAAAAAAGTACAGTGGCAGAAAGCCAGTGTCTTCAGTAAATGATGCTGGCAAAAATGTTTAAACACCTGCAGAAAATGAAAGTTAGATCCTTATATATCACCCTGCACCAGAATCAACTCCAAATGGATCAATGACCTCGGAGTCAAAGCAGACAAGACACCCTGAAAACATTACAGGGGGTAATAGGAGAAACTCTAGAGTTCCTTAGCCCAGGCCAAAACTTTCTTAATAAAGACCCAGAAACACAACAAATCCAAGAAACGTTGGACAAATGGGATTGCATGAAACTGCAGAGCTTCTGCATGGCAAAGGACATAGCTAGTAAGATCAATAGAAAGCCCATGGACTGGAAAAACATCTTCACTAGCTATACAACAGACAAGAGCCTCATACCTAAAATATACATAGAACTCAAAAAATTAAACCCTCCAAAAACAAGTCCTCCAACAACTGCCCCATTAATAAGTGGACTAAAGACTTAAAGAGAGACTTCTCTGAAGAAGAAATAAGAATGGCCAATAGAGTGGCTGGGAAGGAGGCTCAGTGGTAGAGCGCTTGCCTTGCATGCCTGAGGCCCTGGGTTCAATTCCTCAGCACCACATAAGCAAAAAGAAAAAAAAGCCGGAAGTGGTGTTGTGGCTCAAGTGGTAGAGTGCTAGCCTTGAGCTGAAGAGCTGAGGGACAGCGCCCAAGCCCAGAGTTCAGGCCCCATGACCGGACCCA
>NW_012267296.1:6088368-6154626 GCF_000151885.1 Dipodomys ordii
AGAGGCCAGTGTGAAACTAGGCATGATGGTGCACATTTGTTATTATAGGAAAAGAATTATTGAAAAGTAGAAATTCTAGCTATTTGGAAGTCTGAGGCATGATGATCACTTGAGCCCAGGAGTTTGAGGCCACCAGTTCAACATAATGAGACAACCATCTGAAAACCAAAAACAGAAAGAAGAAACCAATACAACCTTTCCCAACTACTAGCTCATGCTGTGTTTCAATCACCATCTTCCTTATTTTCCCTGAGATCTTGATTTATAGCAATTATACTGGGAACCAGAAGAATAACAGGGGACTCACACCAGTTACACCTTTGGCAGAGGTTGGCACACGTGGAGTTGTAATATGTATCCCTTTCAGGTTGGTTATCAATTACATGGATAAAATTACCTAAAATATATCAGAAATGTTATAAGCTCACTGTCTTTGAGTTAACTGTTACCTAATCAAGAAAATAATCCCTTTCAGTACTGGCATAGTGTTCCTAATTTGCATTCCCTAGAATATAAGGCCAATAGGTATGTGCAAACTATTACATAGTATAACAGAATAACTCAAATCTAGGGCTCAATTACTTCATTTCCTTTACTCTTGTAACATCTTCCCTCAAACCTTATTAACATCTTTCTTCTAACAATATTGATAATCTGCATTCTAAGGTTTCAGCTTTTCTCTGAATCTTAGATGCATCCTGGTGTTTTCATTGTTTCATATTGGAAGTTTCATAAATGTATTTTTCTAAAAATGCATCTAAAATAAGATAGTAAGCTATCTTAGTAACTGAAAAAGAATTCTGTATCACCTGAAACATATTGTGGTTGTTTCCTTATAAGATCTGCTAAGGAGTGTACCTAAACCTTTCCTATGTACTCTGATAGCATTTAGGTTGTTCCTAAAGTTTTGGTGAAATATTCTTCTACTGCTATCATTTATAATACCCAAGTAGCTGGTACCTCTGACCAATTTTATGCAATATCCAGCTGAGCATCACACTCTACTGAGAAGTACTGCTCATGAAATTTTATTGCCATCCTGTATAACTGCAATACATCATTAACTACTGTTAAGCAACTTCAAGATCCCTGAATAAATTGAGTTACAAGCAGTGAGATGACAGTTTAGGAAACAATATGCAAGGTGTGAGTCCCAGTATGTATGTAAACTCCCTTTTCTGTTCCACCATTGTCACTTTTGCTTTCATGAGACATAAACCTTCTGAGATGAAGCTCCTCCATCTGCATATAAGATAGATACTAGGTCTAATTTGACCACAGTTTCATTAAAGTGTGTGTGGGGGGGTGTAAATCTTTAGTTTTCTCATACTAACTTATGTACTGCAGTTGTGAGAATTAAACTGGGTCATGATGGGAAGTCTCAAATATTGTTTGTGTGATAGACAATGATCAATAAGTGAAAACCACTACCATAATTTAAGCATATAAAATATGACATACTCTATATACATAATATACCTATAATGTATTTTTACTATATATAGTATATAGTACAGATTTTAATGATCTATACATATATATGGAGAAAATTTAGACCAGTTCTATCATTAGAAAAATGTTCATTCAATTTTGACATTCAATACCTTTGCCTGGGGTCTGGTTGCCAATTTGGATGGATTCTCAATACTCCTTTTCCCAATATGCCTCTCTTGCAATATTATATGAAACCTGGTCTCTCATTCTCCTTGAAGTCACAGCACATTGCATAATTAAATCCTGTGCTGCAGAGATGTAAGACTTTTTTTTCCCAGTTTATAGCTCCCTATAAACATCCTACTTAACATTCAACAGTCTGAATTATTTTTTAGAGGATTGTTACTACCTGTCTTCAAAACACCATTTTATCATTTAGAAGCAAGAGACAAAGAACAATGGGAGGTTCACTAATTCTATTTCCCCCTGAAATATATTCTTCATTTTAGGAGCTTTTATTGATAAGTCTAATGAATAAGTGACTCACCAAAATAAATAGATATTCATTATGCATGATGATAATCATTATCTCATTTTATAATCAGAATGCTGATAGATTTGAAAAAATGACAATTACTATAACCTCCTGGAATACATTCACTTATACCTGTGTTCAAGACAAGCTCTATATTACCAGCCCTAAATTATTAATTGTAATTTGATGTTCTTATCCCAAATATCCTGTTCTCAAGCTTGAGCCAATAATGCTTTAATTTACATAGTTTAGTTACTGTCTTAGGTTGGTTAGTGTGATTTAGATGTATACAGATGAGCATACATTTTGTGTCAGAAAATTAAGTCATCTACCTAATTTCTCTTAGATCTGGTTCTCTCCATTGTAAGAGATCACTAATTTATAAAGTGTAGTTGTGAGGATTAAACTGGGTAATGACAGAAAGTCTGCCTCATAGACAATGATCAATATATGAAAATCATTACTACAACTTTAAACATATAAAGTATGGTAGACTTCTTTTTTCTAGAAACTTTAATGTACAGATTCTAATTTCATTATAAAACCTATGCATATGATAAGTATAAATACACTACATGGTAATGGATTCTGTTTAATGGCTCAGATTTTTAACTAAAGAATGTAATGGGTTAGAAGCCTATGTAATATTTATTTAGTAATCACCATCCATAGAACATGTATGAAAGAAGGTTATGTAATACTCTGTATTTAATAAACATCAGTTTAGGTAGTTTATTAGATTGGGAAAATGAATGATCTTCAAAGGTGCCTGCAAAAAAAAAGGAATTAATTACTACCAGTAAAATGGTCTCAACTAAGGTCAAGATTCTAGAAAACTGAGCACAACAGAAAGTCAAGCCATATATTAGGTAAGGAAGGAGGCAGTTTTACCAAAGTAAAATGCATCTTTTTCCCCTGACTCTGCCTTTTGAACTAATTACCTAGAGATTAAAGCCTGGGGTTAGACCTTATCCTGTTTCATTAAGATTCATTATCACAACACAGAATAAATAAAGGGTTGGTCCATCCATAAGCGGGGGGGGGGGTGCAGATCACAGGAATGAGGGGAGCATTGAGAAACGCTATGGACTTTGCTTCCCTACATCCTAAGAAACTAAGAAAATTGTCCCTACAGGTAGAGTTTATCAGAGATGGATATTTTTCCCCTATCATTTACTAAGTTTTGACATATACCACATTGTCATATAGGCATGGTAATTACAGGTTTTTCAGATCACTCACCATTTCCAATTACAAAAAACGAAGACAAGATAGCAGAAGTTTAATCTCCCATGCTTCCTATTCCTGAGTCCTCCTGAATTCTATTAAATGCCCAGCAGTGTAGTTTAAAATTGTTAAAAAGTGTAATAATAATTCTGGCTATAATGCAACAACTGACTTTTTTTAGTTCTTGGAAAATATAGGCTTCTTGGGTAGAAGTTGCCTAAAATTCTATATGATAAATAGCTTATTTTATGCACCCCTTATGTTAGTCTTTAAATAAAGAAAAATATTATCATGTTAGATTTAAATTATCTTCCAATTCTCTTGATAACACTCATAAATTCCATATTGTGTTTTGTAATGTTTTTCATCACCCTGGTATTTTGCAGAGGTGTTTTAAGGGTTGATGCAGTATGGGTAGTACTTGGGAGAATGGTCAAATCAAGGAGATCTACAAACGTGTCCTGCCAACTAAAGTAGATATTTTTAAATCATTTGTGCAAATAGTAAAAGTATTTATTTTTCTATAATAAGACAATAAAAATGAGTTTGAATATCATTGTTCTATTTTCAGATACAAAAGACATGTTGTGGAAAACTATTGGAAGCCAGGGATTATAAAATCAATTACTACTATTCCCAAATAAAACCACTCCTCTTTGGCTTCTTTAAAGCCAAAGGAATATCTGCTTAGTTTACTTAGACTTACTGGAAAACCACAGTAAAAACTCTGAGAATTAACTCAATCTCATAAATTAAAGAACGTATTAACAGAGACTGAGTCCATTCTTGGGGTATTCCTTTTTTTAGTGTATCGAATACACCACTTTGCTAATGATCTTCAATGAAAAAGAAAAAATAGTAATTTAAAAGTTCTAAAGGACCTAGCCTTCACTTCCACAGGCTAACGTGGTCCTTTTTAGACTTTGTACAGTCCTGAAAGCAGTGTTTTCGCTGTAAAAATCTACAAAAGGCTGTATTCTATAGGAATACATGTATCAAATGTCCAGAACAAAGTTCAAAGAAATCCACCCTGGAAAGTCAAGTAGGCTAGACTCATTTGTTTTAATAGTCCAAATCAATAACCTAAGCATTATTCCAGTAAAAGCAAATAACTGTAGTGTCTTCTATAATTAACAAGTAGTGATGCAAAAGAAATGTCTATATTCAGAAGTCATGATGCAGTAAGAACATGTCACACTACAATAGAAAATACTAGCTGATAGCAATCAGTGGGTCTCTTTGGGACTGCAGCTAGCAATGAAGGAGAATAAGGTAAACTAGCAATGGCCACAGAATGACAACAATGATATTGGGAGCTTGATGACATGGATCTCTAGTCCAATCCACAAAATCTTCTTCGGGTTTCATTTTGAAAACATTTCTTTCTAAGTGCCAGTGGCTCATGCCTGTAATCCTAGCTACTCAGAGGAAGATGAGATCTGAGGATTGTGTTTTGAACCTAGCCAGGGCAGCCCATGAGATTATCTACAATAAACTACCTCCCCAAAAAAAGCCAGAAGTGGAACTGTGATATAATGCTAGCTTTAAGCAAAAAACTCTGAGTTTAAACCCCATTATTTTATACACACACAAAATCTGCAAGTGGAGCTGTGGCTCAAGCTTTAGAACACTAGCTTTGAGAATAATAGCTAAATGGCAAGAAACAGGCCTTAGGTTCAAGTCCTAGTATCAGGAAAGAAAGAAAAAGAGAAAGAGAGAAAGAAAGAAAGAGAGAGAGAGAAAGAAAGAAAGAAACAAAGAAAGAAAGAAAGAAAGGGAAGAAAGAGAGAGAGAAAGAGAGAGGGAAGGAGGGAGGGAGGGAGGAAGGAAGGAAGGAAGGAAGGGAGGGAGGGAGGGAGGAAGGAAGGAAGGGAGGAAGGGAGGGAGGAAGGAAGGAAGGGAGGGAGGAAGGGAGGCAGGAAGGAAGGAAGGGAGGGAGGAAGGGAGGGAGGAAGGAAGGAGGGAAAGAAAGAAAGAAAGAAAAATAGAAAGAAAAGAAAATATTTCTTGAGATTCTGTTTTGAAATATTTGGAATAGTATACATTATCTGAATCAATTGGCCAGGGACTGACTGTAAAAATGTTAAGACATGAAATTCTAATATATGAAAGACATTATTGAAAGGACATAAACCTGGTGATTTCTGACTCCCACAAATGTATCTGTAAGGAAGATTTTTTTTTATTTTTGTTATTTTTTTGGGGGTCCAGTCATGGGGCCTGAACTCTGGGCCTGGGCGCTGTCCCTCAGCTCTTCAGCTCAAGGCTAGCACTCTACCACTTGAGCCACAGCGCCACTTCTGGCTTTTTTTTCTTTTTTGCTTATGTGGTGCTGAGGAATCGAACCCAGAACCTCATGCATGTAAGGCAAGCACTCTACCATTGAGCCACCTTCTCAGCCCTGTAAGGAAGATTTTAAGGAAGGTCTAAAACACCTACAGAAACAATTTTAGTTATATGACAATTTATCATGATTTTACAATTTGTAAAAACCACATGTATGTACAAAGATTGACATTAAAATATTGTATGTTAAAATTATTATTGTACCCATGAACTATTAATAAAAGTTACTGAGTTACTGGGAATCAGTGGGTCCCATCTGTAAACCTAGTTACCCAGGAGGCTGAGATCTGAGAATGTCGGTTCAAAGCCAGGCCTAGCAAAAAAATGTCCACAAAATTCATCCTCACTTAACTACCAAAATTCTGCAAGTGGAGCTATAGCTTAAGTTGTAGGGAGCTATCCTTGAGCAAAAAGCTCAGGGAGACAATAAAATGTTACTGATAATAGGGACTGCTATCTATGGAATAATTATTTACACAACTAATTAACTACCATGTTAAGAAGTCTTTACAATCATGTGGTGGTAAAAGTACAGGATCAAGGTAAAAATTTTTTACAGATATGTTTGGAAAGTTGTTTGTAATTGAATACTGAGTTCTCCAGTAAGAAGACTATGTTGTAAATTTTCATGTGCTGACTAACTTTTTTGGGAGAAAAGGGGACTGCTTTGGTTAAGAATAGTCTGAATATCTTAGCATGTATTCACAATCAAGACAGAGGTGTGATCATTTGGTATAGACTGTCCTGCCTGGATTAAAAGAGCAAACCAACTCATCATTCAGTGATATATTAAAAATCTAGTTTCCAAAGGGCATAGGTGGGTCATACTGTAATCCTAGCTACTCAGAAGGCTAAGATCTGAGGATGGCCATTCAAAGCCAGCCTGGGCAGGAAAGTTCACGTGACACTTATCTCCAAATAACCAAACAAGAGCTGTGACTCAAGCTCAGGGATAGCACCCAGGCCCTGAGTTCAAGCCCCAGGACCAATACACAGACACACACACACACACACACACACACACACACACACACAATTCTAATTTCCTCAAGGGTTCAAAAATACATCCAGCAGAATATTTGCCTTACTATGAATTATTGCTTCTTCAAAAATATGTCACTAGAGATAGGAAATGATATTTCCTGCCAATAGATGACGCATCAGGTCTACTGATAATATATGGTCTTCCCATTTCTTTTTATACCAAATACATAGATTCTTCCACTACATATTACTGTACCTTGAGTGGTTTCATTGTCAGCTCCCATTTTATGCTTCCTGCATTTGTCCCTCTCCTGATTCAAAGACATCCCTTTAACACATCATTCCTAATTAGATGATTAGTGCTTGGAAGGGCAGAAGATGAGTCATTTGCATAATTTAATCATAAAAAGAAGTTAAAGATACAGATTTTGCTGTTCGTTTGTACAATTATCTTCTTCAGCCTGGGGGGCTGAGATATTAATGTGATTAAACAGTATTTCTGCAAACAGGCAACTGTGTGTCCTCTATTAAAGCAAGGCTGGAGGCAAATGAAAAATTAATTTTAGAAGACAATCAATTTTATTCTACATGACTGTAATAAATAACAGCCCATCTGCAGACAACTCATTAAGCCTTGGGAGGGTACATGTGTCACAAACTCTAAATGACACACAAGGCTGAATTTTCCACCAAAATAGAACTTGTAATAAATGGCCTACCAGCTGCCATATCAACATAGAAAGTCAACGCAGAAGAATGTCTTAGAAAATGAGGTGTAGCCAGTGTCACTCAGTCATCAAGTTCATTCAGTCCTGCATGCAAAAATTTCACTCTGTTTGGAAATTTGTTCTTTCTGTATGTTCTGTGTGTATCTATGTGCATATGTATGCATTTATCAGAGTAAACACTACTTTCAGTAATGCTTAGAGCGAGCTTTTACAGAATTATTTTTATGAGCTAAGCTCTTTATGTACACAATCTCAATCTTAACTACTGCATGAGTCATGTGACTAACATTACCCCAGTTTTTAGATGATAAAAATAAAATAAGGCTGAGATGGCGCTACTTCTAGAATGTGCTGGAATCAGGACAAAACTGTATCTAAGACAGAATAGTCATTTCCTAGACTTCTTTTTTCCAGAGGAGCTATCAATCTGTTATAATAATATATGCCTAAAGTACAGCAATAAATTTCTTTAACATATGAACATTTCCCAAACTAAATATAAATACATTTGTTATAATAAATCATAGTTACACTATCAAATCGGCAAAGTGAAAACATTTTGAGTACTTACATCCATGTTCTGCTGGGCATTGTGAGTGATAAAATGACACATTTCATAAGCTGGGGAACTTCTAAGCTAGTTTGAGAATAAAAAACAACATAAAATCTTAAAAACTTTAAAATGTGTATTCCCCACCCTCAAAAGAATAGTTGTTTATAGATAAATGTACAGAGAAGTAAGAGCTGACTGGATGTGAAGGAAGTCTACATAGGTAAGACTTCACCTAGATGTTTAAGGGTAGCTGCTTCAGCAAGACTTTAATCAGAGCAATTATTCTTAGAAAGGAATCTCATCCTCATCATTTTCTGCTATCAGTTTCTCAGGCAGTTTACATTACATCACTACACTTCCATTCAGTTTGAACAAAGTTGCCAATAATTCATGCTTGAATAAAATATTCATCAGATTTGAAATATCAGGCAGGATGAGTAATCACTTGTTTTTTTACTTTGCCTTTGTGTAATAGAGATTAGGATCATTGAGCTAAAAACAGTCTTTCTAAGACACACTGGACACCCTATCCTGATTGAGATAACCCAGTGATTAGTGCATGCATATGACTCTTTTCATTGCTGTATAAATAGGGGAAATAAGATTTTTAAGTCAACCCAGTAGATCTAAAATCAAATTGTGACAATAAAATTGCCTTTTTCCCCAACTAAACTAGAGTCTTAATAGCAGATGTTACTACATCTGGCTTCCCTTGTTACTCTCCAGCTGCAGAAATTAAAACTCACTCAGAATCAGTGGCAGGATCTAATGGGAGTTTGCAAATGCTGACCAAATCCTATTTCCCAACTACTCTATTAAGATGCCAGGTGACTGACTGGGCAAGCCTCACCAGAGCAAAATCGTTTTGTAGGTAATTAGCCAGGAATTAAGATTGAGATAACTAAATTCTTAGATTTGCTCCAGAATGATTTCACATGAGAACCTGATTTAAAGTTTATTTCTTCATCTTTACATCACCAAGGTCACAGAAATCCCAAGAGAAGTCAAAGAAAAGGTGTGAGAAGTGGTGACTAGGGCAAGTAGCTTCCATGTGAGGTTAATGTATGAATCAGAAAACAGTAAGTGTATATGTATATGCATATGCATACATTCATGCATACATATGCATTTATATGTATATATTGATTTCATTATCACTTTGAATGCACTTTGAGCCATCTATATGCAAAGAACTATGACTGTTTTCTAGTTCTGCACTATGTCAAACAGATTTGTACTATTTGATTAAAATTTTAAATGGCTGGGTGCCAGTGAGCCATGCTTGTAATCCTAACTACTCAAGAGGCTGAGATCCCAGTATCACCCTTCAAGGCCAGCCCAGGAAGGACAGTACATAAGACTCTTATCTCCAACAAACTACTCAGAAAAAGGCAGAGGAAGCTTTATGTTTGAAGTGTTAAGAACACTAGCTTTGTGCAAAAGAAGCTCAGGTACAGTTCCCAGGCCCTGAGTTCAAGCCCCAAGACAGGCAAAAAATTAAAATTAAAATAATTGTAATGTGCTAAAGTGAAAGTAGGAACCTTATCTACTCTTCATTAATATGTGATATACTAACAATATCAACAATCACACACCATGAGACCAATAATATTCCTGATATTAAGTCAATCTATAACAAAATTAAGCATATTTCCCATTGTGATACAATGTTAAAACTACTTGAAGTTAAGCAAATATTCCAATTAATTAGAAAATGTTCATTTTTTTTCACCATATTCTCCAAAGACAGCTTAGCTAAAGCACAGCATGTTAGTGCCAAGCCAGGGTCTGTACAAATATTCAAACCTGTGAATCACAATTCATGAGGATTAATTACCTGTAAAACATTTTCAGCTGGGTATGGTGGCTCAAGACTATAATCCTAGCTACTTGGAAAACACAGATCAGGAGATTTTAATTCAAGGCTAGCCCTGGCATAAAAGTTTGGGATATACCAGCTCTTGGCTAATAAAAATATTTTTTTAAAAGAAACCAAGTTACAAGTGCCTTAAAACAAACTCTGGTAGCACTGTTATATGCAGCACAAAATGTTAAATCCAATTTACTAACCCTTAAAACTTTTAAGACAGGTACTAGGGGCTCAAGCCTGTAATCTTAGCTACTCAGGAGGCTGAGATCTGAGGATTGCAGTTCAAAGCCAACCTGGGCAAGAAAGTCCCTGAGACTCTTGTCTCCAATTAATCACCAGAAAACCAGAAGTGGAGCTGTTGCTCAAAGTGGTAGAGTGATATCCTTGAATACAAAAGCTCAAAGAAAGAGCCTAGGCCCTGAGTTCAAGCCCCATGGCTGACCATTAAAAAAAAAGAACTGTGTACATAGGTAAGACACATAAATAAGACACTGTGGTGTTTCAGTTTCTTCCTCTATTCTAAAAAGTCTTATCCTCTTCACTTCACCCACCCAAGCCTATGGACATACCCTAAACTTAGTTACTACAATGCAGGATATACATTTGCATATTGTTAATTTGCTGCCTCTTCCTCTATGACCAGTTTGTAGTCCACTCTTCATAGCTCAAAAAGTTCTTTTCCTTTCTTTTGTAACTTCCAATTCATTGAACCCTAAATTAATTGAACCAATTCACTTCCTTGACATTCTCTTTCTATCTATAGAGTTCTAAATGCAGTTTTAGTCATTATAACCCAGGGTTTTGTTGTTGGTTTTTTTTCAGAAAGCCTCAACTTTCTTGCCCATCTCACTTTGTTACTGCTACTTAGCAAAAACACAATTCTTGTTAAATCTAATGATTTTCCCACTTTGCACCATTGCTAATCTACTACATGGTAAAATTTAAAAACATACAACCACACTATTTTGAATTTATTAACCACAAAACTCAATGGACATTTACTGTTGCTGGCCATCATAATAAATTCCTTTTAATAGTTTGTTCTTACTTACCCAGATGTCATTCCAATTTCTCCTCCTCAAGAAATAAGGACACTTGGTCTAACTGGCTCTGTCTTGTCTTCTTAGTGGATGAAGGTGGAGTCCCACCCCTAGGTGATGGAGATGACTGAATTCCTAAAGGCAGGGGTAGGGACTTGGACTAGGTTACTGGACCTTCCTGTTCTGTGCCATGAACTCTTTGAACTCTTCAGCTCCCTGTGACACTGCCCCAGACCATGATCTTATTTAGACCCATGACTAGCTCAGCCGCCATTTTGTGCCATGCTTTGTGTCTCCTGTCTCTGGTCACCATGACATCCCTCTTCAGCTCCATTAGAGTTGATATGGTTTGTTGTTATTGTTTTTCTGTTCTTTCTTTGATTTACTATCCTCATGGCCCAATTTTATAATAGTGTTAAGTGTATTTGAGGCTGCAAGTTTTCTGGGGAAATGTGTCCACCTATAGTCGCTGGCTTCATAATAAAGACCTCTCAAAACGTGGCTTCTATTTCACAATCGTATTCCCATACAACATTCAAACCCTCTTTTCTAACATCTTTCAACATCTTCTTTCCAGCCTTCACTCCCAAATGATTACCTATTTCTACTAGAATAACCAGAAAGAACACCTTTCTTGAAACTCCAAACACATATTCTGGAGAGCCTCAATCCCCATTATTAACACAGAGGCATTGATCTTTTCCCCATCTAAGAATGGTGCCTCTTTGTGAACATTCATTAAAGGTACCATTATGATCTCTTTCTAACTACCTTGCTAGGTCCAGTTCAATGCCCAGAACCAACAGAAAAAGGAAAAAGACAAAACAAACAAACAACACAAAACAAAACAGGTGCTGGTGCCTCAAGCCCGTAATCCTAGCTACTAAGGAATCTCAGATCTAAGGATCATGGTTCAAAGCCAACCAAGGCAGGAAACTCCATGAAACTCTTATCAACAATAAACTACTCCAAAAAATAATTTAAATATAAAAAATAAAACAATAAACTACTCCAAAACACCCAGAAGTGATGCTGTGGCTCAAATGGCAGAGTGCTAGCCTTGAGCAAAAGAAGCAAAAAAGAGAAAAAAAGAAAAAAGAGGCTGGGAATGTGGTAGAGTATTTGCCTAGCATGCATGAAACCCTGGGTTCAATTCCTCAGTACCACACAAACAGAAAAGGCTGAAGTGGTGTGGCACTGTGGCTCAAGTGGTAGAGTTACTCTTGAGCAAAAAGAAGTTCAGGAACTAGTACCAAGGCCCTGAGTTCAAGCCCCAGTACTGGCCAAAAAAAAAAAAAGGAAGGTGTTAGGTCTGCCCCGGAGAATACCATCCCCCCCCCCCTTTCCTCTTCACCTGCCTGAAACCAGTAATCACCAGACCATCAATCACCTGACTGTGAATCAGGAGCCCAGACCCTACACTTCCTCATCAGCTTAGGTCATATCCTGAACTTTCCTGGTTATACTTCCCTCCCATAATGACAACTTCCCCAGGCTCTGAGATCACTTCCACGTACACTGTGGTCCCACCTCCCACCCTTGCCTATATGATCAGGTTCAACAGGAGTCCCATCCTGTTTTTCTCTTTTTCCTTCCTCTCTGTGTGCATGTGCCTCCATCTCTTGCAGACCGGCAGCTTGCTCTCCCACCCCCACTCCCAATAAACTCTTTTCTGCCTGAACCATGGGGCAGGTTTCCTTTCCTGTGAACTTTCAAAAGGGAGAGGGGAGAGGAAGAATGGAAGGGAAGGAAAGCAGGAAGGAACGAAGGAAGGACAGCAGCTTTGCAGCTATGATACTATTATTCTTCAGAAGAATTGCAGGCCCCATTTATAACCATGGGTGATGCTGAATTAGCACTGAGTGATAAAAGTCTAAGTAATACTAAATGATATCCCCAGAATTATGATGACAGGATGGATAAGTGAGGAGACAAGGGAATAATATAATTTTTAACAAATATATAAAGCTCTGGCCTAAAAAATTAAAACCTAGCAACTACCAAAGCAATTACCAGTTCCCTCCATTTAAATGCTAACATCCAAGAGTAGGGAATTCAAAAACAGAGCTCTCTAGAGCTGCCCTCTCCTTTGTTATGGTAAAAACTTGGCAACTCTCCTTGACTGGCTAGAGATAGATAGCAAGCAAGGTTACCAGATAAAAGGAAGCCTTAAAGCTCACCAATTGTCCCTCTGTTACAGTGGGCCCAGAAATACCTCCATATTTTAGAATATTAGGTAACACTCTCCTGGGCTATCAAAAACATTACCTAGACCTCTGTATTGGGTAACTCCCAGCTCAGAAAGAACAAAGGCAAGCAGATATGTTAGCACTTTGAATCTCCCACTTCCATTTCCTGTGTTAGGAGCAGGAAATGGTTCTCTTTCTCCCTCCTTTAACCTGTTCTGTTAAAATAAACATTTGCTAAAAATTAGGCCTTGTAAGACTCTCCTTTATATAAGACACCTTGAAAACCTTTTCACACATATACCTGAAGGACAGGTGATTTTGTGTGGAAACTGGGAAGCTCTGAGAACCCCTTATCCATTCTCCTGTGATAAAGTCCTGTTGTAAAGTGATCAGCCATCTGTTTGTAAAGCATTCAGAAATTTCACCACTAAATTATAAAAGCACTCTCTTCTAAGGATTAAATATGTCAGCCTGGGGGCTGGGAATGTGGCCTAGTGGTAGAATGCTTGCCTAGCATGCATGAAACTCCAGGTTTGATTCTTCAGTACCATATACACAGAAAAAGCCAGAAGTGGCGCTGTGGCTCAAGTGCTAGAGGCTAGCCTTGAGCTGAAGAGCTCAGGGACAGCACCCAGGTCCAGAATTCAAGGCCTATGACCAGCCAATAAATAAATAAATAAATAAATGTCAGCCTATGTGAAGGCACTATATAAACTATAAACCAGTATATACATGTAAAACTTTAACTATTACACCTTGTTAGTAATTTTCAGCTTTCAAATATTTTCAGAGTACAGACATGCTATATGTACTTAAACTTTATTGTACTTATTAAATCCAAAAATGACAAAAATGCCACTTTGGCATTCCTTAATTCAAATTTTAATGTCTGTTAAATGATCGCCAATGCAGTGGTTCAAATTACTCCCTAAAGTGCAAACTTACTTACTATTAAATACATTAAAAACTTCACACAGATACCCAAAGGCAAAACTTAACCCTTTTCCAAAAAAAAACAAAAAAAAAACTCAACATGTGTCCCAAAAATGAATGGGAAAAGTAGAATCAAGCTAACAAATGAGTAATAGTAAGGAAATTTTAAAAAGATATGTCAGGGGCTGGGAAGGTGGTTCAGTGATAGAGCACTTGCCTTGCAAGTGTGAGGCCCTGGGTTCGATTCCTCAGCACCACATAAGCAAAAATAAAAAAGCCGGAAGGGGCGCTGTGTCTCAAGTGGTAGAGCGCTAACTGTTACCTGAAGAGCTGAGGGACAGTGCCCAGGCCCAGAGTTCAGGCCCCAGGACGGGATCCAAAAAAAAAAAAAAAGATATGTCAGTTTACTCTGTATAAAATTACAAGCAATGTTCTTAAGACTATTAAGGAAATATTATTTTAATGACATGCACAAATTGTCCTATAATGGAATGTTTCCACATTTTATCATTATATTTTCATTTACATTCACAATTAATATTTTTATGCTTCTCTCTATGAATCTTTTAAAGCTGACCACTAGAATAAAATGCCAATTAAAAGAGATTCAGAGGAGGAGGATGCTGGCTCAAGCCTGTAATCCTAGCTACTCAGGAGGCTGAGATCTGAGGATCAGGGTTTAAAGCCAGCCCAGACAAGAAAATCTGTGGGACTCTTTATCTCCAATTAAGCACCACGAAAAAGCCAGAAGTGAAGCTGTGAGCTGTGGCACATGTGGTAGAGCACTAACCTTGAGCAAGAAAGCTCAGGAACTGCACCCAGACCCTGAGTTCAAGCCCCAGGATCTGTGAGGGAGGGAGGGAGAAAGAGAGGGGGGGTAGGGAGAGAAGAGGAGAGGGGGAGGGGGATGAAAGGAGGGAGAGAGAGATATTAAAAGGGATGGAGGTGTGGGCTCAGTATTAGAGATTATGAACAGTATAAACAAGATGCTGGGTTTGATCATACACACAGGTGTGCGCGTGTGTGCACATGCGCGCGTGCGCACACACACACACACACACACACACACACCAGAAAAGAGAAACATTTATTCTAGAACTGTGTGGAAAAGCCTTTATCAGTACATTACTTTCTACCACCTATTACCTAATAGATGGTCCATTCTTTATTTCTAGGAGAAATAGTTTTTTAACAAATTTTCTCTACTATTCTCTTAGTTTCATTCTTTTATCCATACTGAAATAGAACTGTATTAATACTAACCCTAAATATATTCCTCCAGCCTTTAAAATCGAGAAACTATAAAAGTTACACAGAAACAAATTGTACAGCTCCCATTGTTCCTCTTTTTATAAAACATAGATTCATATGTAACAGACACTTTGATATGTTTCACCAGTATAGAATAGGTAACAAGAACAGTTTCTTTTATTATATTTACATTTTTAAAAAACTGAAAGCTTCTTGGAAACAAAACAACCCCGCGCGTGCGCATCCACACACGCGCACACACACACACACACACACACGCCAAATTGAGTGAACAACAGAGTAGTCATTCAATTCAATGGAAGTAAAGTACAAGAATAAATGCCCTAGACTGACAGAATGGGGTTTATGGAACATCACAAACTCCAAAAAAAAGACCATGTCCCTAAAATAGAAAAATCTGTTCATCCTTGACAGGGACCAATTCAAATCAATTGTAAACATAAGAGTGTGGCTCTAGCAAATGGACATATACCAATAAAGCTCTAAAATATGTTTCCCATCCTCTTCAGAGGTCTCCATGTTCAATACATGTTCATCATCAAAATAAACTGCTCTTGTCAAAACATCACCTCCATTGCGATCATGTTTCTTTTCTGAATTTCAAGCTGAAAAACGATTTATTATTCCCTTCACAGAATAGAAATCCTTCATAAAAATCTCATTTAGAGTTAACTAGGGAGCTTGTTTTAACCCAAAAGCCATGAGTCCTAACAAATATAGACAAGTATCTATTTAACTTTCAGAGATGACAATTTAGGGATTCTCAGCACAGGAAAATGAAAGTCCACAACTGGCCTCATGCAGTTTTCCAGGTTTTGATCTGTTAAGAACCTATAATGAGTACTTCTGTATCCATTAAGACCATACATCCTTCCAGAACTAATATATTTAACAAAATATACCAAGTAATCAATAACATACATAATCCAGTGCAGTCATTACCCATGGCATGTGGATTGTATATGCCTTTTTGCTTTTCTCGCTACTAACATTTTACGTGAATAATTTCATTTCATATTCTATTCACATGTTTCTAGTTGATCATCTCTCCTGACCAGTGAATGTTAATAAAATGTAGGCAAATTTTAATATTGGGATATACAGGATATATTTAAACATTTGTGTATTCTAAGAACACTTTATAATGCACTGCAATTTTTTTATCAGTGGTGGGATTTGAACTCAGGATGCTGTCCCTGAGCATTTTTTGCCCAAGGTTTGTGCTCTACTACTTTGAGCCATAGTGCCACTTCCAGTTTTCAGGTGATTAATTAGAGTCTCATGGACTTTCCTGCCTGGGCTGGCTTTGAACTGTGATCCTCAGATCTCAGCATACTGAGTAGCTACAATTACAAGCATGAGCCACTAATGCCCAGCCAAAATCTATATTTTGAACTGTTTATACCCATCAGTTGTTCCTTCTTAAACTGTAGGCTGATAATTAACGATGCAGCCCATAAAACTCTTAGGTTATCTGGGCAGGAGACACTAAAAATGCAGATAATTCCTAAGACACTACTTTCTTCTTCACAAGTAGCCTTGAATATAGTAAGCTGTAATTAAATATTAGTTGACATAAGTGAATAGAAAATTATTTTATATTACAGTTATATGATATATGTTGAAACTTAGTGATCTAATTGGCTTATAAATTGAGGCAAAAAGTTTGTATACTATGCATAAAATCTACTGTGTAATATTTTTTTCTACGAATGAACTCCCCTTTTGTCTTCCTCAAATAAAACCCTAAAGGGTAATCATAAATTTTTCTGCAAAACAAATTTAGAAATTTAGCAGATTACAGACTACTTTCAAAGCAGCCAACTTACTATCAAATGTAGAATTTTATATCTGTGAATAAATTTGTTTTCCAAAGTTGGTTACATTTAAATATAATGCATTTAAGGGCCAATATATTCTGAATGAACAAAAACAAATAACCCTTTCACATCTGTTTCAGTTTTTGAAATATAATACTGTAAAAGACCACATATGAAACAAATGATACCAGAAGACTGGACATCTAACTACTTTAAAATCTTAACATAAATGAAAGTAAGCTTTTTATTTTTTATATCAAATTTTTGGCTTGAACTCTGGGCCCAGGAACTGCCCTGAGCTTTTGTGCTCAAAGCTAGTGCTCTACCACTTGAGCCACAGCTCAACTTCCAGCTTTTTGTGTTTAATTGGAAATAAGAGTATCCCTGATTTTCCTGCTGGGGGTTAGCTTGAAATATCAATCCTCCCCAGCCTTCTAAGTAGCTAGAATTACAGGCTTCAGCCACCAGCCTCTAGTTAACTTAATATTTTTAAGACCAACAATTTCATGTTAAATAACTCTTACTGTCTTAGCTAAACTACTCTAGCATAAATCTAAACAAAGATTCTAGTGTGGACTAATGGAACACACGAGGGAAATGAAATTTAAGGATTTTTGATAATACAGCAAAGCCTGTGTGATTCAAAAATTTACTAAATATAATGAAGAAGTATTGTGGTTGATATGCTCCAGCTAAAGATAGAATGACTGCATAATGTAAGTCCATGCAATTATCAATTGTTTCATTTACTCTGTTCCCAGCACATAGACCACTGTCTAAACCACAGAGTACCCTTTAGAGTGGTTGGGCACACACACACAGTGTACATGCACACACGCACACACACACACACACACACACACACACACACACATGCAAACACACAGATGCCATCATAACCTATGTAATCAATTGTGAGATAAAATGATTCTTAAGATTTTTTAATTTTCTTTAAATTGAGTCCCCCTCCTCCTCTGTGGCTCATGCCTGTAATCTAGCTATTCAAGAGGCTGAGATCTGAGGACTGAGGTTCAAAAACAACCAAGGCAAAAACATTCATGACACTCTTGTCTCCAATTAACCACCAGAAAACCAGAAGTTACCCTGTGGCTCAAAATGGTAGAACATGACCCTTGAGCAAAATTGCTCAGGGACAGCACCCAGGCCCTGAGTTCAAGCCCCACAACACACAAAAAAATAAATTTGAATAAATAGAAATGATTTTTCCAGGTGTCTACTGACTGAAAACAATACAGCAAAAATGGTAGTCAATGAGGTCTAGGGTATGTTTTCAAGAAAATTTGCAGGTGTTGACACTTAGAGTTCATATAATTAAATTCCCCTTGAACTCCAGAGAGGAACCATATCATAAGGTAAGCCCACTATCATGTTATGTTGTACAGCAGAGATCTTCAGTATTTCTACATTAAGTACACTTTCAGAAGGATGAACCCCTAATATACATCTACAAAAAATTTTATGAATTGTCATAATAAAGTTTTTAATCTAGATTCTGTGAATGTAGTGGATTTTAACATGGCATTTAACTCACAGTTCTTAAAACAGGTACTGTGTCAACTGAACCTAAGTACCCTACTGCCAAAACCTATTGAGATAACACAATCCTATATGATAATTATGGTTCTAAAATGTTTTAAATTTTAGTGCAATGGAGTCCCACACCACTGATAATGTAACTAATGCATTAACAGTAGAGTAATAGCAAAAATAATGTGCTCAAATAACTGTTTGTGACAACAGTACTATGCATCTTAGAAAAATGTTAAAGACACACTTCTTCCAAAACAACTAAAAGCTCAGAATCTAACATATTGCTATAAGCTATAATGGTTATAACTGTTAATCCAATACACCTTTTATACAAACCCATAAACACATAAGTGGAAAAATAGCACAGATGTTCATCTCTAATGCAATTTCCATTCAATTTCCTAAGTGCGGTCCCTGTGTGCAAACTAGCTTAACGTTATGTTTAGCTTGCAAATTCTTTTAATAAATAATGAATGCAATAAAACTAGGAGATCAATGGCAAGCTGAGAAATCATAAAAAAAAGCCTTTTGTGTTCAGGCTGTTGCCCATTTCAAATTTTAATCCAGAGACAGATCAATATTACTTTTTTTTTCTTTTTAACCCATCACATAAATAGCGGATAGACTAAAAGTAGCCCAAATGCAGTCAGCAGCTAGTAGTTGCCAGAAAACCAATAGGATCATTGGATGATTGCAACTGAATGCTTTATACCTTAACATACACACTACATTATATACTATTAACCAGTCAACTTGTACAAAAGTAAAAAGTTTTATAGCAATAAAAAATATTGTGGTTCATTATTTTTTTAACTTTCCTGTGCTGTATATTTTTTCCAGTAGAGCAAATACAAAGGTTTTGCTACAATTTGCTCTAATAAACCAAGTAATTATATTGGGTCAAAATAGAACATAGACATGAGTAGTTTCAACCTCAGGGGTCCTAGATGAAAGAAAATTTTACTCTTGAAAATTAATTACACCTGAAAGAACTAAATTATTTCTTTAATTGGATGTTAGGGAGAATATTCCATGCAAATTTGAGTTTGAACTTTTGATTTGAGTCTTCAGATTATTCAGGAAAACATTAAATCATTTTTCTTAATATGCATTTGTTTCTATTCATAAACTCTAGAAACAAGAGAGGAAAAACTATCATCTTATCAAGTCCCTTTGGATAAATAAGCGCATACTGTTTGAAAGCAAGTAAACTGCCACAAGCATTACTGCTGATATCAAGCAGTATAAATTGAAATCACTGAGAATCATTTTATGCTATTAGGCTTTATTTGTTAATTCTTGCCTATTCATAATCATCTCCCTCTGTGTTTTCACTGAAATGAAATAACAAGAAGTCATACTTTCTATACGCTATATTTCTTTAAAGCATTCTAGTCTAACATATTAAATTTTTATATCTTTACATGTGTTTTTGTGAAAGGTTTATTATATTATAAATGGTTTTACACCGGGGTTACAAATTTGGGATTGTATCTTTCTAATAACTGAATAGTGTATATAACTATTTCTTATATAACTGATTTTAAAAAAAACAGCCATTGCTGCAAAGAATTCTGATTAAACGAATGAGTGTGTCTGTGTGTGATGGGTTGTACTGTCTTCATTCAGCAAATGTGAATTAGATGCATAATATATATACAGTATCAGTCTTAATGAAATTCATCACATTACTGGAGTTCAAACTAATTCCCCCAAAACTACTATAAATTCAAAGGTTTGTTTTATGTAATGAAATCAGTTCTTTTTTTCATGTGATCAGGATGGGAACTGATAAAGATAACAATTTTCTCTTTGTGTTATATTCTACTTTGCACAAAAATTTGTATTATATCTTAATATTCACAAACTCAGTTTCAGAATTTCACCAATTATCATGTATACAGCAGTAAAGAAGGATGAGGTGAGATCACATCATCAAGACATGTGTATCTTAAACCAAATTTGAAAAAGGAATTTAACTAATGCTCAATACTTTACTGAAGTTCATAGTAAACTTCTCTTTGAACTCTGTAATAGGGAAGAACATATATCCTAAGCTTTAAGTTATCCTAACAATGAAGATAAAATTTTTCCTGAAGAATGTGAGATCTAAATATCAAGATCTAACAATGTTTCTAGTCTTATTCTAATAAAAGCAGCAATAAAATTATGGCTAAGGAATACTGTAAAAGCCTATAAAGAAGTTCTATTTTCAAAGTTGATTTTGTGTGTGTGTGTGTGTGTGTGTGTGTGTGTGTGTGTGAATTCTGATAAGGATCAAACACACAGCTTTATATACACTAGGCAAGTATTCTATCAACTGAGCTATCATCCTAGTCTTAAAGGCTGATTTTTTTAATGTGTGTATATTCTTCAGAAAGTTGAACAAAGAAATTGACTCTTCTTTTAAAATTTTGCATTTTTAAATATTGGATATTATTAATTTAATTGTATCACCTACAATATTAAATAAATGTTCTGGTTCAATTATCAGCATTGTTTCTTTCTCAAATAAGATGGATTGAAGCAATGGATTAAATGAAATGAAGTATGAGAGAGAGAATGAGAGAAGGGTTGACACTGTTCAAATGGAAATGTACTCATTACCTGACTTATATAAGTGTAAACATTCTGTATATCACTTTCACATTAAAAAAATTTTTAAAGAAATGAAGTACGATAGTTATGCTACTTAATGCAGGTAAGTACATTTCAGTAGACTGATATCCAAGTTCCTTTTAGGGTTATATGCTCTTTTGTAGTCTAAGAAATTAAAGTATAATGGTAACACTTATGGTTCCTGCATGTTTGTTTTTACAATACTGAGAGTACACATACTAAATTAATTTTCTAAGATATCCAGTATCACAAATTGATGAAATATTACATACACAATGACTAAGCTATCACTGAGTTCCAAATCCTTGGGTAAGGGTATATTGCAGCCATATTAGGCCAACAAAAAAGCTTATTAGTAGGGATTTTAAAACTAACACCGTTCTGTAATCAATTTGGGTGCAGCATTATTCTATTTATAGTGACACATGCAATGTGTCCCAATCACATATCACTAATTCTCATTTTTCCTACTGTGATTAAATATTAACGTGGAGGCACTATTCAGCAGCTACACTATATTTAGATATATAATAAATACATTGATTTCCACCATTTCGGAAGAGTTAACAATATAGCGTGAATAGTACAAGTCTTTCTCATGAAAACATCTTATGCTTCCTGTGCTATTTTTCCTGATTTCTAAGTAAAATAAATTTAGTTGTTCTAGCAGAAAATGAAAAAAGGGATGCCGCCACTTTAAAAGCTTCAATCTCTTTGACATTGCTGGCAGTGTATGGGAACATTAATGCATCTGTCATGATAACAAGCTAAGAATAACATCTAGACATCAAACCGAGCAGAGAATCCATCTGAAGTGATTCATTCAGATCTGTCTCATTGATTTATTAAACACAGGGCAACATCTGCAGCCTCACAGAACCGCTTGGTGAAATTAATGCAAGATCAATTCAAATGGAAAAAAAGTGTAAAAGAGATAAATCAAAACACAATTTGCATGCAGTTCCACAATCAGGCTTATTGGGTGCAAATGCTCAATTTCCCTTCCAAAGCAAATGTGTTTAAATGTTGTTTTATCTTTGGAGAATTATGTGATCTGAAGTGACATGAAGAGTTCTGCAGGTCGAGATGGTGAAAGGGAAAAAAGGGAAGAAAAAAACGCTACCAAAGACCTTTTGAATATGCAACAAGAATATCATTAATACCTAATTGTTTTGCTTTGGGGGAAAGGTTTGATGTCTTTCCTTAAAAACATTTTTTTTTAATTTTGGATCAATAAACTTAGTTTGATACAAATTTGAAATGTACAGAGTGAGTATACTAAAATATAATGTATATCTTACACACACAAGGTAAAATGCCACTGGGATCCCAATGTCAGAATATAATATATTGTGGTTGTGATTGGGCTTCTCACAATTTTGTTTGTGTGAAGCATCTTGAAAATGATTATGTATTTCATTAAGACAGAGAATAAGTTTATTTAAAAACAGACAAATCATTCTTATTTGATAACCTCTAAAAGTGAGATCACATAAAGCATTTATATTTAAAGACAAATACAGCCTAATTCTTTATCATTCTTATACAATATTAAGATAAATATTTATTATACATAAAAATCCAGAGATGTATTCTATAATGTCATGATCATTTTTAATGTAGTATACATAAATGAGTGTTTGAAGCAATATGAATGCTAGCTAAAGTATTTACATAAATGCAAAATCATTGCTAATATAGAAGTACATATATCAAATTAATGTACACATGAAAGTTCAGTACATTGGCATATGCCTCCATTGCTTTCAATATAATCCTGACCTCAATCATCAAATAAAAACACAGCATTGTTGACTATGTGACTGCTTTTAGCAGACAATGTGACTATCCCTGTGGAATAAAATATCTGAATTTACTGCTCAGATTCACTTCTAGAACCTTTTTACCATTTCTGAAAATATAAATAATACAAAGTATTAGCCCAGTAAAGTGTTATAAGTTATTTAAGATTTTATGATATTTAACTTTACTGCGAAAGCAAAATGTCAGTTTTCAGAGTAAAGTATATACACTGTATGGCTCATGAAACATACAATATTCATCAAGTGTTAATACAAAGCGAAACTTATCCACTGCTGACAATAATCATACTTCTAGAATTTAAAAGTAATTTTAAAATATTTTAATGTTATTATAATTTGCATAAGTTGTTTTCTATCAAAGCACATCATGTTTCTATTCTGTCAAAATAACTGAAACATTTTGAATTTAATTTTTAAACTGAATTTCATTTGTTTTATGTTGAGTCATATCTCTAAATAATTATTAAAATGTTTCCTAATCATATATGTACTTAATCAAGCATCTATTCAACTGCATTTAAGTGACTGAATAACATTTAATCAGTTGCTCCTCAAACAAAATCAAATGCTGATCATGCAACCTGACAGTTACTTTTATGCAGACAGGTACATAGAAAGAGATACTACTAAAGTGTGGTTGATTTTCCTATTTAATAGAAACCAATTTTGATTTAGTATTTTGCCACTAATAAACTTAAGAGAACTTAATAAACACATCTCAATGCATAAAGGGTGAGAATATAAATTACAAGTTTTCTTGTTCAAGAAATTAAACCAACATGATAGTGCTTACAAAAACAAAGACATAATTCTCATTTGGTTTTGTGTCTTTTCATCATTTTTAATTATCTAAATAATTCCCTATAGTATTTTTTAGGGTAAAGGGCATGAAAGGAAAATATTTCATAGCCCTTTAAAAGTGCAGTAATGGAAAACTTGACTTACCTAATAGTACACTGAGTTGTCAAGAGTTTTAGTTGTACTGTTCTTTAGCAGTTGAAGCATATATTATTTTCCAGCTTCTTTTCTGAGAAGACAACTTTAAATATTTCAGTAATTAACTAAAATAAAAACTAAAATTAACTAAAATAAAAGGCATTGGTAGAGATCTTAGTGTGACTTTTGTATGATCACAAAGTAATCATAGAAAAATTTTACTCATTCACTTTTCTTCATGCACATTAATAAAAATGTGCACTGAACCAAATCAAGTTCTGAAGAAGAGCAATTTAGAAATGGTACATTTGTACACTCAAGGAGAGCACTAAAAACATTCTAAATTTAAAACACACCCTGTCAGACAGAACAGGTAGTCTCTCCCACATATTTGACATAGAAGTTGAGAAGAGATTATGCAAGAAAATTATCAATAACACCATTACAAATAGTTTTTTTACTCATGAATGTATTAGGACAATCAAGAGATGAAGATGAAGCTCTTCTTTCAAATAAGAATAGCCTGTGAAATTTTCTACTTAACTGAACATGTACTTTTTGGGTTCTACTTTCCTCCCCCTCACCTTTAGCTAGAAGCAGCAAGAAGTCATCAGTCCTGAAGGCCAACCTTGTTTCTCCAGGTCTCCAGTATTAACATCATCCATCCTCTTTGGGCATCTCTCCAGGATCTTTTCCTGCACCTTTTCTTCCTTCTGGTGGCAACATTCTGCTCTTTTCCTGCATCTCATATCTCTCACTGGTGTAATGTATCATCTCCCTTCCATTGTCTATGTTGGACCTTTATCCTCTTTACACGTCTCATTTTCCTTTTAGCAGACTTTGAAAGTCTTTTTTAAAGGCTTTTAAAGCCATAGAAATAATGTTGATCTAAATGCTACTTGTAACTTTTATTTGACAATATAAAATTGAATCATTTTTACACATATTTCTAGAAATAATGTTACCAAAGCCATGAAGCATCTTGTTTAAACATTATCATATTCTATCATTTTATCATGTCAATGAGGGTATCTGAAAATGTTACCCTATTTATATTACTATTAGTTAAAATTTTCAGAGATTATCAGTGGTTTCCCATCTAAATTTGCCATGTATGTTTCTTTCTAGTAGTTCCTCTCATCTTCATTTATGGATTGTATCCCTACAATCTAATAAATTTCATATTTTTTACCACTATATATTGAAATACTTGTAATATATTGTAGAAAACATGTGTAATAAAAGACCCATGAAGAAAAAGTACAATAGAAGGTACATGCATCATTTTACAAATACTTCTTCCTCCATATTCAATGTTTCTTTGACCTACAAACATGTAAATATACAAACTAACTCAAGCAAAAAAGTTAGCTATGTAAATACTGATAAGAATTTTCTCTTAATCAGATTTAAAATAACCTCTAAATATATTGTAGCAGAGTCCAAAAGTAGAAGAGGTGCATCTGCCTTTGAATGCAGAATAATTTATCTTTTTTTTTTCAGTTTGGTAAGCTCCTCTAACTAAAAATAAAGTTTCTATTTACAGAGGAAGGTATAAAAAGTCACAATGAAATGTTAATGTGTGTACTTTTAAGGTAAACATAGATTTTTCTCATGTATAAATTAATTATTCAGGAGGAAATGTTTCCTATGTGTAAGAATTGATCACTCTTTGAATGAGAAATTTTGAGGGGGGAGGGGAAGAAAGGAGAATAGGGAGGTGAGGAAGAGGGCTAGAGAAGGAAGAGAGGAGGAGGAAGGAGAGAGGAAAGAGAAAGTTCCTAAGAGGATAGATTTCCCTGTGTGCAATTATTTAGGGGTGAGTATATTTGAATAATAACAAATAAATGAGACAGGCCTCCATCCCTAGGAAAGAATCGAGTTTGTGTCATTAGTAAAATGTTTTGTGATCAAAATAAAATTTTCTTCTACCCTTTCCACCCATAATTGCTTGCTTTATTGAATGAGGCTGTTATCCTTTGTGTTTTAAGGTCATCTGTCTTCCTTAAGAAAAGCTGATCTAATAAACGAGGTTTGTAAGCCCTAAATATGAATCAGGTACAAGTTCTCATAGGAACAAGTGTCTGTTCAATTGCTTGAACACAGAAGAACACTTGAAAGAATAAGGAAATGTTCTTTTGTAAGTTCTGTAGCATTATCTTACTGTAGCAGTAAGCAACAGTTTGTCTCCAACTTGGCAGGATTGTTCAACTAAACATAGCAATTTGCATTTTACAACAGATGTGGCAACTGAGTTACAGCTTTTGTTTTAGTTCATTATTTAAAGTTGCTTTGTGAAACAGTGTACTTAAGCAGAAGTTCTCTGCAAGATAATAAATAGTAGTGCTGTTCCACAACAAAATCCTTGGCTCAGATGATGATTTCTCCATTTGTATACCAATCGCAGGTAACACATTTGTACTTTTCTAATAGGTATTAACAGAAGACTGGAGATGGAGTGAACACTAGCAAGATTAATTCATGGATATTTTAAAAGTCAAATATTCTTGAATGTTATTTCTTTTCCTTGTATTCAAAGCATTGAACACAGTGTGTTTCTGATATGCACATGTACACTTACTCCCTAATGTGTTTCTAACCTATGATGTGAACCAGGGAAGGTAGTCATTATCAGCTAAATAATCCTCTTTAGAGAAATGGGATCCGTTCCACTGTTTACCTAGGGAGAAGAGCTCAAACCATCTCTCTACAAAAACTGCTAACTTCCATACCAACCCTCCAGTCCCAGCCCAGCCCGGCATTTCATGCCCCCTATCACCTTCTGCAGACAGCCCAAAAGGGACGATCCCAGGAAAGCAGCACCGGTCGTCGTTGTTTTTAAGATAGAAGATTCAAACCTACTTTCCTGTACCGTGCATCAGGGAGCTTTGCGCAGCAGGCATGTACACTCCTCCTTACACGCACTTATGTTCGTTCTCTCTCTCTCTCTCTCTCTCTCTCTCTCTCTCACACACACACACACACACACACACAACAACAACAACAACAACAACAACAACTCTAACAACAACACTCATTCCACAAACTATCACAACAAACACACAGGATGGGGATCAAATCACCCTCTGGGATGGATTCTAAACTTCCGACTCTCTGCATCCCCTATGGCCAGCTCAGGAGCCCAATTTTACAGCTCAGCCAGCCACCCCCCCCCCCCCCCCCCCCCCCCCCGCCAACACACACACGCTCCCCAAACCCCTAGTGTTATGTTTAGGAGGAAACCTATCCGACCCGTGTGGCCACAAAGGAGCAGGAAAGAAAACCAAATTAACAAATAAATCACAAGCGGTCAAAAAAAAAAAAAAAAGCCATGCAAGATATGAGCGAAGGGCTGGAAAGTTTTCAGTAGACGACTGCAAAGTTAAGTTTTATGCAGGACTTTTTTTTTTTTTAACCCCGATCCCTGCCACTGAGCACAGACTAGAAACAGGACTTGGAATTAATGAGTCCTTCTAGTCTTCTTTCCTCAGCGATTTACAGCATGAAGAGGCAAGCTAGTTTCTGACTCTCTACAAAGTTGAATGAGACATACAAAAGAGGGCAAAGGGGTGAGAGAAACTAGCGAGTAGAGAAAATAGTGTCTCACCTGGCATTGGTGCAATCGGTGAACAAAGTTTCGAAGTCTTTCCTGGTGATGAGTTTACAACGGTTCACCCCCGGCTGGATGGCTCCCAGCCCGCGGAGGATACGGACTTGCTCCACAGTACACACCACGGGGGATATGTCCAGTCTCTTCAGCTTGGTGTATACTGTGTGCAACCCCCCAACCAGGTGTTTAAGGAAAAGATCAAACACTTGCGGCAGGCAGATCAATTCCTGGCCATCCATCAAGAAGGAAGCCACCTTCACCCCGTGCATGTCGACCATCCGGCACTCGTTGGTGTTAGCGTTGGAGTTGCCGCTGCCACCGCTGCCACTACCAATCCCTCCACTGCCGCTGTGATTATTAGCCATGAAACTGTTGATCATGTTAGGGGTTAGTCGAGGGGGCTCTCCAGAAGTCGAATACAAGGGATCGGCCCGAAATAAGCCCCCCGGGACGCCGGCGCTGCTGGAAGTTGCAGAGATCACCGGAGGTGCAGAGACAGCCATGGTCACTCTGTCTCTACCGTGGGTCCTTAGGCCCTCGCTCTGTCTTCCTGAGTCCTCTAGGTCCCCTAGCACTCTGTCACTCTAGCTCGCTCGCTCGCTCGCTCGCTCTCTCGGGCGCGTTCTTGCTCTATCTAAACTGTTCGCAAGTCTCCAGCAGCCCTGCCCCTGCTCTAGGCTCTCCCACCACCCTGCAAACAGTGAGCAGTCCGGACCCGCGGTGGCACAAGTCCCCACCCCCACCACACCCCCTCCCGAGACTGGCAGCACCCCCCAGCCAATGGGCCCCACCCTCTTGACGCCCGAGCGCGCCGACTGGCTGCCGCCAGCGAGGAGGTGGAGACTCCCAGGCCAGCCTGTGGCTACCTGAGGCGGTTCGGGGCTTGCTAGTGAATGGAGATGGAGAGGAGGAAACCAGTATTTTGATCCCTCCGCTTCTGGCAGCTCAGTCTCCTCAGAAAATGGCCAATTTTTGTTACCTAGTGCTCTCAAAGTGGACTATGCTCTGACCCCATCATCTCCTAACCCCACGTTTGTAGGATGGGGAACACAAAGCCAGACTCCTGAAGATGACTTGTTATCCTTTTCCCTCCACTTCTGCATCCCAGCTAAAAGGTGGCTTCACCTAGCTTCCAGGAGAAAGATTCCAGAGTGTAAAAACTCCAGATGTAACCCCTTAGCTTTGCTCCGGCCCACCTAATGCACTTGGAAAACAAATAAATCTCCCAGAGCCAAAGCAAGGAGGAACCCTCCTCCAAAATCAGGTCTTACTCAGATCAGAGTTGTGAGTAGCTCACCTGCTTTTGACAGGCAGCTAGGTGGAGAACCTGTAACCACTTTGGGAAAACAGACTTGGATTGTGGATGGCAGTTGTGCTCCTAGCTTTACAGTGTTTCCATTACTGTTCTGGCACAGCCTTACCTTGTTATGTTCTCATCCCTCAGATTTGGAAATGACCGTCTTGCCCTACCCCCACTAAAATGACAGGAAAAATTTATTAAGATCTCAAAACAGTAACTATAGAATATGAGAAAAGGATGAGAGTTTACACTCTGAAATATGGCATTTTCCTTTCTGCCCCATAGGTCTTAAAGGTTCAGTGCTTGGTCCAGTGATTTGAAAGGCTTCGTGTCCTAGGACATAGATGAAGCTTCCTTTCCCCACTTATCAAATGCAGAAAATTACTCCACAAATTCAAAACAAGCAAAATGTACACATAGGGTACATTCTGGAGAAAAGGTGTGATGTTTTTCTCACAGCATATGGTGACCATATCACCTTACGAAATTTGTCAAGGTTCTGGTTTTCTGAAAGGCAATTGCTCTGCTGTTCTCTAGTAGAGGCTGGTAGTTATTCAGTAAACAAAATCTAGGCTTCATTTCTTTACAAACAATTGCAAACCAGGTTGGTAAGGCAATCTCTCTGATATTTTCCCAGAACATAAACAGTTTTGGAAATTTGCTGAATTTTATTCAACTCTGGTTATACCTAGCATTAAAGACAAAGAGTCAGTGGGCTCTTTTTGTTTTACCTTAGTTAAGTCATTAAATGCTCTGATTTGGATAATACCTCTTTCTACAGCAACTTTTCACTTTCTGTAATTTCCTCAAGAATCTCCCATTGAAATTTCCTCATACTGTTCAATTTCAAATTGTATAAGAACAAATGGTAAGAAATTTTGATGGTAGTTGCTTTTGGAATTCAGCAATAAATAGCTAGCATAATAGAATGTAGGCAATCACAAGACATTTTTTAAGTTATATAGGTGAGTTTGCTACATTGGTTCTGCTGTGGGAAGAAAAAGAATGAGAAAAATAATACCACAGCCATGAGCTTCAATAAATGGTTTGCAAGTTAAGAAAAAAAAATAGGACAGAACAAAGGATGTTTGTATTTGCCAAATTTATTCAACAGGTATTTTGACAGAAAAGAATATTAAACTATGTGTTAAAATAATTTGCTTTAAATAACTTATTGTGATAAAAAATTCCAGATGACTGAATCCGATAAAAAGAAAAGTTATATTTGAAATAGTCCTAATTATGTTGAAAATCCTAAGGCCATGTCATGTGTTCCCTGTTGTCTAGCTGCATACACATTATCAAGGCCTTTCATTGTAGAGTGATTTATTAGATTTTTCAGCAATAGGACATTACATGAATGTTTCAACATTTCATGTACAAGAAATTCTGAAATATAAAAAGGAAAGTAGGTAGAACCTTCATTCAGGCTGTAATTATCATTTGTGATATTGGCAAACAAATGTAACTTCCAAAGAGGCATGAATTGAATGTCTAAAAATTTCATGTGATCTAGAAAGTTCACAGAAAATTACCAAAGATGAAGTTTCAGATTGTAGTAGAATATTAGGAACTCACAATGGGAAGTGATTGTTGAGGGTTAAAGTCCTTTTGAAACTTTCAATACGCAAAAGACCCTGCATTTCATTATTTTAATATCTTCCTATTGGAGTCCTGGAAGAAAATAAACTTGGATTTTTTAAGTGATAATTGTACTTTAAAGATTTAGTCATCTACAGCTAAACCTACAGGTGTTTTCTCCTTACGTTTTCTTGATCTTTTGATTTTTCTATATCTTGCACTATTATCTGTGTTTTGAGAGTGAGACAATCAAATTCCACATACATATTTGTTTTTATTCCTTTCTGACTTTAATGCCTTCCATAGCCAAGCATATTTCTAAGTAAGGTTGGTTTTCTACAAGGCCAAAGGAAACCTTACATGTCAACACCCTGTAAGTTTGGAATTGCATGAAGCAAAATAAAGTCATAAAGGCTGTAGTAAACAAAATACTTGGGAGATGAAAGGTAGTGCATTAAAACTAAGAAAACATTCAAGGTTTCTGAATTAATACCAGGCAGGAGCCAACCTCCCCAGCAAATACGAATAAAATTAGTTCAAGCAGATACCGTATCTCATCAGAACAAGAAGTTTTAGATGCCATTAATTCCAGTGGAATGATCTGAAGCCTAAGAGTAGCTTCTCATATACTCAAATGCTGCAAACTTCTTGGTTGTCACTAGCAATTTATATATTCTCCTAATTCATTGTAAATTTGGAAGGTATGGTGCTCATCTGTGAATCTAGGCAAAATAGTCTACTTGGACATTGTCAGGAAAACAAACATAGGATGCAAATTAAATTAAATATATATTTGATACATTATATATTTAAATTATTGGTGAATATATACATGGTTTATACATATGTATTTCCATTAGGCAAGCTTTTGCAGAATTGAAAAACATACACAACAGTTTGGAGGGCTGCATTTTCAGAGTGGGCCTTCAAGCACATCCTAAGACAATAGAATTATTTGAAATCTTCAGCAAACTGAGTTTCCAACCTTTAATATGGCTCTAATCTGAGGCTCCCAGAAACCCTGTAAAGGTTCATTTTTAGGCAAACAATAAAAGGAAATTGATTGAATAAGACAATTAACATGAAATGAAAGCAATCTTGTAATTTGATTGGCTAAAGTCTGTATGTGAAGCACCTTACACACCTTACCTAAAATTTTCCAAGGAAACTGGCTATCAAATGGTGTTCTATAATGTATTTTTTTCTCTTTTAGTTATTGAATTGAGGATGAATTCTACTGGAGACTAAGACAGAAAGGGGACAACTGGAGCCAGAAGACAATTGGCTAAAGCTGTAGGAGTAATGATTAAAAATCAGATGCTTAAAGGAAAATAGAAACATTTTCTAACTGAAATACAAAAAAATAAATTCTCAAATCACTTTTATAAGCCCTTACAAAGCATTTATTTTTGTCAGTCATGGAGCTTGAACTCAGGGCCTCGGCACTGTCCTTGAGCTCTTTTTGCTCAAGGCTAGCCCTTTGCCACTTTGAACCACAGCACCACTTCCAGTTTTCTCATGGAGTTTTCCTGCCTGGGCTGGCTTTGAACCATGATCCTCACATCTCAGCCTCCTGAATAGCTAAAATTATAGTCATGAGCCATCAGGCACCAAGCAAAAACTAGTTTTCCACATTTTAGTACAAAGGGGATTCATTTTATCCTGTCTATTTATGCACACAATGTATCTTGGGCAGGCTTACCCTCTCTGTAACTCTCCCAAATCATCTTTACCCAAATCATCTCAGAAAACTTCTTTGTTCCATATTCACTTAAATATGTAGAGTATTTTGACCATTTTCACCCTTGAACAATCTTTCTATTCACCTACCCTTCCCACTAGTACCCACATTCCAAACAAAACCTGATTTCCATTCCTGTCATTCATTTTTTAAGTTTATGTTAATTGTTCAAAGAGGTTTTACACATACAGATATAGTACTTTCTTGAGATTAACCCCTTGTTTATTCTTTCCCCACCCTCTGCCACCTAGTATTCAACAGCTGTTAGTAAGTTTCTGCACTCACAGATGCCACATATTTCAATTTTGGTCACCCTCTAACATTCTCTTTTCCTCTCCCTCCTGCCTCTAATTCTCTATCTCACATTTACAAACATTATGCAAGCATACACACAGATTGTGTCTGTCCATGTGTGTTTCCATATGTGTTTATGCCTATGTTTATCTTTTAAGTCTAGTTTTCACACATGAGAAAAAACATGTGACCTCAGAGAGGCATAGGTCCTCTTTAAATTCTATCTATGCCTCTCAAAGTATTATCTGTCCAACTATTAGGCTTTTAACTATTCACATGACAGCCATTTTAATATCAGCTAGATATAAAACACCCTTTTCTTCATTTTCTTGGCTTCATGTAAAACTCCATGTAGCAACCATGCCATAGCAGCCACTCCATTTCCTTCCTTTCCTTCTTTTGTTTCCTGCCTTCCTGCCTTCTTTCTTCCTCCCCCTTTCCCTTCTGTGTTTCTCTCCTTCTCCTTCTTCCTTCTCTTTCTCCTCTTTCTTTTTATGCCCATACTGGGACTTGAACTTAGGGTCTAGGCTTGTCCCTTAACTTAACCCATTTAAGGTTGGTGCTCAATCACTTGACCCACAACTCCATTTCCAGCTTTTTGATGGTTTATTGGAGATAAGAGAGTCTCATGGACTTTTCTACTCCAACTAGCTTCAAACTTCCATCAAATCTCAGTCCCCTGAATAACTAGGATTACAAGAATGAATCACCAACATATCCAATTTTCTAACATTTTCTAATCTTTGTTAACCATCTTCCTCCTTTGCTCACTTATACAACAAGATAATTGATAGGTGTTTCCCAAATCTTTCTCTTCTCCTTCAAAAAAAACCAAACAAGAAAACAAAAAACGTGGTTTTAGCCTGGTGCTAATGGCTCACCCATCTATCTAATCATAGAAACTCAGGAGGCTGAGATCTGAGGATTGCAGCTCAAAGCCAGTCCAAGCAGGAAAGCCTTGTGAGACTCGTATATGCCAAAATAATCAGAAGTAAAGCTGTGTCTCAAGTGATATAGTGCTAACCCTAAGCAAAAAGATCTCAGGCATAGCACCCAAGGCCTGAGTTCAAGCCCCAGGATCAACCTAAGGATTTTCATCCTGTGTCTTATTTTCCCCTACTCCCTTCATCCCTCCATGAGTTGTTGTGTTTGTGTTTGTGTGTGTGTGAGTGTCTGTGTGTGTGTCTGTGTGTCTATGTGCCAGTACCTGAGTTTGAATACAGGGCTTGAGCATTGGTTTTTTGTTTTGGTTTGTTTTTTGTTGTTGTTGTTGCTGTTGTTTGCTCCAGGCTAGCACTCTACCACTTGAACCACAGTTCCATTTCCAGCTTTGAGATAAAGGATAGTAAATAAGGGTCTCACAGACTTCCTGGATCAGACTGGCTTTGAACTGCAATTTTCAGGTCTCAGCTTCTTTTTTTAAATGTAACTATGCCAGTCCTGGGACTTGAACTCAGTACCAGGATGCTGTTCCTGAGCTTTCTCACTCAAGGCTAGAGCTCTACAGCTTGAGCCAAATTTCCACTTCTGGCTTTTTGATAGTTAAGTGGAGATAAGTCTAACAGCCTTTCCTGTCCAACTGGCTTCAAACCGTGATCCTCAGATCTCAGCCTCCTGAGGAGTCATGATTATAGGCATGAGCCACCAGTGCCTGGCTCCTCCACTGCTCTCATTGACATTCCAGATCCATTTTGCTGCTTCATGTCATAAATGTGTGCATTTTCTTCCCACCTCTGTATTTTTTCTCTGTAGTCTCTTCATCTATACTTACTTTTACCTTTTTCACTGTAGAAAATGTTCTAGACTATAATTCAATTCAAAGAGATAAAAATCTCTCCTCAGATTCACCAAGAATCCTGACTATCATTCTTGGCTTGGACGACAAGCATCAGCATGATCTGAGTACTTGATAAAAATCAAGCTATTTTTACCAAGAATTACTGAGAGGGAGAATCCAGGAGCAAGCTCAGCATTGTGTGTTAACAGATTTTGGATGCAGCTGAAAATCTGAGATCTACTTGCCATAGAATTAATATCCATTCAGAACCCTTTCTGTTGTTGTTGTGGGGCTTCAACACAGGGCCTGGGCACTGCCCCTGAGATCTTTTGCTCAAAGATAGTGTAGCTAGTGAGTTTTGAGTGATTAATTGGAGATAAGAGTCTCAGAGACTTTCCTGGCCAGGCTGGCTTTGAACTATGATCCTCAGATCTCAGCTCTTGAGTAGCTAGGATTACAAGCATGAGCCATTGAAGCCTAACTCATACCTTTACTTTTCACAATTTCATGAACTTTATTTAGCTTCAACCCACCATACATTATAGATTATTCCAAATCTTATCTCCAGCTTGCTTTAAACTCTCCTGTAGGATTGATGACTCCACTTGAATATCCTGTTGAGAATATCAAACACAGCATGACACAACTTAATTATCTTACTCCCTTCAATCTGCCCTTTGCTTACAATTTCTGACATTTAAAATGTGTTCTCTATACAATTAATAAATGAAATACATGTTTAGGAGATTCATTTTATTCATTTCATTTCTCTTTTCCCATTACACCTTCATTCAACTACTCACTTGTGAATTTCCACTCAGTAATCTCTCTCCTCCTCCCTTCCCATTGCTTTCCATTTTATCTTACCTTTGTCCATTATTGGTGTGTGTGTGTGTGTGTGTGTGTGTGTGTGTGTGTGTTTGTGTGTGTGTGTGAAACCTGGGACCTGAATTCAGGGATTGGGTGCCATCCATTAGCTTTTGTGTTCTACCATTTGAAGCACAGCTCTACTTTTGGCTTTGGGGATGGTTAATTGGACATAAGAGTCTAACAGACTTTCATCCCCTGGTTGGATTCAAACCATGATTCTCAGATCTATATCTCCTGAGTAGTTAGAAATACAGGCACGAGCCATTCACTTTGCCTGACTTTCATTATTGTTTTGAGACCATTACAATAATTACCACATACTCTACTTTCAGTAACTTCCTTTTCCAATCTAGCTAAACTATTTTTCCTTACCAGGGGAAAGGGATGCATATAGAGCCTTGATATACCATGGCTGACATTGAGCTTGAGATCCACTTATCTTTTTCTATCCTGGGGTTGAACTCAGGGCCTGGGCACTGTTCCTAAGCTTTTATTTTATTTATTTATTTTTTGGGGGGGGTCCGGTCGTGGGGCCTGAACTCTGGGCCTGGGCACTGTCCCTCAGCTCTTCAGCTCAAGGCTAGCACTCTACCACTTGAGCCACAGGGCCACTTTCTGCTTTTTTCTTTTTTTGCTTATGTGGTGCTGAGGAATCGAACCCAGGGCCTCAGGCATGCAAGGCAAGCGCTCTATCACTGAGCCACCTTCCTAGCCCCCTGTTCCTAAGCTTTTATTCTCAAGGCTACTACTCTATCACTTGAGCCACAGCTCCACTTAAGCTTTTTGATAGTTATTAGAGATAAGACTCTCATAGGAGCCAGGGACCAGGGGCTCATGGCTGTAATCCTAGCTACTCAGGAGGTTGAGATCTGAGGATCATGGTTCAAAGCCAGCCCAGGCACGAAAGAAAGTCTATGAGACTTTTATCTCCAATAAACCACCAAAAAAACATAAGTTGTGCTGTGGCTCCACTTCCAGCCTTGAGCTGAAGTGCTGAGGTACAGCACCCAGGCCCAGAGTTCAAGCCCACGACCAACACACACACACACACACACACACACACACAGAGTCTCACAGTGTTCTTGATGGTGCTGGCTTCAAACTATGATCCCCAAATCTCAGCCTTCAGAGTAGCTAGAATTACAGGCATGAGGCACCAGTATAAAAAAAATTGAGTTTTAAGTTGCAGAGCATTCTGAGTGCAGTGGGATAAAATCTTTTGTGGGCTTCTTCCATCTTACCCCATGTTACATAAAATGTGAATTATATGATTGTTCATTATATCCAGGCTCTATATGGCACCAATAAATAAAATTCCTAGGTGTTAAACAAGGAAATAAAACATTTCTACATTGAAAACTATAAAACCCTGTAGAAAGAAATGGAAGAAAATGTTAAAAGTTGGAAACTTCCCATATGTGTGGATTGGCAGAGGTAATATCATTTAAATGGCCATAATGCCCAAAGCAAATCTACAGATGCAATATAATAACCATTAATATCCCAATGTCAGAACCAGGTGCCAATAGCTTAAGGCTGATATCTGGAGGACTGTGGTTCAAGTGTAGCTTGTGCAGAAATGTTCGCTAGACTTCATCTCCAAATAACCAGCAAAAAGTAAAGCTGGAGGCATGGCTCAAGTAGTACAGTATCAGCCTAGCAAGCATGAAGCCCTGAGTTCAAATCCTACTACTAAGCAAACCTAATTTCATTTTTACAGAAATAGAAAAGTCAATCAAAAATCATATGAAACATTCATATCAAAAATTCAGGTAAAAAATAGTAAAAGTCATCCTGAGTAAAACAAACAACACTAGAGATATCACAATATATTTCAAATTATACTGCAGAGCCATAGCCATGACAACACATAGTTTGCTACTAGGACAAAAATGTAAGATGTGACTTTAACTAAGTATCACTATCCTATAATACTGTGAAATTTGTGAAATTTATTTAATCAATAACAATAAAAATGCTATAAAATGTAAGAAAATCAGTGCTACAGACAGTCATTCTAATTCTTGATATCATCTTATTTTTGACAAGGACGCCAAACAGACACAGGCAATAAGAAAGCCTCTTCAACAAATGGTGTTGGCAAAACTGGTTTTGAACTTGTAGGAAACTGGAACTTAATCCTCATTTCTCACCTTGTACAAAAGTCAACTCCAAATGAATGAAAGAACTCAAGACCTGAAACTTTAAATCTGCTACAGAAAACCATAGGGAAAATTCCAAAAGGAGCCTGAGATCTGAGGATCCAGGTTCAAAGCCAGCCCAGACAGCAAAGTCTGTTAGACTCCTATCTTCAATTAACCATTCAAAAACCAGAAATGGAGCTGTTACTCAAAGTAACAGAGTGCTAACCTTGAGCACAAAAGCTCAGGGACAGTGCCCATTCCCAGGCCCAGAATAAAAAGAAAAGAATAACCTGTAAAAGCTATTTTGGGAACAGGTAGTGGGGTGGGAGAGAATGAGAGAATGAGAATGTGAGTCTAATCAGGATGTCAGGTGAACTCCCCACCTCCATCTCCATGTAAAACTGATCTAAACTCATGCTTTTCAAAGAAAGAAATTAGATCTTTTACGAGTAGGAGAAAAATAGATATTTTTCTATGATTGGAAAGATTTAAATATGAAGTATGTATACGCTAGCAACATCAGGACACCACACACACAATTATTGCCTTTTGGTTTTGTTAGGTTTTAATTTTCCTGAAAACGATAAGTAAATAAAACAAGTTGGGCTTTTGAAAAATATTGCTAAAATGCTACTCAGGAGACTGAGATCTGAGAATCGTGGTTCAAAGCCAGCCTGGGCAGGAATGTCCGTAGGACTCTTATCTCCAATTAACCACCAGAAAACCAGAAGTGGTGCTGTGACTCAAGTGATAGAGTGTTAGTCTTGAGCTGAAGAGCTGAAGGACATCTCCCAGGCACAGAGTTCAAGCCCCATGACTGACAAAGAAAAAAAAAAAGAAAATATAGCTAAAGCCACCTCTGAGTTTTGCTTGTATAACAGACAGAACAATATACTATTTTTGGCTCAATCCATTGAGATAGATTATATAGCACCTTGTCACCAAGCTTGTCTAAAAGGTGACAGTCATTTCTAGTATGATTATACTACCTCAGGGTTGGGTATGTAGTGTAAAACCTATAAAATATTTATAATAAAGTTCCTATATTTCTATTCATATAACTAAAATCTTAAGGTATACTTGTGAAGTATACAAAAAACTTGCTATTCCATTCCCTTCTTCAATCTTCATGGCAGTTCTGTTAAATTGACTATTATTATTCTCAGATGAGGAACCTAAGGCTTAAAATTGCAAACATGTTCAGTCACTCAGAAATAAAGTGGCTGAGATGGAAATAAAAGCCAGACCTCTAAAAAATAAAGCAGCAAAACTACAAAGAAGAGATATAGTATTAGGAGAAAGACACCCTACCTACATCCTAACAGCTTTTATCTTGAATTTTAACTCATGTGATTGCTTCATTCTGCAAATGGAAACACAAACCATAAATTGCAGGATTAAGTTCCTTTGACATGTTAATAAAACAACTTCCAATGTTTACATTTTTAATCCTTATATTTTGAGGTGAGAGAACATAGCACAACATACATCTACACATTCCAAAACTCCCCTTCAGCCAATAAAGAGGAATGTGTTGGGAAAATAAATGAACATGAACCCAAGACACTATGAACAGTAATTGTACTTTTTATTTCTTCATGGTTTGCTGCTTTATCCATTGATTGATGCTCAATTAACACCCAGAGTACAGTAATCCCTTCACAAGTTAACTTGCAGCCAAAATCTTTATGTGGCTTGAAGTCAAGGCATACCTGCTCTCCCTAAGCTTTTTTTGGTGCTCTACCACTTGAATCACAGCCTCACTTTCAGCTTTTTTTGGTGTTTAATTGGAGATAAGAGTCTCACAGACTTTCCTGCCTGGGCTGACTTCAGACCTTAATCCTCAGATTAGCTAGGACTAGAAGTATGAGGCACCAGCACGCAGCTAAGAGATTTTTATTTCACGGTTGGAGAATGAGCCACTTTCTTTACTTCTTTCCTACTTTAACGACTTCTATTAATGTCAGAAAATAAATCAGCAGTAATGCTATTCACACCTTCAGAATAAAATATACATATTGCTTAACTTTAGATTTGTGTAAAAGAATTTAAGTAACAATACTCCAGCAACATATTCTATCAAAGAGTAGGCTTACCCAGATTCTTCACCTGACAACCTGGTTTTTATTAGGCCTGCACTTAACCATTAATTCTTCAACTACTTAGGTGTTATTTTCAGAGCTGGGACTCAATAATAGGGCCCTGTACATGAAAGGCTAACAACACCATACCAATGAGCCACAACCTTGCCCATCTACTTAGTTTTAATTGCTCTTATAAATGAAATGAACAGGAAGCCTTAACTGGATGCCATATTCTTCCTGATGTCCAGATTACAGAAGTGATCAATGCACAAAGTGCAAAATAATCAATTTAGATTATGAAATTTCAACTCCACATTAATTTTCACCAATTTCTGTCCTCTATTTCTTCTCATAGACAGTCACCTTGAAATGTCTTGAGGGACTAAAGAGTTAACAAACATATTGGTCAGAGAAAGTTTTATCTAATTTTTCTACTTCTTCTCTGTCTAGTCCCACACTTTCAGTCATCTTCATCAAGTGTATAAATATATTTGTGAGGGCTGGGAAGGTGGCTCAGTGGTAGAGCACTTGCCTTGCATGCCTGAGGCCCTGGGTTCGATTCCTCAGCACCACATAAGCAAAAAGAAAAAAGCTGGAAGTGGCGCTGTGACTCAAGTGGTAGAGTGCTAGCCTTGAGCTGAAGAGCTGAGGGACAGCACCCAGGCCCAGAGTTCAGGCCTCACAACTGGACCAAAATAAATAAATAAATAAATATATTTGTGAGAAAACAAAAAAAGACCATTTACTTGTCTAGTTCATAAAAATACTTCTTTTTTATTTTTGGTCATTTGTGGGGTTTGAACTCAGGGCCTGGCATTATCCTTGAGCTTTTTTGTTCAATGCTGCTGCTGTACCATTTTGAGCCACAGCACCACTTCCGGTTTTCTAGTAGTTAATTGGTAATGAGAGTCTTGACTTTCCTGACCGGGCTGACATTGAATGGCGATCCTCAGATCTCAGTGTCCTGAGTCTCTAGGATTACAAGTGCAAGTCACTGGTACCTAGCTATGAGGACATTTCTTTTGGGACAATGTCACCCCTTCCCCTGTTCTCTCCCTGTTTTTCCGTCTTGTCCCCAACCACAAGTTGTATAGTTCATTTTCAACATAGTGAGTAATGAGCACCACTGTTGCATTTGTTCACCCTTTGTGCCACATTCCTTTTTGTGTGTGTATACTTGTCCTGCAGTTTAAACATAGGGACTGGGCGCTCTCTCTCTCTCTCTCCCCCCCCTCTCTCCCTCTCTCTCTCTCATATTTGGGGGGAAGGCAATCCTGAGACTTGAACTCAGGGCCTGGAGTCTGTCCCTGAACTTTTATTCTCAAGGCTAGCACTGTGCCACTTTGAGCCACTTCTACTTCTGGTAGCCAGCCTGGGCAGGAAAGCCCGTGATACTCTATCTTCAATTCACCACCAAAACATCCAGAAGTAGAGCTGTGGATTAAAGCGGTAGAGTGCTAACCTTGAGAAAAAAAGCTCAAGGACAGTACCCAAGCCCTGAGTTCAAGAACCAAGATCGGTACATACACACAAAAATTCTCTCTATTGGTTTATGAAAAGCGTCTTTCAGCTAGGTGCTAGTGGCTCACGCCTGTAATCCGGGACCAGCCCAGGCCTACAGTTCAATCCCAGGGACCAGCAAAACAAAACAATAACAAAAAATCTTTAAAATATTAATTTGCTTTAAAGTTTCACTGGGTACTACTGGTAGAAGTAGCACTATTCTCTTCAGAAAATCAGAGAATATATTTCCATCATGAAAATTTCCTCTATTTTTTCAAGATCAATATTTACACTGAAAATACTTGTTATGTCCCCACTGTGCACAAGATATTTTATTGTATGTTGTGCAAAATGTGTTCTGAGACCTGTGCAGTTGTAAGAAGAAAAGAACTACTGGCCATGTCAGATATGTAATTGAGCATTGTATTTAAATTAGTATAATCATGAAAAAACACATATTTCTTAGTGTTTTAATGAAGACTTCAAATCCATTTACTAATAATATCTGAAGCACATGCTAGTTCAGTTTGGATCAACACTTATGATTCCAACCTTTTATTGTTTTTTAAATGAAACTGATGAATTCAAACATGGACATATCAACAGAAAAATGATCCTTTTTTCTGCATAATCAAGTGTACTGTATTAATGTGTGCATAATGTAAAATCAATAAATAATTAATTACCACTGATTGTAATTGAATGTTTTCATAATTTTATTGTCAGCCATGATAAATAATCAGTACATTTATACTGCACTAAATTAATTAGTGTGTCATTTCTATTACATACATCAGTGGTGAAGTAATGCAGTGGCATCTGTTTTGAATTTTTAAAAGATGGGCTATTCCCGTTTAACAAAAAGAAATGGTTGCTACAGGTAGATTCAGTAATTGGCAATTATGGTGGTATCTTTAAGGAGTTCTACTAAAGGAATTCATTAGGCATTGTATTTCTTACAATAACTAACATTTTAATCGACTGACAATTTTGAGTAACAGCATCAAGGCATGAATATTTCTGTGCAAATAAATGGAAGACACTTCTGTCATCACCTTGCTCTAGGAGAGTGAATGTGTGCTAGGATCTTTCTCTAGCACAGTTAGAGGTTGCAAAGTGTGATGATGTAAACTGTAATAATGTAGGATTTTGTATTGAAACCCAATTTGTATTAATCTAACCATGTATTTTGGAGTCATTTCACAGAAGACAGTCATTTATTTTCTAAGTATATGAAGTGAGCACTAATGACAACATTCCCCATATGTCATTATTTGATAGACTTAATGAAACACTGCAATTTGGAAATGATGATAAAGCCCTTAACTAAGAACTCTTAAGTAAAACTGACACTATTTAAGACATATTCACACACACACAAAATTCATGGCTGCTCTGAAATTCAAATTAAACTACGGTTCTTCTACTTTTAGTAGCTAATTCTGGCCACTCTAACATGGGGGGAAGACAGTCTGGGAGGGCTTCTCAGGAGAGGTGATGCCTGGTTCATGAGGAAAGAGAGTGGAAGATTGGGAAGCGCAGAAAGATAATAGTCAATATGGCCAGAGGAGAGGAGTGTAAGAGTCATAAGAACTGTGTGCCATTAACTTCTTCACAATGATAACAGATAAAAGAAGTTACTTTACTTGAATCTCCAAACTTTTTCTTTCAGTTCACAGTAATACAACAGTTGTGCAAAACACTTGTTTAAAAGAACACAATGCTCTACTCTCCATATGTCTTCTTAGAACCTTCAGCAAGTTTCACCTTGCTTTGTGAGAATTTGGCCCTTGATTTTTTTCTCCCCTATGGAATCTGGTCACTTCTCTTTTCTTGGCAAATGTCACAATCTTTATTTTACACAATGGCTTCAACTTGTCAAGATGTCATGCAATTTTATGGTTAGAGTAGGAAATCTAAGTGTTCTAACAGCAAATTTTAATAATTGAAGAAAAGCACGTGTTTTTCCTTTCTTTTTTTTTTGGGGGGGGTCCAGTCGTGGGGCCTGAACTCTGGGCCTGAGTGCTGTCCTTCAGCTCTTCAGCTCAAGGCTAGCGCTCTACCACTTGAGCCACAGTGCCACTTCCGGCTTTTTTCTTTTTGCTTATGTGGTACTGAGGAATCGAACCCAGGGCCTTGAGCATGCAAGGCAAGCGCTCGACCACTGAGCCACCTTCCCAGCCCCACGTGTTTTTCTTTTCTTTCCTTTCCTTTCCTTTTCTTTTGTCAGCCATGGGGCTTGAACTTGGGGCTTGGAAAAGTCGCTGAGTTCTTCAGCTCAAGGCTAGCATTCTACCACTTGAGCCACAGCACCACTTCCAGTTTTCTGGTGGTTAATTAGAGATAAGAGTCTCACTTTTCTGCCAGACTGGCTTTGAACCTCAGTCCTCAAATCTTAGCTTCCAAAGTAGCTAGGATTACAGGTGTGAGCCACCAGCACCAGGTGCAAAGGCTTTTTGATGTAAACTGATATTTGTATCTTGCTTGGGTGCTCACTTCTGAATTTATTTTTATTTTTTTGGTGTGAGTCCTGAGGGTTGAGCTGAGGGATTGGGCGTGAGGCCTGAGATTTTGCACTCAACACTAGTGGTCTACCACTTCCAGACTTTTTGGTTGTTAATTTGAGGTAAGAACCTCACAGGCTTTCTTCAGGGGCTGGCTTTCTTAGTTCTCAGCCAACTGAGTAGCTAGGATTACAGGAATGAGCCACTGGTGCCTGGTTTTGAAATGTTTTGTTCTAAGTATGAACTGTTTGTGCTGCCTACCAAAATCTCTCACTATGTGGCCTTTAAAAGGACAGATTTATCTCTCTTAGGAGGCTTTTCATAAAATAGAAATTTCCATTTACATTATTTATCATCATTAGGAATTACAAAATTGATTTCAAAATCAGACAAAAACATATTTTTTCAAAACATTAGCCTACCTCTTTACTTAAAATATACAATCAAATGATGAATTTTGAGGCCAAATATTTGGATAGAAGGAAAATGTCAACTGGAACTTGTGAACTTCTTTTATATTAAAATACTGTGTCATGGCTCTCCAAAAACAAATGGTGCTCTGATCATTGCTAACAACAATGACACATAAATCATTGAATTACAAATTCTAAAAGTCTGTATGTAAGGGAGATATGTTCTGTGGGTTTTGTTTTTGTTTTGTTTTTTTTTTTTTACCTTTTCCAGACATTAATTTGGCTTTAGAAAGGGACCATGTTCTTAACATGAATAAAAAAATTATATACACATAAATACATACACACTTTTATTGTATCTTCACCGCAAAACATACATTTTTTTCTACCACCAGCACTACTAAAATTTCAATCACGATTACTAACAAATTTTACTTCTTTTCTATGTAAGACCTATCCTGAAGTTACCGCCATCTAGTGACAAATAGGAGTATTTAATTCTCCCATTTTCCCTAAAATATTGAAGAGAAGTGAAAATAAGAAGGTAAAGATTCTGAAAGAGCTGGGCACGCGGTACCTCATGCCTATAATCCTAGCTACTCAGGAGGATGAGACCTGAGGATCATGGTTCAAAGCCAGACAGGGAAGGAAAGTTCGTGAGACTCTTATCTACAATAAATTACTCAGAAAAAGCCAGAAATGGCACTGTGACTCAAGGGGTAAGTCACTAGCCTTGAGGACAAAGAATCTCAGGGACAGCTCCCAGGTCCTGAATTCAAGCCCCAGGATAAGAGAGAGAGAGAGAGAAAGAGAGAGAGAGAGATTCTGAAAGAACTCTTCAGACTACAAAATGTCTGTGAAACCATTGTTTGAAGATATATGAAGCAACCTTCAAACAAATTGGACTTTACCAGTTTTCCATTATATCAACATCTTACTTTTGGAAAATGTATGCTATCCATTTTACGTATTTCTTTGTATCTTAAACATATTAAAATTCTATGCTGAAATAATATTTCTTTTATATTGACTTGCCAATTGTTTTCAATAATAATAATAATTTGCTATTTTTATAGAACATGCTTACATCTGCAGCTCTTATCTTGAGAAGTTTCTGTGTATGCAGGTTCCTGAGATGTCACAAATGATTTCCTTGCATTCATGACTGCATAAATATTGCCTTGAAGGAAAGAAAAGTGAATATTGTTCAAAATGTTTTACAATCCTTCAAAAATATCATATTAAATAAGTTATGCTAAATATAACTGTCTAGGCCAGCTGTGAAGGAGCACAGTGCAATGCTATCATCTTTCAGTCTGGAAAGTGAACTACTGTTTAAATGAGGAAGCAAAAACATATTGCAGAATTTCAATTCAGTTTTCTAAGAGTCAAATATAAACCTATTAACCAAAAACGAGAACATCCACATAAATATTCAAAAAATTAATTTTTATTTCCTAATTTTTTAGTGAATGTTTCAAAATTGTTATCAGAAAGGTAATGTACAGAGGGGTTAGAGTTATATAAGTCAGGTAATGAGTAATTTGTTTTTGGACAATATCACGCTTTCCTTTTCTCTCTCTCAGTTTTTCCCCCCATTTTTGGCCTCAAGTTGCATAACTCATTTTCAACACAGTGTCTACTGAGAACCACTACTGTATTTGCCCACTCTAAATATTCCAATTTTATTTTTATTTTAATTATTATTTTTTGTCGGTCATGGGGCTTGAATTCAGGGTCTGGGTGCTATTCCTGAGCTCATTTGTGCAAAGATAGTGCTCTACTAATTAGAGCTATAGCTCTACTTCTGGTTTTCTGGTGGTTAATTGGAGGTAAGAGTCTCACAGACTTTCCTGCCTGGGCTGGCTTTGAACCACAATCCTGAGCTCTAAACCTCCTGAGCAGCTAGAATTATAAGAGTGAGCCACTGATGCCCAGCTCAACTTTTATAAAGTACTACTCTTTAGTGTGAAAAAGCACATAATTAAAATAATCTATTCTCAATTTGTAAAATATAATTTCTATTTTATTATTATTAGTAGTAGTAGTATTTTGTCAGTCGTGCGGCCTGAACTCTGGGCCTGGGAACTGTCCCTCAGCTCTTCAGCTCAAGGCTAGTGCATTACCACTTGAGCCACAGTGCCACTTCCCTCTTTTTCTGCTTATGTGGTGCTGAGGAATCAAACTCAGGGCCTCATGCATGCAATGCAAGCACTTTACCACTGAGCCAACTTCCCAGCCCCATAAAATATAATTTTAAACACACACACACACACACACACATACACACACATATAAAAATTTGTGAGTTAGTTCACTTTTCCCTCTCAGGAATAGGATAAAAATCTTTAGTCTGGACATTGAATACTTCAAATGGGCAATTTAATCTATCTGTCCAGTTGAAGAACTCCTGGGAAACATAGACCAGTTATTTTGTCTCTGCCAGTAAGGAAAACCCTCAAATATGAATGGCTAAGTGTTGGGTCTTTAGGTTAGCAACCACTTTCATTTCTCAGAGTCACTAGGGCCACATCTCATTAATCTATGTCTTATAAAAGTTACAGGGGGTATGGAGGAAGATCATGGAGGATAAGCTGGAGGCTAAACAAGCTATCGAATAGAAAGCAGTTTTAGTGTTCCAGTGAACAGTCCTAGGCTAGAGAATAACACTAAGTGTGCCATCACAGGACAGAGAGTTCGGCCAGAGAGGGAAAATCCAGGCAGCTTGGTATAGGAGAGAGATCTGAGCACTTGCAGTAGCCATGGAGGATGCTGTATCAACAGAGAGAGTCTGGAACAAAGGCACCAGACTCAGTACGCGAGCGATTCTAATCACCACCAGCAAGAACTGACAAGGAGCAGAAATCTTCATACTGCTGATTACAGACCAAGGATGGCCGAGGAACCAACAATCTGGCGTGAGTAAACCCAAGACATCCTCAATCTTCACAGAGCAGGGGTGGGAAAGTAGCCCCTCTCCCACCACCAGAGAAGATCTCCATCTTTGATACTGACAAAGGCCCAGCCAGAGCAGCTAGTTCCAACTCAGGCTTTGGAAAAAAACAATTGGAGCCATTCATCAAGTCACAGGAACCAGACCTGACCTGCCAGGCTCAGCTCCAAGGGGGGGGGGGGGAGTAACCCTGCCCAGGCAGAGAAGCTCCACCCCCAGAAGAGTGACTTTCTTCACTGGGTAAACCAACCCCAAGACAGAGGCTGCCCCTCCCCACTGCAGCCTAGGCAAACAAATGAAACTCAGGAAACATAAACTCTGAGAATGGCTCCAGCTGGGCTCTGTGAGTGTCTCAGGAGCTAGCCACTCAGGGAAAAGCTACTGGTTGCTGCTATGCCTGAACCCTACCAAGAACATAGCATCATTACAGCAACTCCAAGCTAGAGGAAACAACCATCTCCCTCTTTGGTGATACTCAGAGCAGATCTCCCTTTCACTGAACTAGCCTGGGAATAGGATCACAAAGTCCTGGGTAAGGCAGAGATTCTTTCTGCCTACTCAAACAAACTGACTTAAGAAACCAATCAAGCCACAGGAATAACAAACACCACAAACAGATCAGAGACTCCACCAAGAGTCTGGTTACAGACACAAGGGAGATTCAAGATCTCCCTACCCCCTCCCCCCAAAAAATCTAATAAAACTTTTTTCTACCTAAATTATTTTCTATTTTTCTTTCATTTTAAGGGTGTGTGTGTGTGTGTGTGTGTGTGTGTGTGTGTGTGTGTGTGTGTTAAGTCTCTTTTAACCCTTTGGTCCTTTTTTTTTCTTTTTGGATGACTTAACTGCTGTTCTGCTCATCCCCAGTTATATAGCTGTGGTCGATTTTTAGACCTTATCCCTCAGTGTGTACACACTTAATTCAGAAATTTATTACTCAATTAACCAACTCTTAAGCTTAACTTCTTTAATAGTAGTATTTCTTTATGCCTACATAATTTTTAAGTATTCCATTCTTTAAACTTTTATTTTTATTTTTTGGTCTGTCAGGGGCTTGAACTTTGGGCTTGGGAGCTGTCCCTCAGCTCTTCAGCTCAAGGCAAGCACACCACTTGAGCAATAGTGCCACTTCCACATTTTTTATTTTTTATTTTTTCATTTTTCCTTTTTATCTCTCTCCTCTCATTCGATCCTTTTCTTCTCTCAATATCACTTAATTTTTAAGTGTTTCAGTTTTTAAATTTAAATTTTTGTTTTTTCCTTTTTTTTTATGTTCCTACTTTCATTATGTCCTATCCATTTCCCTCTCTGAGATTAGGACTTGGTTAAATTCACTTGTTCTTTTTACCTCTTCACATCCCTCTAATCCTATTTTTCTCCACAATTCTCCCTAAACCTAATAATTTCTCCGTCTGTTTAATCCATCTTTGATGTTCTTAACCCATTCATCCATAGTTCTTTGATGTTGAATAGATTGTATCTGTTGCACTAGATTGTATCTGCAGCCATTTTAACTGTGCAACTACAGGACTCTTGTTGATGTTTGCCATAAAATAATGTTCTAGCACACAATTGGTGTTACTTTCATACCAAATGGGCAGAACAAGCTGGAGAAACACAAGAAAAATGGCAAGTCCAGGTATCTCAATTCCCACTTACGATAATCAGGTGACAGAACAGTTAATGAATAATCAAGAGGAGAGTTCCCAAAAAGGTCTACAAATACTACTGGTAAACATGGTGAATGAAAATAATGAAAACCTGCAAAGGACTCAGTGTGAGCATGATAGGGAGTGAGATGAGGCTAACCAAATAAAAATACAGGAACTTTACCAGCATGATGAAGCTAACCAAAAATTACTACAGGAATCTCATGAGCATGTGGAAGCTATTCAAAGATTAATATAATAATTGCGTGAACAAGCTGAGAACAGTCAAAGAGAACTACAGGAATTGCTTGAGCAGATTGAGGACAGTCAAAAAGAAATACAGGAATTGTGTGAGTGTGAGGAAGGTAATCAAAGAGTAATACAGGAATTGTGTGAGTGGGATGAGAATAGACAAAGATCAATAAAGGCACTCATAGAATACATAAACAGAGAGCTAAAGGAATCCAGGGAGACCACAAAAGGAATGCTGAACAGAGCCCGAGAGAAGGAAAGGGAGTCCAAGGACACCATAACCAATCAAATAAGTGGTTTGAGAGTAAATACTGAACACCAAATTAAGGAAGTATAGAAGTTCATACAAGATCTAAAACAAAGCTCCAACAAAGAATTTGAAGCTATCAAAGACAACTAATTAGAAGGTAAAGAAATAAAAAAAAAACAAAGTAGAAAGTCTTGGCAGTAGGTTAAACCACGCAGAAGCTCGAATCTCGGGGATTGAAGACAGCCTAGATATTATAAGGAACATACAATTATCCAAAAAATCCCAAGAAATATGATGGATCTATTCAACATTTGGAAGACACCATCAGAAGGCCTAATCTGAGGATAATGGGTGTAGAGGAGCACCTAGAGACAGAAGCTAATGGTCTAGGATATTTATTTAACAGGATCCTAGCAAAGAACTTCTCCAAAATGCAAAAAGTAGGCGTATTCAGACACAAGAAGCTTTTAGAACCCAAAATAGACCAGACCAGAACAGGACATCCCACCGTCACATTATAATCTGTACAGGATCAACTCAGACCAAGGAAAAGATCCTTAAAGCTGTCAAGGAGAAAAGATCCTTCACCTATAAAGAGAAACCAATTAGAATCACCTCAGATTTCTCAGCAGAGACAATTAAAGCAAGAAGAGCCTGGAATGATATAGGCTACACCCTAAAGACAAACAACTATCAACCAAGAATATTGTATCTAGCTAAACTCTCCTTAATAACAGAAGGTCAAATAAAAATCTTCCAGAGCAAAGAAAAATTGAAACAATATATCTCCACCAAACCAGCCCTACAAAAGTTCCTTAAAGATGTCCTACACATATAAAACCAACAAGACCACAATAAGGGCCAAGAAACCACACCCAAACTGAGAATCCAAGAACCATAGGAAGAACCTAGCTGCCACAGCCCCCAAGAAGGTAGATAACATGGCAGGAACTACCGAACACCTCTCAGTCCTAACTCTTAACATTAATGGACTTAACTCTCCAATTAAGTGACATAGACTGTCTAGTTGGATTAAAAAGCAAGATTCTTCTATCTGCTGCCTTCAAGAGTCACACCTTGCCCATAAAAACAAACACATTTTGAAAGTGAAAGGTTGGAATAAAATCTACCAAGCAAATGGCCCCCATAAACAGGCAGGAGTTGCATCCTAATATCAGATACAATAGACTTCAAACTAAAATTAGTGAGAAGAGATAAAGAAGGTCCCTACACACTAATTAAGGGATCTCTCCTTCAGGAGGATAGTACAATTCTAAATATCTATTCACCAAAAAACGGAGCACCCAAATTTATCCAAGAAACACTACTTTCCTTCAAATCTCACATAGATCCAAATACATTAATTGTTGGGGAATTTAACACACCACTATCCCCACTAGATAGATCAACTTGGCAAAAACTTAACAGAGAAACCACAGATCTAAACAACTGCATACATTAACTAGATGTATCCAAATATTTCACCCAACAGCATCAGAATACATGTTCTTCTCAGCAGCAAACTTGTCCAAATTCAGAAACACTGAAGTTATACCCTGCATTCTCTCAGACCACAAGGTAATAAAATTAGAACTCAACACCAAAAACCACCAAAGAAAGTCCTGTAACAAATGGAGGCTGAACAAGACACTGTTGAATCATCATTGGGTCATGGAATAGATTAGAAAGGAAATTCAAATATTCATGATATTCAACAAAAATGAACATACAAATTACCAGCTCCTGTGGGACACAGCAAAGCAGTACTCAGAGGAAAGTTTATAGCTTTGAGTTCCTATATTAACAAATTGGAGAAATCTGATACCAAGAATTTTTGGGGAGAGGTCCGGTCATGGGGCCTGAACTCTAGGCCTGGGCTCTGTCCCTCAGCTCTTCACCTCAAGGCTAGTGCTCTACCACCTGAGCCACACCGCCACTTCCAGCTTTTTTTTCTTTTTGCTTATGTGGTGCTGGGGAATCAAACCCAGGGCCTCGTGCATACAAGGCAAGTGCTCTACCACTGAGCCACCTTCCCAGCCCCAATACCAACAATTTAATGAGACATCTGAACCTCCTTGAAAAAGAGTAACAATCTAAACCCCAATCCAGTAGATGGACAGAAATAATTAAAATTAAATCAGAATTAAATGAATTAGAATCCAAAAAAGCATAGAAAAGAATCAATAAAACAAAGAGTCGGTCCTTTGAAAAACTTAACAAAATTGACAAACCCTTAGCAGATCTAATCAGAAAAAGAAGAGAACACACACAAATCAGCAATCTCGGAGATGAGACTAGAAACATCACCATAGAAACAACCAAGATTTATAACATTATAAGGGAATACTTCTCAAACGTTTATGCTAATATGTTTGAGAATCTGGAATAAATGAACGATTTCCTAGCAAATATTGACATGCCAAAACTAAACTAAGATGAGTTAAACCAACTAAAGAATCTCATATCAAGCATCGAAATAGATACAGCAATAAGAGACCTCCCATCCAAGAAAAGCCCAGGACTGGATTGATTTACAGCGGAATTCTACAAGGCCTTCAATGCAGAACTTACACCAATACTCCTCCAACTCTTCAATGAAATTAAAAGAGAAAGTTCACTACCAAACTCTTTCTATGAAGCCGTCAAACTCTCATCCCCAAACAAGGCAGTAATTCATCAAAGAAAGAGAACTATAGACCCCTTTCTTTGATGAACATCGATGCAAAACTTCTCAAAAACATTTTGGCCAATTGTCTTCAACAATTCATCCAAAAAAATTATACACCATGATCAAACAGGATTCATTTCAAGGATGCTGGTTCAATATACTCAAGTCAATTAGTATAATTCATCACATTAACAATAGCAAGGATAAGAAACATATGGTTATCTCAATAGATGCAGAAAAAGCATTTCACAAGATCTAACACCCCTTTATGATGAAGGCTCTTGAAAAATTAGGAATCCTTGGAACATTCCTCAATACAATAAAGGCTGTATATGACAAACCTACAGCCAGTATTATACTTAATGGTGAAAAACTAAAGCCATTTCCTCTAAACTCAGGAATGAGACAAGGATGTCCACTCTCTCCACTTCTCTTCAATCTAGAATTAGAATGCCTAGCTACAGCAATAAGACAAGTTGCAAACATAAAGGGGATCCAAAAAGGGAAAGATGAAGCAAACCTCTCCCTCTTTGCAGATGACATGATCTGATACGTAAAGAATCCCACAGACTCTACTCCCAAATTTCTCTAGCTGAATTGAAACTTTGGTAAAGTAGAAGGGTATAAAATTAATCCTCAAAAATCTATGGCTTTTCTGCATGCCAACAATGAGAAGATCATGGCTGAAATAGGAAAGCAAGTCCATTCCTAACATCTCCACAAAAAATAAACTACCTAGGAATTAACTAAAGAAGTAAAGTACCTCCATGATGAAAACTTTAAAAACCTGAAAAATGAAATCCAAACAGAACTTCAAAAGTGGAAAAACCTCCCATGTTCCTAGATTGAAAGGATCAACATCGTGAAAATGGCAATACTTCCCAAGGCTATCTACAAATTAAATGTGATACCTATCAATATTTCAAGCTCACTCTTCAAGGAAATAGAAGAGGCAATTCAAAAATTCATTTGGAGGGCTGGGAAGGTGGCTCAGTGGTAGAGCACTTGCCTTGCATGCTCAAGGCCCTGGGTTTGATTCCTCAGCACCACATAAGCAAAAAGAAAAAAGCCAGAAGTGGCACTGTGGCTCAAGTGGTAGAGCGCTAGCCTTGAGCTGAAGAGCTGAGGGACAGCGCCCAAGCCCAGAGTTCAGGCCCCACTACCGGACCCCCCCCAAAAAAATTCATTTGGAATGATAAAAGACCCAAATAGCAAAAATAATTCTTAACAGAAAGAATAATGCTGGAGGAATATCAATACCAAATTTCAAACTCTACTACAAAGCCATGGTAATCAAAACAGCTTGGTACTGGCACAAGAACAGACCTCAGGACCAATGGAATAGAATTGAAAACCCAGAAATGAACCTACAGACCTATAGCCACCTAATCTTCGATAAGGCAGCTAAAAAAAATAGAATGGAGAAAATACAACCTCTTCAGTAAATGGTGCTGGCAAAATTGGTTAATCACTTGTAGAAAACTAAAGCTAGATTCTTATATATCACCTTGCACCAGAATCAACTCCAAATGTATCTAAGATCTCGAAGTCAAAGCAGACACCCTGAAAACATTACAGGATGGAATAGGAGAAACCCTAGGTCTCCTTGGCACAGGCTGAAATTTTCTTAATAGAGATCCAGAAACACAACAAATCAAAGAAAGATTAGACAAATGGGATTGCATGAAATTGCAGAGCTTCTGCATGGCAAAGGACATAGCTAGCAAGATCAATAGAAAGTCCATGGATTGGGAGAAGATTTTCACTAGCCATACAATGGATAAGTGTCTCATATACTTGGAACTCAAAAATTAAATCCCCCAACAACAAAACCTCAAAGAAACAACTGCCCAATAAATAAGTGGGCTAAAGACTTAAAGAGAAACTTCTCTGAAGAGGAAATAGGAATGGCCAAAAGACACTTGAAGAAACCTCTCTAGCCATAAAAGAAATGCAAATCAAAACAACATTGAGATTCTTCCTCACCCCAGTTAGAATGGCTGTAACCAAGTACTCTAATAACAACAGACGCTAGAGGGGATGTGGCCAGAAGGGAACAAACCCATAGTTGGTGGGAGTGTAAACTTGTTCAACCACTTTGGAAAGTAGTATGGAGGTTCCTCAAAAGACTCCACATAGAGCTATGACCCTGCAATACCACTTTTGGGCGTTTACCTAAATGATCACAAACAAGACCATACTAATACTACTAACACAACTATGTTCATTGTAGCATTATTTACCATAGCTAAAATATGGAACCAATCCAGATGCCCCTTAGTAGATGAATGGATCACGAAAATGTGGTATATATACACAATGGAATTCTATGCCTCTATCAGAAAGAATGACATTGTCCCATTTGTTAGGAAGTGGAAAGACTTGGAGGAAATTATATTAAGTGAAGTTAACCAGGCCCAAAGAAACATAGGTCCCATGGTTTCCCTTATTTGCAATAACTAGTATATGTCTGGGACAAGCAGAAATGTTCAGATAAGATGATATTATGCGAAATGAACCCAAGTTAGGACCCAAATTGTTTTTTCTTTCTTGCTATTGTTTCTAACATATTCATAAGGTACCATTTGATTTTTTTTTGTTGCTTTGTATGTCCCTCCACCATGGTATAATCCCTGTTTTCACTGTATTTGATGTTGGTATAATTTGTGGAGGGAAAAGAAAAAAACAAAATGTTTAAATCGGTATCCACAGATTGACCCATTACAACAATGAGATGTACAAGATGTTATGTTGAAAAACAAACTTTACAATTTAGGTGCGGGGGGTGGGGTGTAGTTGAGGAGGTGGAAGGGACAGGATGGTAGGGGAAAAACATAAGAGGAGGCAACAATGCTGGATGGGAAATGTACTCCTTACCTTGCTCATGTAACAGTATTTTCACAATAAAAAACTTATTTCACAAAAAAAAGACTTCTTACAGATCTGAACCAGGAAATATATAAAATATGCCAAGAAAAAAGTTACTGGGGTCACACTAAAATGTGGGCGGCAGTTTCTCCTTCTGGACTGGACAGGAAAACAAAAGTTAACAGTAGCTTTCTCAGGCTGAGACCTTCCATTATTCATTATCAGTCTGGAATTCAAGAAGTGTCTCAGTAATTCATCCTAGTAAGAATATTAAAGGTAAATTCAGTTGATGTCTTAAAATTACTCTTTGGTGAATTGGGGGGAAAATTAGCTCTACAGTAGTGTGTATTCACTTTATTTATTTATATTTTATGGTGCTGTGGATGAAATTCAAACCCAGGTATTCTACCACGGAGCTACATTCCTAGCTCTGGAGTACGTTTCAAATGGGTTCTAATTAAATGGATAGGATGCGGATTTAATTATGTTGATATTAGAAAATCATAAAAGCAATCTCTTCATACCATATAAATTATTCAAAGTGATAGAAAGTTGTCTTAATTCCTAATTATATTTCTTATGCTCTGAGTTATTATCTTACACCAGAAATGGAATCAAAGCTGAAAAGTAGCTAAAATGCTCATGATGTACAATGGGTATAGTACTGCTCTAATCTAACCATCTCACTATTAAGAAAATTGAAAACATATGTTCAATGTGAAAATAAATAATAGAACACTAAAATCGTGAATTCAAATATGCCAAATACCAGAAAGACATTTCCACCGTTTAGAGTCTTGTGTGCCTCTTGTTTTACCTAAATTATTGGAATCTTGAAAACAAAACAAAACAAAAAACCCTGGTACTGTTGGCTCATGGCTGTAATCCTAGCTACTCAGGATGCTAAGATCTGAGGATAATGCTTCTAAGGAAATATGGGCAGGAAAATCTGTGACTCTGCAATCGACCCTCAGAAAACTGGAAGTGGTGCTGTGGCTCAAAATGCAAGAGCACTAGCCTTGAGCAAAAGCTATCAGGGACAGTGACCTGGCCCAGAGTACAAGCCCCACGACCGACAAGTTAAAAAAAAAACAGTAAAATTTCGGGTGAGGCTCAATGGTAGATTGCTGGCATTGCATACATAAGGCCCTGGGTTCAATTCCCAAGAACACAAATACATATGTAGTAATATTTCTAATGAAGTAAGATCAATACAGCGAGTGTGGTCATTAGAAGTAACATTTGCTCAAGTAGTACATTGCCTGCCTTAGTCCAAACTCCAAAATCATAAGAAATATAGATAAATGAATATAATAAAATAAACACAAAAGAAGAAAAAATGTTCTGTTTTCAGGACATATAAAGTGTTTTGGGGGGCATGTAACATTCATCAGTGACAATTTCATAGTAAAGAATTTGGAGAACATTCATTCAATAAAAGGTTTATTTCTCGGGGGAAGGTGGCTCATTGGCAGAGTGCTTGCCTTGCATACATGACACCCTGGGCTTGATTCCTCAGCACCACATAATCAGAAAAAGCCAAAAATGACAATGTGGCCCTGAGCTTAAGAGCTGAGGGACAGTGCCCAGGCCCAGAGTTCAGGCCCCATGACCGAAAAGAAAGAAGGAAAGAAAGGGAGAAAGAGAGAGAGACAGAGAGAGACAGAGACAGAGACAGAGATATTTATTTCTCCAAATATTCAGGTAAGGATTTTCACTTCTTAGCTAGATATTTTGCTTTTAACCTGGCATGAAGGGTTTGGATTTTTTCTGCACTTCTTATTTATAATCAGTGAATAAGTCAGGGATCGGGCTATAGTAATCTATCAGAGGTAAAGCACCCATGAGTAAATTATGGTGGGACCTTTGGTGTGTCTCCCTGGACAAACACGTATTACTGTGACCTGTGACATCAAGAAGTGGCAACCAAAAGGAGAAATAATTCTTTAATTTAAGACAAGGCCAAGGAAATCAGGAAAAATATGTGATAAACTCATATACCAAGACCCTCATAGAGAAGCTATTTAAAAAGTAGGAATTTCTCAAAGATGGAATTCTCAAAGTCCAACTGAAGCAAAGCTCTCTGTAAAAGAAAAGGAGAATGGCCCTCAAAATGATCTTATAGTGACTTTTCAGTTAGGCATAAATTATAATAGGCACACAAAAAGTAGGAAAGAAACACCTTTAAGAACTGTTTTTCAATCATATACACATACATAATAATACACATTCTGGAAAAAAATATGACCAGGGAAGCCTTGAGAACTTGGAAAGTAGAACAAAAATTTAATGGTATGGGTGGGGCTGAAAGAGATGGGGAAGAATGCCAAAAAGATGACATTGATCAAGATGCATTGTGCTCTAAAACTCAGTATTAAATTGAAAATTTCTGTGTACTAACTACTTAAAGATAATAGGAAACTAGTTATATGTAATATATAATATAATATATAAATTATATTAAAGAAAATCTGAAAATGAAAGAAAAATTTACAACTACTAAAAGTACCTTTGTAAAAGCTATGCTTACACTAAGCACAAAAATGGGACTATACTGCTGTTATACACAGTTACAGTTAACATGTTTATTTAACATATGCATTCCAACCAGGCACAGTGGCTTCAGCCTATAACCCTACATAATAAGGAGGCAGAGATCAGTGAGTCACAGCTTGAGTCCAATCTGGGAGTAAACTTTTGTGAGATTCCATCTCAACAAATGTCCAGGTGCAGTAATGTATACATGACATCCCAGCAACATGGGGAATCACAAACAGAAGGACCACAGCTCAAGCCATTTCTAACATGAAGCTATAGTCTATCTTTAAAATAACTAATACAAAAAGAAACTGCTGAATTCTGGTGCCTGTAATCCTAGCTATTCAGGTGGCTGAGATATGAGGATCAAGGTTCAAAGCTAGCTTGTGCAGGAAAGTCCAAGAGATTCTTATCTCCAATTAACCACCAAAAAAGCCAGAAGTGTAGCTGTGGCTCAAGTGGTAGACCATTAGCCTTGAGTGAAAAAGCTCAGGGACAATGCCCAGGCTCAGAGTTCAAATCCCAACAACTGACAGACAGACAGACAGACAGACAGAGAGGAAGGAGAGGGCGGGGAGAGGAGAGAAAAAGAGGGAGAGAGGGAGAGAGGGAGAGAGACTCCTGGGTGGCTTGAATAGCAGAGTGCCTACTTAGTAAGCACAAGGCCCTGAGTTCAATCCCTAATACCATTAAAATTAAATAAATAAAACACTTCTACGCATACATAAACCCAGCCATACATTCTCAATATAGTTATTACACAAGTTGGAGAAAATCAGTACTTGATGTTTACACCCATATGACTACATCATCATTGAGTCAATTATACTGCAATTACATTTCCTTTCTCATTTTTTTTTCATTTTTTAAAAGAAACTGCCATTCTCATTTTTCAGTTTTTTAAACTGATATTTCCCCAGGTGTTAACAATTGTCATATTTTTCTACATGCATAGATTTTGTTTGTGGTTGTGGGGCCTGGACTCTGGGCCTGGGCACTATCCCTTAGCTCTTCAGCTCAGGACTAGCGCACTACCACTTGAGCCACAGCGCCACTTTCAGCTTTTTCTGCTTATGTGGTGCTGAGGAATTGAGCCCAGGGGGTCATGCATGCAAGGCAAGCATTCTACCACTGAGCCACCTTCCCAGACCTGCATAGATTTTTATGTATATTCCTAATTCAAACTCAAATTGCCATAGTTACTTCTAGTCTATTTTCCACTTAAGGAAACATAAGTTCTTATTTTCCTAGAAGTCTTTGTCCTGGAGCCTTTAAGCTCTGCTTTGAGCTAGCTTTTCCCCAGGCAGTTTGCTCACCTACTTCCAGAAATTTCCTTTATCAGCATTATGAATTAAATTCCTTATTCTCTCAATTTTCCTGTTTCTTGATTTTTTCCTTTCTTTTGATAGATCATATCCTGAAGTCATTTTCTTGGTGCTTCCCAGAAGATACTTTTTAAATTTTGATTTGTCAGAAACATCTTTATAGCAACAATGAAGTTTTTCAGGGTCTCTCTCTTTTTTTTTGTCAGTGGTGTGGCTTGAACTCGGGGCCTAGGTGCTGTCCCTTAGCTCTTTTTTTGCTCAGAGTTAGCACATTACCACTTTGAGTCACAGCACCATTTCTGGTTTTTGAGTGGTTAATTGGAAATAAGAGCCTCACAGGTACTTTCCTGCCTGGTCTGGCTTCAAACAAAGATCCTCAGATCTCAGCCTCCTGAGTAGCGATAGGTAGATAGATAGATAGATAGATAGATAGATAGATAGATAGATAGATAGATAGATAGATAGATAGATAGATAGATAGATAGATAGATAGGAAGTGCCCTGCCTCAGGTATTTTGTAACAGAAAAACAACTAAAACATATGTAAATAAGCCTTCCAAGCCTTCTACCTTTCTTTTCACTGTATTTCATTGATTAGAATCACTAACACAATGTTGCATATAAGAAATGACAGCAGGTGTTTCAACAAAAACCATTCTTTACAAGTTCTATCACTCTTCAATTGAAAGTTTTCAATATTTGATCATTAAATATGATAGTTGATGTAATATTTTCTTTTATATCGGCAATTTACATTATATCATAACAATAATAATACATTGGAATGGATTCCAGGGGTCAGTGCTATAATCAACTGAAGTTCTCTACAGTCCCTAAATTAATATAGGGATAAAAAGTAAAAAATAAATAAATAAAAGAACTGTTATCTCAGAACTGAAGGTGTGTTTCAAGTGGTAGAGCACCAGTCTTGAGCCAAAAATGCTGAGAGTGTAAGGGCCCGAGTTCAAGCCACAATAATCATTTACTCTCTCTCTCTTTCTCTTTCTCTCTCTCTCTCTCTCTCTCTCTCTCTCTCTCTCACACACACACACACACACACACACACACACATGCATGCATACACACACAAACTGCTATCTCTATTAGTCCATCTACTTTGCTATAACAATATTCCTTAGGTTATAGATTTTATTACAAAAATGGCTTCTTTTGCTCAATGTTTTGAAAATTGAAGGACATGTTGTTAGCTCAGCACTGTGGTGAGGATGTCATGGCATATGTCATCATAATGGGGGAAATGTGTATAGAAAGGTGAGAAAGGTAGCCAGAGAGTGGGGAGGAGCCTGGCTCACTAGTGTATGTGTGTGTGTTTACTGGTCCTGGGTCTTGAACTCAGGATCTAGGTGATGTCCCTGAGCTTTCTATACTTAAGGATAGTGCTCTGAGCTGGGAATGTTACTTAGTAGTAGAGTGCTTGCCTAGCATGCATGAAGCCCTAGGTTCGATTCCTCAGTACCACATGAACAGAAAAAGCTGGAAGTGGCACTGTGGCTCAAGTGTTAGAGTGCTAGCCATGAGCAAAAGAAGCTCAGAGACAATGTCCAGGCCCTGAGTTCAAGCCCCATGGCTATAAAATAAAAGTGTAGCACTCTACCACAGCTCCAATCTCCACTTTTTTGGTGTTTACTTGGAGATATGAATCTCATGAACATTCCTGCCTAGGTTGGCTTTGAACTGTGAATCTCAGATCTGACCTCCTGAGTAGCTAGAATTACAGGCATTAGCCACCAACATCTGGCCTCACTAGTTTTAAAACATTTTATTAATGTTATTATTTAGTAGTTGAACAAAGAGGTTACAATTCTATAAGTCAGGTTATGAGGACAATGCACCGTGATCATTCTCTTCTTTCATTTCATTTTCCCATTTCTCCCCTCCTGTCCCTACCTTCACATCACAGAGCTCATTTCTTCTATACTATACATTGAATATAATGACTGCATTTCCTCACCTTTCCTCACTTTATTCCTGTGCCTTACTTTGCCTATCTCCTAAAACATATTTCTACTTCTGGATATTCATTTTGTTTGGATAATTATACCTTTGGATTCCTCCCCTAAGTAACCACCTTTATTCAGCTTGTTTGTATAGCTTCATTAAGCCCTGTATATGTTATCATGTTTAGTTGTACTTTAGATCTAACTTACATATAAGCTCACTAGTTTATAACAATCTATCTTACAAAAAACTGTCAAGGTCCCTCAAGAACTACCATAATCCCTCTTGAGAACAATGTACTCAGTGACTTAACTCCCATTAGTATCACCCTCTTAAAGGTCTCATTATTTGGGCCATACTGAGGATCATGTTGCTTACATGCAAACTATTGTCATAAACTTCAAATTTCATAATAGAAATTTGACTATTATTATTTTCCCTATATGTGGTAAAAAAGAGATTTGTTGAATTCCAACTTAAATATGTAAAGGAGGAGAGTGACAGAGAGGCTGGGATCAATCGGAACACATTGCATACATGACTGGAAATGTCAGAATAAAAATAAAATCATCCTCCCCTATAACTAATGTATGCTAAGAAACTTTTGTGACAATGGGCCTGCTGATGCTACATGCTTGTAATCTCAGCACTCAGGGGGCTGAATATGAGACGACAAGTTCAACTCTTGTCTGGATACATAGAAAAACCCTGTCATAAAAAAAAATTTGATGGAGGGGCTCCAGTGGCTCATACCTGTAATCCTAGCAAGGCAGGAGGCTGAGATCTGAGGATCACCATTCAAAGTAAGTTCAGGAAGAAAAGTGCATGAGACTCTTATCTGCAATTAACCACCCAAAATCAGGAAGTAGAGCTGTGGCTCAAACTAGGAGAGTACTAACCGTGAGCACAAAAGCTCAGGGACACTGCCCAGGCCCTGAGTTCAAGCCCCAGAACCAGCACACACACACACACACACACACACACACACACACACACACACGAAATAGGAAGAAAAAAAGGGGTGAATATGTTCAAAGTACTTTTATGCATTTATGAAAACAGAACAATGAAACTTGTTGAAATTGTTTTGGGAAGGAGGAGAGTGACAGAGAGGCTGAGATCAATTGGAACACATTGCATACATGACTGGAAATGTCAGAATAAAAATAAAATCATCCTCCCTTATAACTAATGTATGCTAAGAAAAAAACTGAAACATGTTGAAATTGTTTTAAGAGGGAAGGAAGTGAAGGGAGAGAGATGGAGGAGGTGGATTTATTAGGATACGTTAAATGGAAATGTTGAAATGAAAGTCCCATGTACAACTAATGTACTCTAATTAAAAATCTTTTTTTATTTTATTTATTTTTTTGGGGGGGGTCCTGTCATGGGGCCTGAACTCTGGGCCTGGGTGCTGTCCCTCAGCTCATCAGCTCAAGGGTAGTACTCTACCACTTGAGCCACAGCGCCACTTCCGGCTTTTTTCTTTTCACTTATGTGGTACTGAGGAATCGAACCCAGGGCCTCATGCATGCAAGGCAAGCACTCTACCACTGAGCCACCTTCCCAGCCCCTAAAAATCTTTTTTTTTTAAATGAAGCTGGGCACTGGTGGCTCAAACTTATAATCCTAGTTGAGATATAGGTGATTACAGTCAAAAGGTAGTCCACAGAAAATTCTGAGTCTCCATCTGCAAAATGACCAGGAAAAACTGTGCAGGTATGACCAAAGTGAAAGAATTACAGCTGAACAAGTGAGAGACCTTGGATTCAAACCCAAGTATGAAAAAAATTAAAAGATTGAGAAATATAACAAGGGGAACTGATTTGAGAGTAGATCACATGGAAGGAATAAGAATTACAATTTTAGTTGGACGCCGGTGGCTCACGCCTATAATCCTAGCTACTCCTGCAGCTGAGATTTGAGGATTGCGGTTCAAAGCCAGCTCGAGCAGGAAAGTCTATGAAACTCTTATCTCCAATAAACCACCAGAAAACCTGAAGTGGCGCTGTAGCTCAAGTGGTAGAGGACTAGCCTTGAGCTGAAGAACTGAGGGACTGGTCTCAGGCCCAGCGCTCAAGCCCCATGACTGACAAAAAAAAAATTCCAATTTTAAAATAATTATATAAGTGTGTGCCACTTCAATGACCTCAGATTTTTTCAATTTTAATGTATTTCACTTGACATATAATAACTATACAGAATTAAGAAGTACGATGTGACATTACTGTCGATGTATACAAACAATAAATAATTATCAGATCAGGATAACTAGCATATTATTATCTCAAACATCTGTCTTTTCTTTGTGTTGGAAATATATAAAAACCTTTTCTAACAGAAAAGCTAACAGCTATTTTGAAACGTTCAACTATGAATTTATTTTTCATATCTGCCTACAAGCACATGGAATTTCTGGGGGAATTTTAATTACTTTGATTACAAAACATTGATTAGCTGAAACTTGTTAGCCTAGTTTATGAAGCTATTGTACCTTATAGGTTGCATATATTATTAAAAGCAAATGTTTTGAGAAAAACTACGTAAAAAGAGGAATGATGGAAAGGGTGATGTTGATTGAAACATCTTGCACTTATAAAATGACATGTTGAAATGAAACCCCTTTGTACAACTACTTAACAAAAAGTCAATACAGGTTTTTTAAAAAATAAAAAAATTAAGATTAAAAAGGAATAATGATGTACAGAGATTTTTCTTTATGACCAAAACAATGATTTGCAGCTCTCTGGCTTGCTCTGCTAAAAAAAAAAAAATCTTAGAAATATTCATCTATGCTCCTGTTGTTTTTGTTTGGTTTTTGTTGATTGTGGAGCTTGAACTCAGGGCCTGAGCACTGTCCCTAATATCTTTTGCCCAAGGTTAGTGCCCTACCACTTTGAGCCACAGTGCCATTTCCAGCTTTCTGATAGTTAATTGGAGATGCGTTTCTTGGGCTCTCCTGCCCAGGCTGGCTTTGAACCCCGATCCTCAGATCTCAGCCTCCTTAGTAGCTAGGATTATAGCATTAGCCACCAGCACCCGGCTATGCTCCTGTTTTGAACCTAAGAAAAATGAAAGTGGTAGAACGTGAGTGGGATAGGGTTTAGGTCAGAGGGTTTGGGGAGGTCTGGCTTCGCTCTTGCTGTCCCGAAGCTGGGATAGTGTCGAGATCCAGGGCGAGGAGAGGCCTGGGTGTTTCCAAGGGTCTGCTCCTCACAATAGCGGTCATTTCTGCAGGCCAGTCCAGAAAAGGGACCTCGGGTACCTTCCTGATCTTCAGACCCAGCGCTCCCCTCCCACTCCCTGCAGACTTTCATCCTCGCCATGGCTTGAGCTGATCCAAAAGAAGCTGCAGGGAGAAGTGGAGAAATACCAACAGCTACAGAAAGGCTTGAGTAAATCCATGTCAGGAAGGCAGAAGCTTGAGGCACAACTAACAGAAAATAATATCGTGAAGGAGGAGCTGGCTCTGCTGGATGGGTCCAATGTAGTGTTCAGACTTCTGGGTCCAGTGCTGGTCAAACAGGAGCTGAGAGAGGCTCGGGCCACAGTGGGAAAGAGGCTGGACTGTATCACAGCTGAAATTAAACGATATGATCCCAGCTTCGAGACCTTGAGCGGCAGTCAGAGCAACAGAGAGAGACCCTAGCCCAGCTGCAGCAGGAGTTCCAGCGAGCCCAGGCAGCAAAGGCAGGAGCTCCTGGGAAGGCCTGATCCCCATAGTGGGGGAGGGGAAGGGAGGGGTGGGAATGAGGCAGCTTTAGGGACTATATTACAGTAGCTAATAAAATTTTTAAACACCAAAAAAAAAAGAAAAGAAAAGAAAAATGAAAGTGGAGTGAAAGAAAGCAGTCTCACTATTCTTATTTCAAGACAAATTTTTCTGTGGATAGCCTCAGATGTAGTTACCACACAGTTGAAGAAGGACCCTGCTAGTTGGCAGCGCCTTTCAAATTTAATGCTTATCAACAATAACTATTCATCAACGCAGAAGAAATAGCCTACTTGCAAGAGTGGGCTATGTATTGTTCCCTTGTGGGAGCATCAAAAGCCATTCAAGCAGACAACACTTGGACAAATAGATCTTTATGCAAAGTTATTTGTCTCAAAGGAGTATCTACATAGAGTATTATACAATTATTTTATTTACATAGGCTTTTACTTGTCATTTCCCTCTCCCAACAGTCACTTCATATATAGTTTCATAGCATTCTCTGTCTTGGATTTTAACCTTTTTTTTTTTTTTTGTAGCCAGTAGCATGTGTTCACATCAGTGATGTAGAAAGGCATTGATTGGTGAAATGCCCATGCCTTGCTCTGTCTTTGCCATATATTGGATTTGGTTTAATGTTCAGAAAATAATAAGGACCATGAAATAAATACAGAAATAGGAATTCAATCCAAAACAGAATTTTTTTTATTGTGAAAATACCGTACAGAGGGGTTACAATTACATCGGCAAGATAATGAGTACATTTCTTATCAAGCATTGTTGCCTCCTCCTTTGTTTCCCCTTCCCATCAAAACAGAAAATTTAATAACATTTTTTAAAAATAAAGTCTTCCTAATTTTTTTGTTTATTGCTTAGAAAATGTGAAGGTTTATCTTTAGCTGTCAGCTAATATTTTTAGAAAGATTTAAGGTCTAAGGGGATATTTTCAACCTATGAAAAGTGCCAGCTGGGTGCCAGTGGCTCATGTCTTAGCTATTTAGGAGGCTGAGATCAGAAGATTACAGTTCAAAGCCAGCCAGGGCAGAAAAGTCTTTAAGACTCTTATATCCAACTAACTACCAGAAAACCAGAAGTGGTGCTGTGGCGCTAAGTAGTAAAGTGCCAGGTTTTAGCAAAAAAGGCTCAAGGACAGAGCCCAGGCCCTGAGTTCAAGCTCCACAACTGACAAAAAATAAACCAAACAAAAAAGAAGAAGAAAAGTGCCAACAATGTCCAGTCTAAACACATAAAGAAATCCTGTCAGTCCTCTACTACTTAGTGGGTCACTGAGGTGAGTCTGGATCTTATTTGGGGCACTTACTTGGCATGTTTACATACTTCTGCATGTTATATTACATTTGTTTAGAGAGAGATATTAGATTTGAAAATTAAAATTCCAGGTGAGAAAGTGCTGTGTTGCCTTCTACCTAAGAATACATACTAAGGGCCTTTTTCTCTCCACAGTGATTTCAAGTTTTTAACTTTGTTGGCAAAAATTTAATTACATACATTAAAAAAACATTTTTATTATAACACTAACATGGAAAGGCCAATTTCCCAAAATGTTTGTGAAGGGATTTGTAATTTTATAAATAGTTCAGCTCTGTAATACCCTAACAAATTTAGCTACCTACTTGTAATTAAAAGTGATCCTTTAAATTCTCCCAGAGATAAAATACTACTACTGCTGTAAACGATACCCTTGCTACTTGGCTCTCAAGTGAAGGGAAGGGCTTTTTTTGCATTTGCTTGATACGTTTACTCAGCTCCTACTAATGTGAAAAGACAATCCCCAAGGACAAGAAAATAAATTTATGTCCAGCATGAGAAACACCAGCTCAATAAGTTTAGTTCTGCAAAGAGATGTGAAATTCCTCCTGACACTACAGGAACAGCACATAAATTAATGGGCCTGGTGTGGGGTGTACATGTAAGGAAGTTGGAGAAATATTGTTCCAAGTGTACAGAAATTCAGTAAAAAATGAATATATTCTGGGGATATAATTTGCAAGATAGGGAGTGATGAACATTTTAATTAATCTGACCGTGGTCATCATTACACAGTGGGTGCATCCATAAAATAATCACATCAAGCTTGGCACAATAGTTCAAACTTGTAATACTAGCTAATTGTGAGGCCGAGATTGAGAGCAGTTTGAGGCCAGCCCCAGCAAAGTTAGCAAGATCTAAAAAAATTAATTAAAACAAAGAACCCCCTGGTCATGGAAACACAGATTTATTTTTTTTAATTTATTTTTTATTGTGAACATAGTGTACAGAGGGGTTACAATTACATGGGCAGGATAATGCGTACATTTCTTACCAAGCATTGCAGCCTCCTCCTTTGTTTATCCTTCACATCCCTTCCCAGCCTCCCCCCTCCCCCCCAGTCACAATCCTTTC